>NW_028270142.1:44230647-44533504 GCF_037043375.1 Chiloscyllium plagiosum
TGATATAATTCTACCTATATACATTATCAGTCATTTTTTTCTAAAAGTGGCAATCCAGAGCAATAGTGTCTGTATCCTCCGGTCAATTTTACTGTGTGTTAAAGTTGATGCTGTCTGGTATGTAAAACCAAATCCCAACCCAATCCCATGGGATTCCATCTGGGGCATTAAAATAAAATTATCCTGCATTAACCCGTCACAAAAGTCATTATTCCACAGTCTGTCCACACATTAAGAATACTGTACAGTTGAAGACTTCCTCTTGTTGCGATTTCTTTATTTACTTTGGACCCTGTTTCAGATTCTGATAGCAGTGATGGTGTGTGACTCGGGTAAGCCTGTCTGGAAATTCCAAACCCAGTATTCCCTGTGACCAGACACATTGTAATATGCAATCTGCTGCCTGAATGTGCATTGACTCATATATAGAAAAGTTACTGGAATTGCTTTAAGAACATGTGTGGTTTTTTGGCAATACCTATTAAAGAAAAATGGGTTGAGACCATGATCTGTTCGGAAACCATAGTAACTTCCTGTCATTAAAAACAAATTTTAATTACTTAATCTCTAACTAATCATTTTGTCTGGACTAAAATATTGTTCACTGCCACTTATAAGCACTTCTGTCGTTGGGTGAAACCTGCTTTGGAACAGTGGACCATCACACAACATACAATCAGAAAAATATACAGCATGGAAACAGACCTTTCAGTCCAACTCCTCCATGCTGACCAGATATTCAAAATTAATCTAGTCCCACCGGCCAGCACTTGGCCATATTCCTCTAAATCCTTCCTATTCATATACCCATCCAGATGCCTATTAAAGTTGCAATTGTACCAGCCTCCACTACTTTCTCTGGCAGCTCATTCCGTACACGCACCACCCTCTGCATGAAAAAGTTGCCCTTAGGTCCCTTTTAAATCTTTTCCCTCTCATCTTAAATCTATGCCTCTTAGTTTTTGACTCCCCTACCCTGGGAAAAAGACTTTGGCTATTCACCCTATCCATGCTCCTCATGATTTTATAAATCTCTATAAGGTCACCCCTCAGCCTCCAAAGCTTTAGGGAAAATAATCTATTCAGCCTCTCCCTGTCGCTGACATCCTCCAACTCTGGCAACATCCTTATAAATCTTTTCTGCATCCATTCAAGTTTAACAACATTTTTCCTATGGCAGGGAGACCAGAACTGAACGCAGCATTCCAAAAGTGGTCAAACCAATGTCCTGTACAGCTGTAACATGACATCACAACTCCTGGGCTCAATGGACTGACCAATAAATGTGATTTCAAACTCTTCAAAATCTGTATTCTAGTTGTCATGTGAAGATGCCTTTGTCAACTCACTATTGCTGGATCACTGCACAACACAGCAGTAATTGTGCAGGGAAAAGCGATTGGAAAAATAAGCTTGAGCTCGCATGACAATGAGTAAGGTGAACAATGCTTTCTATCATTTGCTGTGAAGCTCAGCTTGTCTTGATCAACATTGTGATACAGTGCCTTATTAATACTTTCACCCAGTACCTTTCCGTTGAGGGCATTTTCAGTGCCCACACCTTCTTGTTCTTTTCATGAGGAGTCAATTTCTCCAGCAGCTTTTACCATGCTTTTACCCTATGACCATGAACATTAATTTCATTCTATTTTTCTGATGGTTTTGCTAGTTTCGTTTGGCCTGCTCCTGTGAGCTTCAGACTTTGAAAATCAAAACTGGGAACAGATGGAAGTAAAATTGATTAAAAATAAATCTCTATATGTAAGTTTCGCATTTACAATTTATCCCTAATTGCCCTGGAGAACGTGAGCTGCCTTTGTCACTGTGGCAAAGGTAACCCCACATTGAGGGAGTTCTAAGATTTTGACGCAGAAAAACTGAAGGAACAGTGATACAATTCCAAGATAGGATAGTGTGTTTTGGAATACAATTTGTGGTGTCGATATTCCCATGTATTTTCCTTATTCACTGATGTGGGAGGTGCATGTTTGTACCAAAGACAGTAAGGATTCAGACAATTTCCATTCCAAAATTAGAACTGTCAGCTGTGACTCCATGGGTAGTGCTCTTGTCTCCAAAACAGAACTTTCTGGGTTCCAATCCCCTTGTGCCAAATTCAACACAATGAATCTAGGCTGACAGCCCCAATGCAGTACTGAGAGACTGCTGCACTGCCAGAGATGTTGCCTTTCTGGAGATGTTAAATCAAGGCCTGTCTAATGTCTACCCTGTTAGATAGATGGAAAAGATCCCATGAAGGATCTCTCTACAGATGCTGAGCATTTCTGCTATTTCTATTTCAGATTTCTGGTATCTCTAATATTTTGGTTTACTGTATAATCCTGAGTTTCTAATCTAAAGCAGAGCAGGGGTGTTCACATTAGTGTCATGGCCAATACCTTTTGCTCAGTCGACAGCAGATGGCCCTGTCATTTTCACATTGCTATCTGAGGAAGTTTGTTGCATGCTTGTTGGCTGCTGCATTTCCTACATTACAGTAGTGACGACACTTCAAAAATACTTTAGAACATCCGGAGTTTATGTAAGATGATATATAACTTAAAATCTTCAGCATTTCAGCAATCATCTAATTGAGGCAGAAGTATGATATTACAAAACGAGAAGAGAAGGCAGTATTGATGTAACTATGCCTGGATGTGTGTCTAATGTTGAAAAGTTGAACTAATTTTCCTTATTGGAATATTTTTTGCATTCCACTTTCCATCATTTTTTGAAATTGATTAGAGGTCACAGTTCTAAGGTAAAAGAGCTAATTTGCACAATCATCTCCCATAGATACTAAGGTGATCACTGAACAGGTATTCTGATATTAGTATTGTTGGTTGAGGATTAAGCATTCATTGAACATACAGGGAAGAATCCCTTTACTGTTCATGTACTGCTCAGCGATCCTTTACATCTACCTAAGCGGATAGACAGAGATTTGGTTTGACAGCTCATCCAAAATACAGTCCCTCTGACAGTGCGGTTCCACGTTCAGTACTGCATTGGAATATAAGTCTACAAATTTCTTGAATCTAGACCTAAACCTGAACCTACAGTCTTTTCCCAAGAGTTCAACCCAGTGAACTATGATCCATAAAATCCTTTGGGCAGGAAACAGCTATGCAATGAAAGGCAGTGAATGGTGTTTTATGTAGTGTTCAATAGATCTGTGTTAGATTAGGTGAGTCTGTCTCTTACTAACTTGAAAGGGTTCAGAAAAGATTTACAAAGATGTTGCCAGGGTTGGAGTTTTTGAGCTATAGGGAGAAGTTGAATAGGCGAGGGCTGTTTTCCCTGGAGCATCGGGGGCTGAGGGAGTGACCTTATAGAGGTTTATAAAATCATGAGGAGCATGGATAGAATAAATGGGCAAAGTATTTTCCCTGGGGTGGGGGAGTCCAGAACTAGAGGGCATAGGTTTAGGATGAGAGGGGAAAGATATAAAAGAGACCTAAGGGGCAACTTTTTCACGCAGAGGGTGTTACATGTATGGAATGAGCTGCCAGAGGAAGTGGTGGAGGCTGGTACAATTGCAACATTTAAGAGGCATTTGGTTGGGTATATGAATAGGAAGGGTTTGGAGGGTTATGGGCCGGGTGCTGGCAGGTGGGACTAGATTGAGTTGGGATATCTGGTCGGCATGGACAGGTTGGACTGAAGGGTCTGTTTCCGTGGTGTACATCTCTATGACTCTATGACTCTAATGCTCTTTGAACTTGATTAATTAAGACTGGATGTGTACTCCGAACAATGGAAGCATTTGCTGGAAGTTAGAACTGTAAGCATAAAGCAGACATTTTAAAGTATTGTAGATAAATTCAAGAAGGAAGGAAAGAACGGAGGGAGGGAGGCAGAAAACTGGAAACTAGATCACTTAGCTTGGAGTCTGTCATCGGGAAGATGGTAGAATGAATCATTAAGGATGTATCACTGGGCACCTGGAGAAACACAAGGAAATTAGGAAGAATCAAGACAACTTTGTGAAAGGGAAATCATACTTAACCAATTTAATTGATATTCTTTGAAAAAGTAACTTGCACTATGGATAAAGATGAGCCCATTAATTGACTTCCAGAAGTTATCTGACAAAATGGCATATACAAGTTAATTATGTAATGTACAATCTCAGAGTACAGAGGGTAACACACTGGCATGAGAGAAATTTGGCTTTTTGACAGAAAACAGAGCAAACGTTAGTGGGTAATTTTCAGCCTACAAGGCTATCATTTTAAAAAATAATTTATATCAATGAGGGAATCAAAGGCATGGAAGCTAAATCTGAAGATGACAGAAAGATAGATAGGAATGGATGCTGTGAAGAGGACAAAAGGAAATTGTAGACTGACATAAATAGGTTAACTGAGTGGGGAAAACATCTGTCAGATGGAGTATACTGTGGGACAGTGTGAAGTTGTTCATGTTTACAAGAAGAATAAAAAAGCAGGGTATTACTTAAGTGAAGAATGACTATGGAATAGTAAGTGCAGAGGGATCCAGGTGTCCTGAGGCATAAGTCACAAAATGTTCATGTGCTGGTACATCAAGTCATTAAGAAGGCTAATGGAATGCTATCCTTTATTGCAGGAGAAACCAAACATAAAAATAAGGATGCTATGATTTGTTATATATCGCATTAGTGAGGCCACGTCTCAAATACTGTGGGCATCTTGAGTCTCCTTATTTAAGGAAGGATTGGAGCTCGATTGACTTTTCTGAGATCCTGAAAGGTCTTCACAAAGGGTCATGTGGAACAGATGTTTATTCTTGAGGATGTGAGTGAGTCCAGAACTATGGGGCACTGTTTTAGGATTAGGGATCTCCTGTTTGAGACAGAGATGAGGAGATTTTTGTTTTCTCTCTGTGGGTTGCACGGCTTTGGAAGTCTCTGCCTCAGAATGTTGTGAAGGCAGGGCTATTGAATATTTTTAAGCCAGAGGTCAATAAATTCTTGGTAGCCAAGGGGCTTAAAGGTTATTATAGGAGGCAGGAGGTGGAATTCCGAGTACAAAAGCCATGAGGTTATTGAATGGTGCAACAGCCCCGAAAGGCCAAATGGTCGACTTCAATTCTTATGTTTATATAAAACCTGTTACACCCATAGTAACGAGTGGCATCATTGTGCAGCTCAGAAATACAAAATAACACTTTGAACTTTGACAAAGCAGCCTAATCTGATTCCTAATTCATGCTTTTCTTTTCTGGATCCTTTCTCATTACCTCATTGGTTGGAATCCAGACTAAAGGTCGTAGTTATAATATTAGAGAGAGAGCATGTGATTGTGAACAGATTGCAGATGTGATGTAATCTTCACTTCCAACTCTACTGACTGAGGCAGAACCTGCATCAACATTTGAATTTTGTTAAAATAGGTTAGATTTAGTTTTATTTAATATTGTCACTAGTACCAAGGTACAGTGAAAGGTTGCCATGCTCCAGCATCATCTTGGCTTACAAAATAATTTACTGAATAAATTGTATAGTACTGAATAAATTGATGTTACTGAAACTGAAACAGCTTCAAAAGTTCATCTTTCCCTCTCTGTTTATCCATGAAGTGAGTGCCAAAACCTTGTTTGAAGTATGAACATCAACGCAGGTGGGTTGGACAGGATGGACTAGAAGTTTCAAATATTTTTACATTTAATCTGTACAAGAAGCTCAGAAGTCTAAACTCAGAAGGTTGGTTTTGCACTATCACCTCCATCCTGAATGGACACCAAGGAAGGCACCAATTCCTTGCCTGTGGCTGTGCCCCTGGGGTGCACCACTCCAACATACAGCCATAGAATCATAGATATGTACAGCACGGAAACAAACTCTTTGGTCCAACGCGTCCATGATATCCCAACCCAATCTAGTCCCACCTACCAGCACCTGGCCCATATCCCTCCAAACCCTTCCTATTCATATACCCATCCAGATGCCTTTTAAATGTTGCAATTGTACTAGCCGACCAGATATCCCAAATTAATCTAGTCCCATTTGCCAGCACTTGGTCATACATACATCAACCTTTGCGTGAAAAAGTTGCCCCTTAGGTCCCTTTTATATCTTTCCCCCTCCCTAAACCTATGCCCTCTAGTCTGGACTCCCCCACCCCAGGGAAAAGACATTGCCTATTTATCCTATCCATGCCCCTCATGATTTTATAAACCTCTATAAGGTCACCCCTCAGCTTCTGATGCTCCATGGAAAACAGCCCCAGCTTATTCAGCCTCTCCCTGTAGCTCAAACCCTCCAACCTTGGCAACATCCTTGTAAATCTTTTCTGAGCCCTTTCAACTTTCTGGTGACCATGCCTGTCTCTCTCTCTCTTGATCTTTGATATTTCTGAAAACCTACCTCACTGGCCCACGCTGATATCCTTTTGTAGCAAAATGGCATTGTTTATTGGGTAACAATACACTTGGGTGAATTTGCAACATCGAGGCACAAATGCAAGTGATTTTGTTGTTGAGGTTTGCCAGCCACCTCCATTTGTTCATCTTCATTCACAATGGAGGCTTGCTCTTCAAACTCATCTGAATATCCCTTGGCTTGAGAATATCTGACAGTACTTGCACTAAGTGAGAGCATCTCTACTGAACCCTGGTTTTCCTCAGCAGCTGCCACATCTCTTAGACAGGACCAATAGGAATAATGGAAAATAAGATACGTTAGAAGAGTTTCAAAATCAATTGGCTTTGGGGAAGCCTTTGGTGAAGTGGTAACGTTAGTGGACGGGTAATCCAGATGCTCAGGCCGATGTTCTGAAGATTTGGTTTCAAATCCCACCATGTCAGGTCGTGGAAATTAAAATTGAGTTTATGAAATCTAGAATTGAAAGCTAGCCTCAGTAATGCCATTGATTGTTGCAAAAACCCATTTGCATCATCAATGATCTTGAAGGAAGGAAATCTGCCATCCTTACCTAGTCTGGCCTACTTGTGACTTTTGATATTTAGCTGCCCTTTGCAAAGGGCTAGCAAGCCACATGGATTCTGAGCCAGTCTGCTCTAATTGGCCCCATTTATACCTCAGTCATTGACTGTATTACAGCACCACCCTGGAGAGTTATAACTACTCATCATCAGAGAAAACATAAACTCCAATGGTCACATTTCCTATGGTGACATTCAGCTCCACTTTGGCATTCACATGTGATTCGTTCCTCAGCCTTGTTGATCATTCCTCATAATGTTCCTTTCTAAATGAATTCAGAATTTCATTAGTTTTTCTGTCGCACAGCTTTGAGTTCCATTCTATTTATCAACTTTTGTGGACGGTCGTCAACCAGGTTATCCATTCTGTGAACCCTTGCAACTCAAAATTAGTTTTAAATAACTAAATTACATTCAGCAAATGCAATACACATTACCAAGGTGGGGAAAAGCTCTATACAGAGTACAATTGTATATTGTAAAGGTTTTTGTGCATGAGGATTAACTTTACACCAGTAAAGGTATTGAGATTGGACTATACAAGATCTGTATTAATGTTCATTCGATTAATATGACAAAAACCTGCTAAGCCATCTGAATCTAATTTCTATATTTAAAGTCCTAACTTGAAATCTGTGCAGGAGCAGTTTTTGCAACAATAGCATTTCAAATGTTAATGAGGATTTAGGCATTGTACAATTTGCTTGAAAATGTTATCTTCTATTGGATTTGATGTGTGAAAGTATTTACAACAGAGACATCACAGTCTTGGTGGGTAATCGAGCAGCAACAGGTAATGAAAAAGGCATGCAAGATTTATAGATAGGGTAAAGCAGGAAACTGAGGAAAGGAGTGATGATTCAAAGGAAGTGGCAGAGTGAACATCAAACAGAGATGCATGGAGAGCTCTGGTCGTTGATTCTGTCAATCCTGCCTATGGGGAATCCCGGAGTATGAGAATGAGTCCTTTGACAGCAGCTTTGATTTAATGATTTACACATTTTACTGAAACAAATATTTCTTATCCAGGCCGCTGCTCACTAATTACAGAACAAGGCAAGTGTTCTGATATGAAAAAGAGATCCTACATTTGTATAACACTTTTCTTGACCTCAGGACATCCCAAAGCACTTTACAGCCAATGAAGGAACTTTGAAGTTTAGGAAACACAGCAGTCAATTTCCACCCAGTACAAACAGCAAAAAGAATATCAGAACAGTAAAAATAGGAGCAGGAGTAGACCATATGGCGTTTTGACCCAGTATTCAACATTCACACTCCCTGTATTCCTTGATTCCCTGAGACATGAAAACCCTGTCTAACTCTTATACTCAATGGCTGAGCATTCTCCAAGATGCTGAGATAGAGAATTCCAAAGATTCATAACATTCCTAGTGAAGAAATCTCTCCTCTTCTTTCTTATAAGTGATCATCCCTTTACCCTACTCTATTGTTTCCTCATCTTATAATTGATTGTTCCCTTACCCTACTCGATTGTGTGGTGAAGGCCAGAGGAAGCCTGGACTGTACATAATCTGTGATGAATGTAAAGAACAAATAGACAAATTTAGATTCTGGGCGAAAGTGAGGACTGCAGATGCTGGAGATCAGAGTCCAGATTAGAGTGGTGCTGGAAAAACACAGCAGGTCAGGCAGCATCCGAGGAGCAGGAAAATTGGCAAAAGCTTTTCATCAGGAATGAGGCAGGGAACCTCTGGGGTGGAGAGATAAATGGGAGGGGGGTGGGGCTGGGGAGAAGGTAGCTAAGAGTGCAATAGGTGGATAGAGGTGGGGATGAAGGTGATAGGTCGGAGAGGACAGTGGAGCGGATGGGTGGGAAGAAAGATTGGCAGGTCGGACAATTCATGAGGATGTCAGGTTGGAACTGGGATAAGGTGGGGGGAGGGGAAATGAGGAAGCTGGTGAAGTCCACATGGATGCCCTGGGGTTGAAGTGTTCCAAGGCAGAAGATGAGGTGTTCTTCCTCCAGGCGTCGGGTGGTGAGGGAGCGGTAGTGGAGGAGGCCCAGGACCTGCATGTCCTTGGCAGAGTGGGAGAGGGAGTTGAAATGTTTGGCCACAGGGCGGTGGGGTTGATTGGTGCAGGTGTCCTGGAGATGTTCCCTAAAGCTCTCTGCAAGAAGGCGTTCAGTCTCCCCAGTGCAAAGGACTATGTAACTAGGAAAAACAATCTCTTCATGTCTACCTTATTAAGCTCCTTCAATTAGATCATCTTTAGTTCTAAACATCCGAGTAGGGGTAATTTACTCAGTCTCTCATCACTAAGGCCAATCTAATGAACATTTGATGTAATTCCAATGCAAATATGAAGATGGTATTTTCCAGATCACTTAGGGAATTCACGTCACTATGGCAACATACACTTTTACGTCCATGTTGTATCTAGTAGCTATGGCATGATGGTGGAGACTCTAACTCCCTTTCCATCATGTGAATCTTGCCTTTTTTTAAATAGGATCCCCACAGTATATAAACAGGCCATTTGGCCCAACAATCTTCTTTACTACTTTGCAATGTTATATCACCACTTTATGTTTCTGGTAAATATTTATATCTACAATGTTTCACACAATGTTTAGACCATTTAGGAGCAGACATTGGCCATTCAGCTCATCCAACCATTACAGCATTCTTTATGTAATCCAAAAAATTCCTGATTCTAGAAATGACTTGTTCCCAAGTATTCTGGAATGGAAAGAGTGAGTGTACAAAGGCACAACCCTTGCACTATGTTGCTTCTGCAGTTCAGCTCAGTATGTCAGGAGATTTCAATTCCTTTTGGAAGGATTGCATCATGCATGAGCATATCCACATGAAGAGAATGTAATTCTTTTCTGTAAAGACTTCCATCCAGTGCAAACTTGACATGGTTCTGAAGTAAACTAATGTCTCCACCTTCAGATCTAGTCCTGACAACTGAGGGTCTGGAAACTTAGTTTTAGATGTACAATTGTTCTGGGAAGCTTTGGCACAAACACAAGCTATATTCCAATACCACGTGAGGAGACCAAATATAAGCAGTGTTCAGGTTAGAGCTGGACAAGACCTTTTATAAGGAAAGAGAGATTTACATTTATATAGCAACTGTCAAATATACATTGCAGCAAATAAGTTTCCAAGTGTAATCACAGTGTAATATTCAGTTGAAACACAGCAAGCTCCCACAAATGACAAGGTGATACTGACCAGCCAATCTGTTTTTGAGGTGTTGATGGATGGGTAAATATTGGCAAGGCACCAGGGATAGGTTCTGATCTTCTTTGGAACATGTCATCTTGTACACTCACCTGAGAGATCAGATGGGGGTTTCATGTTTAATTATTAATTTTAAATAAAAATATATTAATTTTAAACAAAAGCACTCTCTCAGTAGTGTGCCATAATGTTTTTTATTAAAATGTTTTTAGTTTTTGATTAATTTTTACTTAATTGTCCAAACTGTACGTCCAAATGCATTTTTCACTCTCTGACCATCCAGTATCATTAGACGTCCAATGATTCATCAGTGATTACTGCCCGATTTCCACATTTACTCAGCAGCCTTGAGCAACTTAGCCTGCATGATGCATGCATTCTTTTTATTCAGATTCTGTCCCTGAGAATGACCTTTGAGCATTCTTGTACAATCGTTATCTCAATGTTGGGAGCCAGTCTTGCTCAATGACCAAACTTCGAAGGGGAGGGCTGGTGATAATCTTGTTTTTAGCTTGCATCTACATGACTGAAACGGAAACCAATGGCAAGCTGACATTTTAATTATTCCTGGGACATGAAATGATAGGGAGTGAACGGACAGAGATATGGAAGCACAAGATGGACATGAATTCTTTGTACTTGTTTTTACAGAAGAGGCATCACAAAGCAATTGTTAGTGTTAAGGAGGAGAAGTGTACAATGTTGGATGGCATAAACAGAGTGAGAGACTTGGTCAGATGTTTAGCATCTTTGGAAGTCCATCAATCACCAGCTGGCCTGGATGGAATGTATATCTGAGGCTTTCAGGAGAAGCAAAGGAAGAAACAGTCGAACCCCTGACCTTAGTTTTTGAAGCCTCTCAGGTTCCAGGTGTAGTGTCAGAGAGTTGAGAGATGGCTAACATTATACCGTTCTCTCAAAAGGGAGAAAGAAGCAGACCAAATACCCACAGGTCAGTCAGACTGATCTCAGTTGGGGGCAACTTATTGGAAAGGATTTGGAAGACAGTATGAAGCATTACTTAGAGGGGCACAAGTTAATCAATGACGATATGGATGGACTTGTTAAAGCGGGATCCCATTGGGAGGCCACACCAAACACATATTCCTCTCCCCTCCCTTGTCAGCTTTCTGGAGAGACTGTTACCTCTGGGACACCTTGGTCCACTCCTCCTTCACTCTCAACACCCCCCCACAGCCGCACAACACCTTCCCATACAAATGGATGGGCCTATTTATCTCCTCCCTCCTCACTATCCAATGTCCCTGGCTCACCTTCCATGTGAAGCAGCAATTCACCTGGGCTTTGTTCAGTCTAGACTACTGTATTCACTACTCATAGTGTGGTCTCCTCTACACTAGGGAGACAAAACACAGACTGGTCACTACTTTGCTCAACAACTACATTCTGTCTGCAAAAATGATCCCAAGCTTCCAGTTACCTGACACTTAACACACCGCCATGTTCCTTGTCTGAGTCGCAGGTATGCTGCAGTGCTCCAGTGAGGCACAGCACAATCTGGAAGAACAGCACCTCATTTTCCATTTGGGGAAACTGCAGCCTTCTGGACTCAATACTGAGTTCAATAATTCTACAGCCTAAACATCTCCTTCCAAACCCCAGGCTTTGGGCTGCTTTCATCAAAGCCAACTTATATTGATCCGCAATACTCCACATTAGCAGATATTGTTAGATATATAGAGGGCAAAAGAGAGACGAATATGGACACTGGGCGGCTGGAAAATGATGCTGGAGAGATGGTAGTGGGGGCCAAGGAAATGGCTGAGGAAGTGAATAATTACTTGGTGTCAGTCTTCACGGTGGAAGACACGAGTAGTATCCCAAAAGTTCACGAGGGTGAGGGAGCAGTGCTGGATATGGTGGCCGTCACCAAGGAGAAGGTGCTAGAAAAACTGAATGGCCAGAAGGTGGATTAACCACCTGGACCAAATGATCTACATTCCAGAATTCTTAGGGGGATAGTTGAAGAGCTGGCGGAGGCATTAGTGGTGATCTCTCGGGAATTGCCAGAATCAGGGAGGGTCCCAGATGACTGGAATATTGCTAACATGACACCCCTGTTTAAAAAGGGAGTAAGGCAAAAGATAGACAATTACAGATCCACTAGCCTAACCTTGGCCATGAGTAAGATCCTGGAATCTATTGTGAAGGATGAGATTTCTGAATACTTGGAAATGTGTTGTAAAATAGGGCAAAGTTAGCATGGTTTCATCAAGGGGAGGTCCAGCCTGACAAATCTTCTAGAAATCTTTGAGGAAGTAATGTGCAGGTTAGACCAAGGAGAGTCAATGGAGGTTATCTCCGTGGACTTCAAGAACACCTCTGACAAGGTGCCGCACAGGAGGTTACTGAGTAAGATAGGGGCCCATGGTGTCAGAGGCAAGGTACTAGCATTGATAGCAGCTTGGCTGTCTGGAGAAAGCAGAGAGTGAGGATAAAAGGAAATTCATTCTCAGAAATGGTAGCCGGTGAGAAGTGCTGTTCTGCAAGGCTCAGTGTGGGGACCACAACTTTTCACTTTATACATTAACGATCTAGATGAAGGAACTGAGGGCAAACTGGCTAAGTTTGCAGACAATATAAAGATAGGTAGAGGAACAGGTTGCATAATAGAGGCTGCAGAAGCATTTGGACAGGTTAGGAGAGCAGGTAAACAAGTGGCAGATGGTGTCCAACATGGGTAACTGTGAGGTCATGCACTTTGGTAGGAAGAATAGAGGCATGGATTATTTTCTTAATGGGGAGAAAATTCAGAAGTCTGAAGTGCAAACAGACTTGAGAGTTCTGGTCCAGGATTCTCTCAAGGTAAACCTACAGATTAAATCAGTAGCTAGGAAGGTAAATGCAATGATGGCACTTATTTTGAGAGAACTAGAATATACAAGCAGGGATGTACTCCTAAGGCTCTATAAGGCTCTGGTCAGACTACATTTGAAGTATTGTGTACAGTTTTAGGCCTTATATCTCAGGAAGGATATATTGACCCTGCAGTGTGTTCAGAGGAAGTTCACGAGAATGGCCCCAAAGTGAAAAGATTAACATTTGAGGAGCATTTGAGGACTCTGAGTATATATTCAATGGAGTTACAAAGAATGAGGGGGAATCAAATTGAAACATACAGAATACTGCATGGTCTGGACAGAGTCAGTGTTGGGAAGATGTTTCCATTGGTAGGAGAGTCTAGGACCCCAGGGCACAGTCTTAGAGTAAAGGGAAGACCTTTTAGAATGGAAATAAGGAAAAAGCTCTTCAGCCAGAGAGTGGTGAATCTATGGAATTCATTGCCACAGAAGGTTGTGGAGGCCAGGTCATTGAGTATATTTAAGACTGAGATAGATAGGGTCTTGAGTATCAAGGGGATCAAGAGTTATCAGTAGAAAATGGGAGAATGTGGTTGAGAAACTTATCAGCCATGATTGAATGGCAGAGCAGACTCAATGGGCTGAATAGCCTAATTTCTGCTCCTATGTCTTATGGTCTTATTAGCAGCTTTTCCTTCTCCCTGCCTCAGCATTATTACTTCCTTTGTCTGACCAACTGGGGATGTATTGTAGAGTTGTGTAGTAGATTAAAGTCATGCAGAGAACTATATGGGGTTCTGGTCATCACGTTATATAATATAAGCTTACTCAAAATTAGAAAAGATGTTTTGGGATGGAGAATGGTAGCATTGGATCATCAGCTTTGTTTACCGTGGAACAAAACAGGCTATGGGGAAATTTAACAGAGATGTGTAAAGTATGATAATTCTGGATAGAATGGATAGAAAGGACTTAGTTCCCATTGTGAAGAGGTCACTAACAATAGGGCAAAGGTTGAACATATTTGGTGGGAGGATTTGAGGACATCTGAGGAGCACATTCTTTAACCCAGAGGGTAGTGGGGTTCTGGAACTCACTGTCTGCAACAGTCTGAGACTCAGAATCCTCATCACATTTTAAAAAGTACTTGAATGTACACCAAAGTGCTGTAACCTACAGGGCTTCAGGCCAAGAGCTTGAAACTGAGATTATACTGAGTAGCTCTTTCCAGTTGTCACAGACATAATGGGCCAAATGGTCTGCTTCTGTCCGATAAATCACTTTATGCTTCTATCTATATAGATGGGCAGTCAAGGATTGTCAATCCTGTAAAAAGACTTACCCCTAATATTAGGAAAAGTTCTCAGCTAATGTGAGGCTGTGTTGTAATGTAGGGAAGAGGACTAGTAAATTTGCACACAGCTGCATCCCATAAACAGCAACACTGTCCATTGAAAGGGTCATGTAACACTGAGGTAGTGTCCCTACCTCTGAGCCAGGACACCTGGGTTCAAATCCTACAAGCTCCAGGTTTGTGTAATAACATCACTGGACAGATTGCTTATAGATACCTACAATCAGTGGTAGTGGCCCTACCTCTGGGTCAGAAAGCCTGGGTTCAAGTCCAGCATTCCTGCTAATCTAAGAGCAGTTGTGGCCCAGTGAGGGCCTGGGATTTTCACGTCTGCTATTGAGCTGTGTAATAACATTTCTCAACAAGTTGATTAGAAAATATAATCGATATTATCCAGAGAGGCCTCTTGTGACACATGCTTAGTGTCCCAACTTCTGAGCCAGGTTTAAACATGTGTCTGATTACAATACCTAGATATTGTCCAGACGGGGTCTTATGGGGCGGTGGTAGTGTCCCTACCTCTGAGCCAACAGGCCCGGGTTCAATACCACTTGCTTCAGAGGTGAACATCTCTGAACAGGTCAATTAGAGATATCTAGATATTGTCAAGGACACTTTGATCTTCTTTGAAAAGTGTCAGAGGGCTATCTGCATCCAGCTGAAGGAGCAACGCTGAAGGAATGGCATTGGAATGCCACTGTAATTTTTGTGCCTCTGCAGTGTCATCGGAGCCTAGAATTTCTAATCTCAGAGACAAGAGCCAATGAACTAAGGCTGACATAATGTACTGCACTGTGAAATCTTTTCTGCCCCACTATTTCAAACTAGTTCCCAGAAATACAAGAATGTTGCCAGGGTTGGAGGGTTTGAACTACAGGGAGAGGTTGAATAGACTGGGGCTGTTTTCCCTGAAGCGTCAGAGGGTGAGGGGTGACCTTATAGATATTTATAAAATCACAGGGGGCATGGAAAGGGTAAATAATCGTTGTCTTTTCCCAGGAGTGCAGGAGTCCAAAATTAGAGAGAGGGGAAAGATTTAAAAGGGATTTTAGGGGCAAGAGGGAATGAGCAGCCAGAGGAGGTGGAGGCTGGTATAAATACAACATTTAAAAGGCATCTGGATGGGTATATGAATAGGAAAGGTCAAGAGGCATTTGGGTCAAATGGTGGAAAATGGGACTGGATTTATTTAGGATGTATGGTCGGCGTAGGTGGGTTGGACTAAAGGGTCTGTCTCTGTGCTGTATAGCTCTATGACTCTACGACTCTAAATCAGTATTTGGGAATAGTATTTGCACAATTCACTTCCTAATGCCTAATCAGGTTGTAACTCAACAGCACTTAATACTTCATCAAGCAATAATTCCATACTTGGCTTTGTAAGAATAATAATGACTCAAGTCCAACATTCTTCATTAACCACAATGATTAATATAATTGTCTCGATTGTTCTTCCTTTGCATAAGTCTATAAAGATTTGAAAGACTTCTTTGTGCAAGAACTTGTTACAGCTTGGATTTAATTAGATACTTTGTAGTTCATATATTGCATATTTGCTTAGATGTTAAGGACTAAACACTCATGATGTTTTTTTACGCTAAATTGTGTATTAAATAGAAAAGACTCATTATCACATATCTTGTCTAATGATATGAGATAGTGGTATCTTAGCTACAGATGAATCCTAAATTAAAGAGACAAGTCAATTCAAAGCTAAAATATACAACTCCTCATGTCTTCATGTTACTATTGCAACAACTGCTATTGACAAATTGGATACAAGAAAATGC
Source organism: Chiloscyllium plagiosum (assembly GCF_037043375.1). Taxonomy (NCBI): domain Eukaryota; kingdom Metazoa; phylum Chordata; class Chondrichthyes; order Orectolobiformes; family Hemiscylliidae; genus Chiloscyllium; species Chiloscyllium plagiosum. The sequence goes on from NW_028270142.1 coordinate 44,246,756, forward strand.
CTCTGTTGATTTCAACATTAATATAATCATTAACATTTAATCAGTTACTTCTAGTCATCTATTTTGTGTTTGCAGAAATTGGCTCCTAGTCACAATTGAAAGGAGATCAGTAATACTATAAGGACTGAAAGGAGATAATGAGAGAGACAAAGCTACAAAGATAGAGCTCAAGTGCCAGGGAATAACAATGAGAATATATCAGATCAAACAGCTTGGAACAAATATCAAGTTCTGGATTACTGGTGCTGGAAGAGCACAGTTCGATGCTGAGTTTCTACCTGACTCGATTGTAATTGAAGGTGGGTCCGATAGCATTGCTTTGGAACATTGCAAGTGGTTGGACCATATCATACCACCTGGTGGTTTCATTCCTAGGTACTGTGCAGATGCCCTCTCATCCAGCTCCCCTCTGTCAGTTAGCACATTCCTGCAGTGTGTCAAGATGAGGAGGGTGTGCTTGCACATCTGCAAAAGACTCCCAGCAGCCCAGAGCCTTGTAGGCCTCTGATATCCACAGCATGGCTGCCAAAGGCATCACAATCAACAAAACATAGCAGCTGGCAGACTGCCTTCACTTCAGGGAGAAAGTGAGGTCTGCAGACGCTGGAGATCAAAGCTAAAACTTTATTGCTGGAACAGCACAGCAGGTCAGGCAGCATCTAGGGAACAGAAGATTCGACGTTTCGGGCACATGCCCTTCTTCCTGAAGAAGGGCATGTGCCCGAAACGTCGAATCTTCTGTTCCCTAGATGCTGCCTGACCTGCTGTGCTGTTCCAGCAATAAAGTTTCAGCTGCCTTCACTTCAGCCATGGGTGCCAGGTCTGTACCCTGGGGTAGGAATGGAAAAAGACAGATGAAGAAACTATAATGGCACAATGGTAGCACAGATATCTAATCACCATATATGTGAATGCCACGAGTAAATATATGCTTATGGTCACTTTATCAAAGTATGTTGTCTTTTCGTTATGTTGCAGGGAGCTTGAAATAGTTCTGTGCTTTCAAGAGCACGCATCTCATCCTTGATCCGGTGGATGTGGTTTATGGATGCAACATTTATTGTGTCACATTGTCAATAGTGACATCCCTGTGCATCCTGACCTTCAGACTTAATCTGTGGGCAGTATTTGTAAAGACAGAGATGTAGAATACACCTGGCAACCCTCAGCAAATAGTGTCCTTCTGACTATCATTCCTCTGGGGCTGCTTTCTGAGCTGTGTCTGTGGCCATGTCTATCCACACCCTTGTATTTGCATGAGAGAGTTCTTGGCTAGAAATTGCCCCATTTACAGAAAGTTTGAGTGTATCACTGCCAGATTACAAAGTGCACACGGGATCCAGTGCAGCGTGCAAACAGGCTGGCTTGTGCCAAAGTTTCTTTCCTTCCAGGTGCCCGGGGTTATGGGAATGTGTGGTATTATATGGGTTGTGTCCTGCTCCAGCTGGCACTGGTAATGAGTTTGTCTTACATGAGTAAGATGTGTTTTATCTCAAACTGACTCATACACAGGGTCACAGTACCAGCAGTGATAACCTACAATAACCGACAATAAGAAAAGAACACTACAATGCGACAAAGATAGCCATGGCCACATTAGTGCTCTGGTCTCCCAGTGACCAGATGATGATAACTCTGAGTGGGGTAGAGATGGAGCCAAGCCTCCCTCAGCCAGGAATTTGGTGGCAATGAAGTTCTCTCAGGCCCATCTACCAGGTCACTCCATCACCATGGCAATCTGCTGCTACATCCAAGCAATCCTCTTACTCATCAGCAGAATGATTTCCCCTTCGTCCACATCAAGGTCATACCTGAAGCTTCCATCTTTCCCTCGGAAAATCATTTTGCTGAGGGAGGTTGGAGCAGGGTGGAGCAGGCCATAATAATCCTGGTCACTCGCTTTGCTGAGCGGTCAATTGTCCCAAGCAGCAGAACTTCATCTCTCATGGTCTAATCCTCAGCTGGGTGGCTACCCTTGTTGATTCCTGTGTGGCATTGTACCTCTTTGTGACCTTAGCTCGGTTTTCAGTAGGTATCACCTGGCACCAAGGAGCCAGCTTTGCAGTCAGTGGGATGGGACAGAAAGTTGAGGCACCTATGAGTTGGTGAGGATGCCCACATTGTGAAAACTCCCTGGGTAGGTGTATTGTGATCAAAGACCAACTCCAAATTCAGAGAGTGAAACCTCTTTCTGATGATGAATGTTGCTGGCTGATCCCAGGGAGCTCACGTGTGTGCAGTCAATTGTCTTCATGCCTATAGAAACCCTGTGATGGCAGCAAATACCAAATCTCTGGCTGCCTGGTCCTCAGGGGCATGTTGTGAATCCAAAAAATAACCACATGCTCTTCAGACTAGGGTAGTCATCACCTTCCTGATGTACTGTGAGTGACAGATTGGGATAGCCCATCATGCCCCCAGAAGAACTGCTAGTGAAGAGCAGGAAAGTGGCATTGTCTTTAAATTGTACCAACATTATATCACCTCCCAATCCGCATGAATACAGGTCTATCTGATGAAGCTGGTATGTGAGAGTGATGACATCTTAAGCTGTCTCCAATATTGCATCCATATGTTTACAGGTAGCTCCATTGTCTGTAGTATAAGCGACAGCAGAGACGCTGGCTCCAACTCACTCACTATGATCATTACTGCCCTGGAGGAAGACCGTACATTCACTTGTTGCAGCAAGGACACTGAAGCAATAATCCTGAAAATGGAAGCTATTACCATCAAGGCTCACTCAAGGGGTATTCTGCTTTCTTCCATCATTATTGAGCCTCAGTCCCATTACTCTTGACCCTGTAGCCATCACCTGTCATGTACCTTTTGTTTCATCTCAGATTATAACAGTTACTGTCTCCATAGCCACCCTGACCCCTTCCAATATCTGACCCTTATTAACCATCCTATTCACCATCCTGTTGCCATCAAGGATCGATGTAAATGCACACCGAAGTCCCCCTGATTCTCTGTCCTACTCAGGGTTCTACCATTCATCATCTACTCCCGTGCCTTGTGAGTCCTCCCAATATGCATCACTTATACTTTTCAGGATGAAACTCCATCTACCACTATTCTGTCCATCTGATCAGCCTGTCTTATAATTTCATGCAGGCTAAAGCTTTCCTCTTTGCCTTTTACCACACCACTAATTTTTGTGTCACTTTCAAAGTTACTGATAAAACCTCCTAAATTTGTGCCTAAATCCTTAATGTAATTAATTAACAAACAGCAAGTGACCCAGCACCGAACCCTAAAGTATGGCATTGGCTACTCCTCTCCTGATAGCTCCTTACGTGATTTGATGTCAATTTTTGTCTGATAACAATCCTGTGAAGTACCTAGCTATGTTGCATCATGTTAAAGTTACTATGTATATAAGTGCAAATTGTTTTTGTTTAACTGTCCTCAACAGTTCTAACCTATGACACTTCCTTGATATTAATCACTCCACCACTGGTGGCATGTGTTTAGTTGCCTGGGTTCTATGTTTTAACATTTTTTAAAATCTCTTCAACCCTCTCTCTCTGCTTCAAACTTACCTCTTTGACTAATCTTTTAGGCATCTGTCCTAATATCTGTCCTAACATGTCGTTAGTTGTAAAGTTTTACTTGCTAAGTTACCAGTGAAGAGACTTGGGGTATTTTACTATGGAAAGGGGACTATATGAATACAAGTTGTCATTGATCATTGATGTGCCACTGATAGGATTATAGGCTGCCAGATTCTGAAATGAAAGAAAATGCTAATACAAAAGGAACATAAGGTCAATTAACTCTACACAAAGTGGGGATCACTTGCCAAGCCCTCCTCCACACTCTTTGCCGTTGACTCATTAAAGAACTCTCAAACAACTTATGAACTAGCACTAGTTAAGTGATAAGAAGCTGAAAAAGAAGGGAAGCAAGGGTTACTGTTTCAGCCAGCAGTTGTAGGTTTGTCAAAGGGACCCGATTGGGTCATTGATCAAAAGACATTATTTGCTGTCTCGATCTTCCAGGTCAGGGACCAGCAAAGCAAACACCATACTTGTCAGCAGCAGGGGTGCAGATACGTGGCACAGAGATGGAGAATAGAAGTGGGAAGGATTAAAACTCTCCCTGCAGGAGCCCCAGAGGTCAACTGAGATAAAATGCAGGGAGGAAAACATTCACGACCAGAGTTTAAAAATAAAAGGCTTCCCAAATCTATTCCTAGCAGAAGGTCAAAGGTGATGATTAGTTAAAGAGATGTATAAAAATCACATGGCCCACTAATAGTTCTTTCAATTTAACCACTCTTTTGAACATTGTTGCACACAATAGCCCTGGGGAGAGTGGTGTGAAATTATTTCAAATCTACTTAAATATTTAACGTTGACAGAAACAGAAATTTTAGCATTGAAGATGTTTGCATTTGCATCACATTGATTTCTCTGCTGAAAGAAACCTAATCTCATTGTAGGGGGAGGGACTGAGATTTGGTTTGTGGTCAGTGAGGAGTGTAGGTTACTTTGCTCCCTCTGATCAAGGTTCATTGCAAAGTAATTGACAACAGAATTCCTTACTGCTGTGTAGCTGTTCTGGTTTAGCTATGAGTGAGCTGTGTGTCATAGTGGTGTAGAGAAATCACAAAAACACACACAGGAAAGGAGAACATTTAGATTCAGGGCCAATGTCTAAACTGGGTTCCAAGCAAGCCTGGAGTGTACAATTGTTTTTTGATGCCAATGTTAGGGAACCATGCCACTACTTTTATTTCTTGGAATCTTACTATTGCATTTGCAGCATTACATCATATACAGCCTCTTAGCAGTTCGGGATTTCTTTTCTCAATATCTCACAAACACTGATCAACTGAATTGCAATGTGTGCAATCTAGCAAGACCCTGGACAGGCACAGGGCCAACATTGTTATCACACAATGAATTTTAATTAAAGAGGGAACCAGGCCATCAACATCCATAAGATGCACTCCAGAAATTCATCATCTTCCAAACACCGCCGCCACCAAGGGGGAGAGCAGCAGAAGCAATAGTGGTGCTTTTACATAGGTTCCCCTCTGAAGCACTCACCATTCTAGACTTGAAGGAACATCATCATTGCTTCAGTATTGCTGGGTCAAAAACCTGCAAATCTCTCTCTCTAATGACATTGTGGGTGTAAGTACAGGCAGTTCAAGAAGCCAGCTCACCATCACCTTCTCAAGAGCAGCTAGAAATGGACAATAAATGTTGGCCTGGTGATACTCACATCCCACAGATGAATAAAATAAAATGCGCTTTTCAAAACTCAAAGTATAATTGAGGAATATTGGGTGTCTTCATCAGCAATTCATACTAATATGTTTTATGCTACTCATACTTCTTCTGGAAGTCCTGAGTCCTACTGCCTCTTCAAGCCCTCGGCTACATCACACCATCATCCATTTTTCACTAACTGACCTGCACACTGAGTGCTAACTGGTTACTTTTTCCATAAGGGTGCCATAACTAAGCCTAATGAATAAAGGCATAGAAATACAGCACGGAAACAGACCCTTCGGTCCAACATGTCCATGCTGACCAGATATCTGAAATAAGTCTAGCTCCATTTGCCAGCATTTGGCTAATATTCCTTTAAATCCTTCCTCGTCATCTCTCCATCCAAATGCCTTTTAAATATTGTAATTGTGCTAGTTGCCACCACTTCCTCTGGCAGCTCATTCTAGTCATGCACTACGTCCTGTGTGACAAAGTTGCACCTTAGGTCCCTTTTACACCTTTCCCCTCTCACCCGAAACTTACGCACTCTAATTCTGGACTCTACCACCCCAGGGAAAAGACCTTGTCTATTTACCTTATCCATGCCCCTCATGATTTTATAAACCCCTTTAAGATCACTCTTCTGTCCATTCAGCCTCTGTCTATAGCTCAAACCCCCATCTGACATCCTTGTAAATATTTTACAACAGGAGTAAACGTAGCCACTGGGAGTAGGATTGGTCTCTCCAGCACAGAGTTTCAGATGTTAATGAAGTACCACCTTTGAACTCACTGTTCTCCAAGGCAGCAAGCTCTTGACTGAAGAATTCTCATCAAATCAATTGTTTTCAAATCTTTTTTTTGACTGTTCCCTTCCCTATTGCTGTAGCCTCCTCCAGCTCTCTAATACTCTGAAGGTCTCCATTACTCTAATTCTGGTCCTTGCATGTTCCAGATTTCCTTCACCATTGCTAGCCATGCCTTTAGCTGCCTAGGCCCTAAGCTTCAGAATTTCTCCCAACAAAACTTGCTGCTTCTCTAACTATTTCCACCTTCAAGGTGTTCCTTAAAACTCAACCTTGTTCACATTGCCTTAGGTTACTTATGACTCAAAGTCATATGCTGCTTGATAATGTTCATTGGGAATATTGCTGGATTGTTGTTGTAAGGCATTAGTAATGTCATGGTGCAGACGAGTTAACTTAATAAGCCATCCTTTGCATATTCTGTTTCAATGGCCATTGTAAACAAAAATGGGGATGGGGAGGGGAAGAAATTTGCAGAAGCAAGTGCTTCTGAAAGCATGATGTACTTGAATTAAGATTGATAGCAACTATATTGAGAGAAGACTAACTTGGAACTATTCATTCATGACTCCAAATGAATGAGGAAGGTAAACATATCTGTATCCACTAAAACCAATAGGTCAAAGCAATGGATCCAGATGAAGCAGCCCGCTTTGACCTCCCTCCCAAAATCCACAAACCAAACTGTCCCGGTACATCAATGACTGCTTCGGTGCTGCTTCATGCTCCTACCAAGACCTTCAAAGTTTCATTCATTTTGCCTCTATAACTTTCACATCATCCATTTCCTACACTTCCCTCCCTTCCTTTGATTTCTCTGTCTCCATTTCAGGGAATAAACTGTCCGCTGCCTTCCACTACAAAGTCACTGACTCCCATAGCTACCCTCACTATAGCTCTTCCCATCCCACGTACTGCAAGGACTGTGTCCCATTCTCCCAGTTCCTTTGCCTATGTCACATCTGTTTGGATGATGCCACCTTCCGAAACAGCAGCTGATATAGCTTGCTTCTTCCATGACTGTGGTATCCCGCCCATTGTGGTTGGCAGGCCCCTTAAATGCATCCTATCACCCTATCACCTATGCTTCATCCTTTGCCCCTTCCCATCACTCACAACAGCATGATCGGGTAACCCATGTCCTCACTTTTCACCCCACCAGCCTTTACATTCAAAGGGTCATTCTCCACTATTTCAGCAGAACGCCACTATCAAACACACTCCCCTGTCTGCATTTCTCAGGGATCATTCCCTTCAGGAGACCCTAGTCCATTCCTCAACCACTATCACCACACCCCCTCTTTCTCACGGCACCTTCCCATGTAACTACCGAAGGTGCAACACCTGCCCCTTCACCCACTCCCTGCTCACCACCCAAGAGCCTAAACAGTCTTTCCAGGTGAAGCAGCATTTGGCCTTTACCTCCTCCAATCTTGTGTATTGTATTCACTGCATCCAATGTGGTCAATTCTACATTGGAGAAACCAAACACAGACTGGGTGACTGCTTTGTGGGACACCCCCGCTCTGTGCGCAAGCATGACCTCGGCCTTCCCATAGCCGGTCATTTTAACACAGTGTCCTGCTCATCTGTCCACATGTCTGTCCTCGGCATGCTGCAGTGTTCCAGTGAAACACAGCGCAAGCTGGAGGAACAACATCTCATCCTCACTTTACCGCCTTCTGGACTTAATGTTAAGTTCAACATCAAATTATGAAGCATTTCTTCCCTTTCTTTTAGTTTGTTATCATATCCTTTCTCCCTTCCTCCCATTCCAGTGTCTGTCCTTTCAAGTCTGGTGAGAGACACACCATTGTTCTGCCATTCTCACACTCTGATCAATCTGAACTATCAGTATCTTTTCTTCACCAAAATCATACACCCACTAATCCCACTCCCCTGCAAACTAGAGCATAAATGCTGTCCCCTCCACACTTCGCTTCAGCTTTGATGAAGACTCGAAACACTGGCTTGCTTTCTCTCCATGGATGCTGTCTGACCCAGTTTGATTTAGGAACTGGCTGGGGCGGAGGGTGGCCTTTCTGATTAAGAACACAAGTCAATGGATTCAAATACCAACATGGAGAAAAGCAGAGTCAACGATTTTCAGAAACAACAACAGCTTGTATGTATATAGTGCCTTTAATGTAGTTAATGGGCTCAAGGTGTTTACCAGCAGTATCATCAAACTAATATGATTCTGAGCCAGAAAGGAAGATTAAAGTTCAAGTGAACAAAATCTTGGAGAAAGAATCATTTTAGGGAGTGTTTTAAAGGAGGAAGGAAAAGTAAAATATCAAGTTGTTGAGAGAGGGAATTCTAGAGTTTAGGGTACAGGCAGCCATGATAGAGAAAAGGTCATCGTGGAGATCAAGATATAGTTGAACAGTGAGGTGGCAGACCTTCTGTTTGTACCTTAGGGAGTTGCCAGGGCGAAGGATGGAGTATGTGGATAGGGAGTGGAGAGCGGTAAAGAGTGATAAAGTGCAGTAACGAAACGCTACTCACACAGCGTGGAATGGAAAACTCCTGTTGGAGAATTAGGAACTGAGGGTGTAGCAGCATAACAGACATTTTTTCTTCTGGTATCCCTTTAACTACCATCCCCTCCTCCCCACACCATTTCCCACCATTTTCCCTGCTAAGAATTTGATTGTGGGTGCAGCTTACTGGCATATTTGTGAGCATTGGAGTTGACCAGTGAGATACCTCCATTGTGGCATTCAGCAATGGAAATGATCAATTAAGCTTAATTTTCAAAATGGCCTCCTGCTGAGAGTCTGAGTGGACATTTGCTTGAACGCTTCCTTAAAAGTGTACATTTATGATGTACATTTCTGACCACGCAGTTATTAACCTCCCGAGTGGCACTTGCCACCAATGGACAATGAGAGACTACGGCAAGAGGAACATGTTGTTCTTTTTGGTGTTTACGTAGAGTTGAGGGAATTTGCTTTTCTAGAAATACAGTGATACGAAAGCCCAGCCAACATCATATTTAATAGACCTCCGCAGCTGGGAGGGGGGAGGGGGCCAGAAAAGCTGGAGACCCAGCGCTGCACTGGGAAGCATTAATAATGTTGTACCCAGTCCCTAGTGGGGCTTTCAGTTTCAATACTTAGAAAGTTAGAAAACAGCAGTTAACGTTTGGTTCCAAAAAATAGCGATTTCCACTTGGACACAGCCCAGGAGCCCCAGTGAGAAGTCAAGAGTTTCCTTTGTTTGCATTTAACATTTACATTTGCTCTCACACTGCTGGTGAACTGCAGTGCCTAACTGCTCGGGTGGGTTCACTTGTTTCCTGTACACACTCGGTGAAATGGACAAGACTCTGTTTACTGACTATGAGCATGATAAATGTACCACTGCCATCAGCAGATACTCTCAGTGTAATTTATCTGCTTCTTTTCCCTCTTCAAGTGACTCCATAAGGATTATAGTCGTTGCTCATGGTCTAACCTTAGTAATCACTCAATTTTTTTAAAGGCACATTGTCCTTCAGATTTCAAATGCAATGAACTCCTGGCTGGAGCCAGATAACTAAGTGTGTCAACACGCCACATGTAAGAATGAGCATATATTTATATAGTGTCTTTCACAGACTCAGAGCATCACAAAACACTTTTGAAGTGTTGTAGGAAATGCAGCAGACAATTTGCAAACTCAAGTGAACAGCAACGTGATCACCACCAGATCATCTGTTTTTATACATTGAACGAGGAATAAACAGTGCCCAAGCCGACAGGGAAAAACTCACCTGCTTATCTTGGCAAGTGGTGAAGGATTGTTCACATCCACCTGAGGGATCAACTGGGATCTCAGTTGAAGAACTCATCCAAAGAACTGAGCCCCCAACAGTGCAGCGCTCACACAGTACTGCAGGCTAGATGTGTCCGGCTGGATTATGTGTTCAAGTCACTAGCATGATGCTTGGCATTGAATGGATCCTGTAAACCAGGAAAATGCCAGATTTCATGTGTGGATGAGTGTCAATTAGCCTCTCCTTCCCCCCTATATAAACAGCTTGTACTGCAGCAGAATAAGGAATTCCTGAAAAACCATGATTTCAGCTCCATCGTCAGGACACAGGAGTAATGGTCCATTTGCTGATAGCTGGCATGAAGCACCTTAGTCTCACAGAATCTGGAATGAAAAGTGTTGTCGTGAAAAACAGTGTTAGTCAGGTTTCATATTCTGCTGTTCTATTTGGGTTCAGAAGAGAAATCGGCAAAAACAAGAATCTTTGTTGTTAGAAAACATTACTTTTTCAAATATAGTAACCATTAACTATGTTCGGGAATGCGTTTCATGAGACTATTGGAGACATCAATCACCTAGAAGTCATGTGATCTTAAATCATTTCCCCTCATGATGTAGACTATTTACATATTCCCATTAACCCTTTATGGTAAATCATTGAACATCTACAGTGTGAAAAGACACAATTTAGTCTGTCAAGTCCACACTGACCCTCTAAAGAGCATCCCACCCAGAACCACCCACTTCCTTTCCTATCCATGTAATCCTGCATTTCCCATGGCTAATCTACCTGGCATACACATGCCTGGTCACTATGGGGCAATTTAGCATGGCCAATCCACCTAACCTAGACATCTTTGGACTGTGGGAGGAAACCAGAGTGTCCGGAGGAAACCTAAGCAGACACAGAGAGAACATGCAAACGCCACATGGATAGTCACCCAAAGCTGGATCAAACCCATGTCCCTGGCGCTAACTACTAAGCCACTATGCTGTCCTTTATCTCTTCCCAAGGCTATGACTTCGACTCTGATGGTATCACTGGTCTACTTAGATGAGGTTGAGAATTCGAGCTCTCCCTGCTTTCTCTTGAACTCCTGAATCATCACAAGTAAGAATGTACATGAGTGCTTCTCAACCTCTCCATATTCAATGCCCCCTTCTTATCCTTGAAATCATGCAACGTCCCCAAATCACCAAAGTCAATTTTTGCAAATATAACTGCAATAAATACACTGCAGTGCTGAAAACGGAAAACTTTTGTGAAATATGTTTTATATACAATAAAAAATAAATGTTATAATTTATTACTGTTCTTACTGTCCACCTACTTTTGGCTCACTCTGTATAAAATTTAATCTGTGATAGCAAAATAGTCAAAGCGATCCTTGTGGTTCATGTTGTCTTGCTATATCATATACATCTGGTTCAATTTTAGTCAAAAGCAATCTCAGGTCACCACGCTGAACAACATCCACGCGATTGCGAGTCTTATCTTGTATTCTAGCACTGAATCCTTTCTCAACCAAATAAGAGGTAGGAAATGGTCGTGAAAACCGCGTTGCCTCTTCGCTTAAGCGGGAAATGACATCGGGTGGCATCTTGAATCCAAAAAAGGGGCCCACCCATTTGCGAAAACTGAATTTTCATTGCAGTGTCATTTTGGAGCTCTATCATTTCTTCCAATGTCCATTTCTTCTGCACATGAGGTAAAGGGGTCAGTCAGCCATGTTGGGATCTCCATCTCGATAAGATCAGCAAATCGTATTTTCATAATCATCCTGCAGTGCACGAATGTGAGCTGATAGATAAGTAATTGATCATCAGTAACATTCCCGAGTTGTTTAAATTCGGGAACTGGTAAAACTCACGACGATTGATATTATGATGGAAGAGATCAAGTTTCACAATAAAGGATGTAACAGCATTCCTTGCTTTTATGAAACTCACATTATCTCCTTGTATCTGCATGATCAGCGAATTGCCCTTATCAAATATATCCGCGAGATTTGCACAGTCGTGTTTTACGGTTTCAGCTTTCATACAAAGGTTTTCATTATTTCTGTGTAGGAATACAATGCTAGAATCGAACAATTCATGGAAATGATTGAGGCATTTTCCTTTCGAGAGCTATCTCACTTCTGTGTGCAGCAGCAATTGCAGAAATTCCTCTTCATCATATTTACAGAGTTGGCGGAGAAGTCGTTCATTCAGAGCATGTCTCTTTATATAATTTACCATATCTATCACCACTTGTAGAGAATGGTTGAGGGCTTCACTAAGTTTCTTTGCAGCCAGATGCTGCCGATGGATAATGCTGTGTACTGTGAAAACACGTGGCACTTCTCTCTTTAATAATGCGACAAATCCTCTATGTTGGCCAGTCATAGCACACGCGCCATCTGTTGCACAAGCAACAATGTTTTTGAGGGGAACCGACTTTTTATCAAAATAATCCTTGACGCAGTCGAAGATAGTCTTACCTTTGGTATCTGTCAGTAGATCCAGAGCAAAAAGTTGTTCTTCTCGTATTTCATTTTTGTCGATGAAACATACGTACCCCAAAAGTAAAGCTTGATTTCTGCATATAGTACTTTCATCAATTTGTAAGGCGATTTCTTTCGATATCAAAAGGGAACATAATTTATCCTCAACATTTGAGGCCATTTCATCGATGTGCCTTCTCATGGAATCATGCTTGATAGTCATTGATGATTCCTGATGTAGTACAATTGATAATACATCGGCAATAGCTGGAAGCACCAACGATTCACCCACGGAATGAGGTTTACCACATTTTGCAATTAGCTTCGCTATGTTGTATGATGCCACAAGGCCATCCACATTTGTGGCTCCCATCTTTGAAAAAGCAGTGGAAACCGTTGGTCGCTGATTGAATTTATTGTTTAATGTTTGAAAATATGCCAAACCTTTGTCGTTTTTGTCACTGTGTTTCTTTTCCAAATAAGACGGGAAGGCTTCATGGCCTCGTTGGAAAAACTTTGTTCACAGAGCAAGCACACAGTGGTAACTGCTTATTAGATGGAGATTGAATAAAGCCATATCGCAAATAGTCCATGCTATACCGCCTGCATTTTTTCTTACTCAATGAGGCTATTTTTACACTGTCGCTCGAATACCCTGATGGAATCATGGGTATTACCTTATCACGATAATTTTAAGACGCTCAGACAAGTGGCAAAATTTGATTGGCTAATTAGCTGTAATGTGGATTCATTCTGCCATCCGGTAGAACAGTTGAAAAGCTACGTTTCATCTTCCTAGAAGCGACACGAGTTAGGTGATATTGATCTTGGCAGTAGAATCAGTGCCAACTGCGAACGAGTTCAAATGATTTGCAATTCACAAAGAAGACAACCAATAATAGCACAGCAACCAGAGCACACGCCTCCATGGGTACAGGGAAAATAACAGACTCGTGTTATGCGACTATCCATCTGCACACAGCAATGTCATTCAAGGACACGGCAGTCTTCCAAGTGATTGGTAAGCTTGCTACAAAGTTGTCCAGTGCCCCCTTGCTGCCCCCTTTGACTTCAACGCCCACCAAAGAAAGGCAAACACCCCTCGGGGGGTGCTTCCGCCTCCATTGAGAAACACTGATATACACCATTCAGGCCATCCTCCAGGTGTCCTGACCAACTGGCCAGCTCTGCAACAGGTCACGATCTGAGAAAGGAGTGCACGTCTCATTTCCTTCCACACAATACACTCAAGGATCTCGCAGCTATATGGTCGGCTTAAAAGTCTGGTGTGAACATTTGTCAGTGGGTGCATGGATGGGCTGTGTGAACTGAGTGGTAAGTGGGTAAGGTAGGAGTTAAGTGAGGTGATATGTGCGTGAGGTGGTGGGTTTGGTGAGTGGTGGTGGTAGGTATGAGAGATGGTAGGTGAGTGAGTGGTAGGTGAGTGAGGGTGGTAGGTGGATGAGGTATTAGGTGAGGGAGGTGGTAGATGAGTGAGGTGGAAAGTGAGTGAGGGTGGTAAGTGGGTGAGGTGGTAGGTGAGTGAGGGTGGTAGGTGAGTGAGGGTGGTAGGTGAGTGAGGGTGGTAGGTGAGTGAGGGTGGTAGGTGAGTGAGGGTGGTAGGTGAGTGAGGTGGAAAGTGAGTGAGGATGGTAGATGAGTGAGGTGGAAAGTGAGTGAGGTGGAAAGTGAGTGAGGTGGAAAGTGAGTGAGGTGGAAAGTGAGTGAGGTGGAAAGTGAGTGAGGGTGGTAAGTGGGTGAGATGGTGGGTGAGGTGGTGGGTGGGTGAGATGGTAGGTGAGTGAGGGTGGTAGGTGAGTGAGGATGGTAGGTGAGTGAGGATGGTAGATGAGTGAGGGGGAAAGTGAGTGAGGGGGAAAGTGAGTGAGGGGGAAAGTGAGTGAGGGGGAAAGTGAGTGAGGGGGAAAGTGAGTGAGGGGGAAAGTGAGTGAGGGGGAAAGTGAGTGAGGGGGAAAGTGAGTGAGGGGGAAAGTGAGTGAGGGGGAAAGTGAGTGAGGGTGGTAAGTGGGTGAGATGGTGGGTGAGGTGGTGGGTGGGTGAGATGGTAGGTGAGTGAGGGTAATAGGTGAGTGAGGGTGGTAGGTGAGTGAGGGTGGTAGGTGAGTGAGGGTGGTAGGTGAGTGAGGATGGTAGGTGAGTGAGGGTGGAAAGTGAGTGAGGGTGGAAAGTGAGTGAGGGTGGAAAGTGAGTGAGGGTGGAAAGTGAGTGAGGTGGAAAGTGAGTGAGGTGGAAAGTGAGTGAGGTGGAAAGTGAGTGAGGTGGAAAGTGAGTGAGGTGGAAAGTGAGTGAGGTGGAAAGTGAGTGAGGTGGAAAGTGAGTGAGAGTGGTAAGTGGGTGAGATGGTGGGTGAGATGGTAGGTGAGTGAGGGTAATAGGTGAGTGAGGGTGGTAGGTGAGTGAGGGTGGTAGGTGAGTGAGGGTGGTAGGTGAGTGAGGGTGGTAGATGAGTGAGGGTGGTAGATGAGTGAGGTGGTAGATGAGTGAGGTGGTAGATGAGTGAGGTGGTAGATGAGTGAGGTGGTAGATGAGTGAGGTGGTAGATGAGTGAGGTGGTAGATGAGTGAGATAGTGGGTGGGGTGGTAGGTGAGTGAGGGTGGTAGGTGAGTGAGGGTGGTAGGTGAGTGAGGGTGGTAGGTGAGTGAGGTGGTAGGTGAGTGAGGTGGTAGGTGAGTGAGGTGGTAGGTGAGTGCAGGAGGTAGGTGAGTGCAGGAGGTAGGTGAGTGCAGGAGGTAGGTGAGTGCAGGAGGTAGGTGGGTGAGGTGGTAGGTGAGTGAGGGTGGTAGGTGAGTGAGGGTGGTAGGTAGGTGAGGGTAGTAGGTGAGGTGGTAGGTAGGTGAGGGTAGTAGGTGAGTGAGGTGGTAGATGGGTTAGGATGGTAGGTGGGTGAGGGTAGTAGGTGAGCGAGGGTGGTAGATGGGTGAGGTGGTAGGTGAGTGAGGTGATAGGTGAGTGCAGGTGGTAGGTGGGTGAGGTAGTAGGTGAGTGAGGGTAGTAGGTGAGTGAGGATGGTAGGTAGGTGAGGATAGTAGGTGAGTGAGGTAGTAGGTGAATGAGGGTGGTAGCTGAAAATGTGTTGCTGGAAAAGCGCAGCAGGTCAGGCAGCATCCAAGGAACAGGAGAATCGACGTTTCGGGCATAAGCCCTTCTTCAGGAATGAGGAAAGTGTGTCCAGCAGGCTAAGATAAAAGGTAGGGAGGAGGGACTTGGGGGAGGGGCTTTGGAAATGCGATAGGTGGAGGGAGGTCAAGGTGAGTGTGATAGGCCGGAGTGGGGTGGGGCGGAGAGGTCAGGAAGGTGATTGCAGGTTAGGAAGGCGGTGCTGAGTTCGAGGGATTTGACTGAGACAAGGTGGGGGGAGGGGAAATGAGGGTAGTAGGTGAGTGGAGGGTGGTAGGTAGGTGAGGGCAGTAGGTGAGTGAGGGCAGTAGGTGAGTGAGGGCAGTAGGTGAGTGAGGGCAGTAGGTGAGTGAGGGCAGTAGGTGAGTGAGGGCAGTAGGTGAGTGAGGGCGGTAGGTGAGTGAGATGGTCGGGTTGGACCGAAGGGTCTGCTTCCATGCTGTACATCTCTATGACTCTAGCTCTCAGAAGGCTCTGTGGCCAAATCTTCTCCCAAGGCTCCTGGGGAAAGAAATTGCTAAGTGAAAGTTGAAACTGCCCAGGCAACTCCAACAGCATGTTGAGATTTCCACGGGGCCCCATTCTACATCCAGTTTTCTATAAAGTAGTATGGTGGCTCAGTGGTTAGCACTGCTGCCTCACAGCGCCAGGGACCCAGGTTCAATTCCAGCCTTGGGCAACTGTGTGTGGATTTTACACATTCTCCCCGTATCTGTGTGGGTTTCCTCGCACAATCCAAAGATGTGCAGGTCAGGTGAATTGACCACGCTAAATTGTCCACAGTGTTAGGTGCATTAGTCGGGGGGGGGGGGGGTTGGGCACTGGGTTGCTCTTCGGAGGGTCGGTGTGGACTTGTTGGGCCGAAGGGCCTGTTTCCACACTGTAGGGAATCTAATCTATCAAATCTAATCTATAATCCAGTGATATGGAGTCAGTTAGCTAGATGAGTGGTTACCCTCAGTTTAAACCTACACCAGTTGCATCTCGCTAATGAGAGAGTAACCCTATGGTCCTCTAGGATTTAATGTGGAGACTGGGAAGCCTGGATCTTTATTTCAGGCAATTATCTAACATAAAAGAATCCTTCGTGGTTAATTGAATGAGATTTATATAAAGTATGTTGTAGTGATCCTGATTTGTAGCAATTTATCACTGAATGATTTAAACTTGAGTGCGAGCCAGGACATCTTGAAGTAACCAAGTCAATATTGGGCTGGTGCTGTTTTAAAGAGAGGTCATTAGCAAAAGGCAGTCTGACTGTGAGGACAAAACTTAACAACAACGATCAGACCACGGGTACAACCCATTGAGAATCAACTTCTGGTCTCCTTCCACTTCCTGCTTATCAGATAATTTCACTTAGCTGGGAATGATCGCCCCTTGAATGCAAAAGCACATATGAATCACCTAGAAAGCTAACACCAAAACTTTGGAATGATTATAGCACCATTCGCAATTCTCTGCAATTTCACAACAGTAGAAATATATTCCCGTCAACTTTCATTTTCATTTCTTTCACTTTCATTTCTTGCTTCAAATACCAGTCAGCTTTTTAAAAATATCGTTGGTGACTAACACATGCAGCCCTACTTAATAGTTACCAATGCAGCATGCAGATGGACCAACTTAGAA
Organism: Chiloscyllium plagiosum; assembly: GCF_037043375.1. Lineage (NCBI taxonomy): Eukaryota > Metazoa > Chordata > Chondrichthyes > Orectolobiformes > Hemiscylliidae > Chiloscyllium > Chiloscyllium plagiosum. Next base: position 44,263,803 of record NW_028270142.1, read on the forward strand.
AACTAGCAAACGTTGATCAAATGCTTCCAAAACAGCAACAGGAACCTGGGAGAAAAACACAACAATTTAACCCTGAAAAGGAAATATGAAAAAGGGCGTTGATTTAAGATAATTGACAAAAGAAAAAAGGGGGAGATGATAGGAATTATTTTGATAGTGTGAGTGGTTATGATTGTGAATGTGCTGCCTGAAAGGGGCAGTGAAAAACAATTCTGTAGTAGCCATCAAAAGGGAATTGGATAGATTCTTGATAAGGAAAAAAAAATTCAGGGTAATAGGGAAATTGCCAGGAGAGTGGGACTAATTTGCTAAGACTTTCAAGGAGCCATACATTGGTGCAATGGATGAAATGTCCTACTTCTATGCTGTAGGTTTCTACTAGGCCACTGCCAGCAAATGTTCACAACACTGATGATAAACTGTTTTGCTGTTACATTAGCAGTAACAAATTCCTGCATTCCATTCAGAAAGAATCATTTTCACACATTATCACCCAGGAATACAGTAGATCCTCCAGCATTTCGTTTGAGTTTTCAATTTCAGTAATCTGTCAGAACCTTGTCATCTAATTCAACTCAAAGTTGACTCTTCAACTTGATATCCACTCTATCACAAAGACCACCCACCTACAAGTCTGTAACATCACTCATCTCTGGCTCTCCCTCAGCTCATCTCCTGCCAAACTCCCTGACACTGTATATTCACTTTCAGACTGAGTTGCTCCAACGCGAAACCGGTCTCTTTTCATCCTGTCAGTTTCCGCTCAACTAAAATTCACTTTCCCGTATACAAAGTCGAAGAGTTTTACAGAACGGAAAGAGGCCCTTAGGCCCATTGTGTTAACATAATCATTGAGTACCTATCCATTCTGCTCCCACTTCCCAGCACCTGGTCATTACCTTGTTAACTATTGGTATTCTGCTTCTTAAACACTAAGGGTTCCCACCTCCACCACCTTTACAAGCGGTGAGGTCCAGATATCCATCATCCTCTGAGTGAAATAAAATTCCTCTACTCGCCTCTAATTCCCCTGCCCTTTACCTTAAACCTATGCCCCCTCTACTAAAGGGAAAAGTTTATCTGCACTCCTCCTTATTGTGTACATCCTACCCCCAATATCATCCTCCTCTGCTCTGAGGAAAACAACACCAGCCAACCTTCCTTCACAGCTGAAATGCTCCAGCCCAGTCAACATCCTGGAGACTGTCCTCTGCAACCTCTCCAATACAATCACAACTTTCCTCTGGTGCGGCAACTTGAACTGCAGTACAACAGTATTCCAGTTGTGGTCTAACTAATGCTCCATCTTAACCTCCTTGCCGATGCACTCAAACTCCTCTTGTATCCAATGCATTGACTAATGAAGTCAAGTACTGAAAATGTGTTGCTGGAAAAGCGCAGCAGGTCAGGCAGCATCCAAGGAGCAGGATAATTGACGTTTCGGGCATGAGCCCTTCTTCAGGAATGAGGAAAGTGTGCCAAGCAGGCTAAGATAAAAGGTAGGAGGAGGGAGTTGGGGGGAGGGTCGTTGGAGAACACCTCTGGGACATCCGGACCAACCAACCCAACCACCCCATGGCTCAACACTTCAACTCCCCCTCCCACTCATCCAAGGACATGCAGGTCCTTGGACTCCTCCATCGCCAGACCATAGCAACACGACGGCTGGAGGAAGAACGTCTCATCTTCTGCCTAGGAGTCCTCCAACCACAAGGGATGAACTCAGATTTCTCCAGTTTCCTCATTTCCCCTCCCCCACCTTGTCTCAGTCCCAACCCTCGAACTCAGCACCGCCTTCCTAACCGGCAATCCTCTTCCTGAACTCTCTGCCCCCATCCCCACTCCGGCCTATCACCCTCACCTTAACCTTCTTCCACCTATCGCATTTCCAACGCCCCTCCCCTAAGTCCCTCCTCCCTACCTTTTATCTTAGCCTGCTGGGCACACCTTCCTCATTCCTGAAGATGGGCTCATGCCCGAAACGTCGATTCGCCTGCTCCTTGGATGCTACCTGACCTGCTGCGCTTTTCCAGCAACACATTTTCAGCTCTGATCTCCAGCATCTGCAGTCCTCACTTTCTCCTAATGAAGTCAAGTACCCCATTTATCTTCTTTACCACTGTATCCATCCGTCCTGCTTCTCTCAAGCATTTATCAACATGCACCCTAAGATTCCTCTGATCCTCAGTACTTCCTATGTTCCTAACATTCATTGTGCGCTCCCTTGCCTTGTTAGTCCTTCCAAAATTCTCCATCTCACATTTTGCAGAATTAAATTCCATTTGCCACCTGTTCTGCCTCTCTAAGCAGCCCATCTATTGTCCTGTGGTCAAAGACTTTACTCTTCACTCCTTGCTGCATCTGCCACTTTAGTGATCTATATTCTATATTCTAACTTATTAACCATAAACAGCAAGAGACTCAGCACTGAACCCTGCAGTACATCACTGGACACAGGCTTCCAGCCACATAAAAAACCTTCGACCATCACCGTTTGCCTCTTGTCATGAAGGTTGAAACTTTATTGCTGGAACAGCACAGCAGGTCAGGCAGCATCCAGGGAACAGGAGATTCGACGTTTCGGGCACAGGCCCTTCTTCAGGCCCTCTCCTGTTCCCTGGATGCTGCCTGACCTGCTGTGCTGTTCCAGCAATAAAGTTTCAACTTTGATCTCCAGCATCTGCAGACCTCACTTTCTCCTCTTGTCATGAAGCCAATTTTAAGTCCTATTTGTGGCTCAGTGGTTAGCACTGCTGCCTCACAGCACCAGGGTCCCAGGTTTGATTCCAGCCTTGGGTGACTGTGTGGAGTTTGCACATTCTCCCCGTGTCTGCATGGGTTTCCTCCGGGTGCTCCGGTTTCCTCCCACAGTCCAAAGATGTGCAGGGCAGGTGAATTGGTCATGCTAAATTGCCCATAATGTTAAGTGCATTAGTCAGAGGGAAATGGATCTGGGTGGGTTACTCTTCAGAGGGTCGATGTGGACTGGTTGGGCTGAAGGGCCTGTTTCCACACTGTAGGGAATCTAATCTTATCTAATCTAATTTGCAAAATTGCCCTGAATCCCATGGGGTCTTACCTTCATGACCAGTTTTCCATGTAAGACCTTGTCCATAGGCTTCTTGAAGTCCATATACACTGCATCAAGTATACCACCCTCATATACACACTTAGTCACCTCCATGAAAAATTCAATCAAGTTTGTCAGATATGATCTCTCCTTGACAAAGCCACGCTTACTATCCTTAATTAATGCTTGCCTCCAGAGTTTCTGTAATATTGATGTTAGAGTCAGTGGCCTGAGTGACTTATTTAACCCTGCCAAATTTCTTTAATATTGGTACCACATTAACAGTCCTCAAGTCATCTGGCTCTGCTTCTGTGGCCAGAAAGGATTTGAAAATCAACGTCAGGGCCCCTGCAATCTCTGCCCTTGCCTCCCACAGCAGCCTAGGATACACCTCACCTGGGCCTGGGGATTTATCCACTGTTAAGCCAGCTAAAACTGATAATACTTCCTCCCTCTCAATACTCATTTGTTCAAACATATCAGCACCTCCAAACTTGATTTCTATACTTACATTGTCCTTCAATATTGAATGTAGATCAAGGTATTCATTTAAAATTTCATCTAATTGCCACTTTGGTCCTTAATGTGGGCACAAGTTTCTCCCTGGTTATCTTCTTGCCCCTTTATACTGATATGACACCTTTAAATTTTCCCTTATCCTACCTTCCAGTCTTTTTTTGCATGACCCCATACACTCTCCTAATTTTCTTTGAAAGCAACATCCTGCATTTCCTATATTCTTCCAGGGCTTCCATCGGTTTCAGACCAAAGTATATGTCATGAGTATTCATTTTCTTTTCTAATCCAATCATAGAATCCCTACAGTGTGGAAATGGGCCCTTGGGCCCAACAAGTCCACACTGACCCTTAAAGGATAACCCACTCAGGCCATTCCCTGAACCTAATTCTCTACATTTACCCCAAACCTACACATCCCTGAACACTAAGGGCAACTTAGCATGGCAAATTCACCTAATCCGCACATCTTTGGATCGTGGGAGGAAACGACACAGACACGGGGAGAATGTGCAAACTCCCCACAGACAGACAGTCACCTGAGGCTGGAATTGAAGCTGAGCCAGTGCCACTGTGAGGCAGCAGTGCTAACCACTGAGCCATCATGCTGACCTTGCATCCCTTAACATTTGGTGTTCTCTGGACTTCATTTTGCAGGAATATGTTGGCCCTGCATTCCGACTCTTTCACTTGAGTGACTCCCATTGCTCTGTTGTACATTTTCCATCAAGTAGTTGCTCCTAGTCCACTTTGGACAGATCCTGTCTTATATTAAACTTGGTTTTTCTCCAATTCAGAACTTTTACTTCCAGTCCATCGTTGTTTGTTTCCACATTTACCTTAAATCCCATTCAGCTATGTTCACTATCACCAAATGTTCTCAAATGACACTTTAATGACTTACCTGGCTTCATTCCCTAAAATCAGACTCCGAACCACCCCATCTTGTGTAGGACTTTCCACGTGTTGATTTAAAAAGCTCTCCTGGACAAATTTTAAGAATTTTATCTGCTCTAAGCCATTCACATTCGATCTATCCAATTAATTCTGGGAAAGTTGAAATCTCAAACTATTATTACCCCATTACTCTTACACTTCGCTGAGATTTCCCGACAATTGTCCTTCGATCTTGCCCAGACTGACTGGAGGTCGATAATATGCTCCCAGCAGTGGGAGTGTCACCTTTAAATTCTACCCACATGGTCTCATTTCAGGAACGGTTTAAGACATCACCCTCCCTTGTTGCAGTAATTGACTCCTTGATCAATATTGGAACCACCTCCTCCTTTATACCTCACCATCCCCTCTCCTGCTGTTCCAGTTTAGTTCCCATAGCCTACTCCACCAACCCTCTGCTGTCTGACTGACATTTTCCATATTCCCAACCTTCCAGGCTTCCAGCACTTTCAGATCAAAATCAGCCCTTTCCTAGATGGAAATCTTTATTCCGCTGAATCTTCCCTTCTTTCATCTCACTTGTGATAAGCTCGGCTTCAGCTAGCTAAATATTTTTACTTTAACTTCCTCCTTACAGTCATTCGAGCCCATCATTTGACCAAACATTTTGTCAACTCTTGCAATGTGTCCTTCTTTGTTTTTCTTTCATGTCTATGTGAAATTTTAGGATTCTTAAATGTGCTGCATAAATATCTCACCACTCCATAACCTATACTAAAGGTATAATTGTCTTACTTATTTACTAAAATAATCAATTTGTCTAGAATAAAAGAGATTTTCACTGGGTTCCTTCAAGTTTATTTCTTCAATAAATAAAAAAGTAATTTGTTCTAACAAACTCATCCTTTAAACAAGTGACAAAACTGGTCATCAGCTAAAATGTTATGCTGAATTAAACTTTATCCCCCAATCCCAAACACAAACATTCATACCAGAGAAGACAAGACAACACAGCTCTGCAGAAATATAATGGGTAAAAAAAATAATCAAACATAGAATGGAACAACACCCCTGTAGGCCAAGGTTATGAATTTAGAAGATAGAATAGTTTGATTTCTCACAGTTCTCTTTTACTTGCTGTCAATGAGATCCAATTGATGACAGTTCACATAATGATGGAAGCTCAACAGAACTGATTTCAGACAGATGAAAAACAGTTCGGAACATGAATATTTCAACATTCTAACGTTTCACAGATACTTCCGAGTGAGAGTGAGAGCGAGAGCGAGAGCGCGCGAGAGAGAGCTGCTGGTTTTTGGTTTAGGGTCTGTCTTTTATTGGCTGAGAAAGTCAAAATTCACATGAGACCAGGTTATAATCCAACAGGTTCATTTGAAATCACAGGCTTTTGGAGCCCTGCTCTTTCCTCAGACTGCTAGAGAGAGACAATACTAGTTACCTGAGGAAGGAGCAGGCCTCCAAAAGCTTGCACTTCCAAATAAACCTGTTGGATTATAACCTGGTGTCATGTGATTTTTGACTATATCCGCCCCAGTCCAACATCGACACCTCCACACCATCACCAAGAAAGAACTATTTTCTGCTGCAAGTTTCTTCAACAATTCACATCTCAGATCTGCAAAATCACAAAGCACTTTGACCCCAGAGGCTGTTTCTAGGTAATGAACAGTACAAATACTAGGCTTCCTCAACTTCACTTTTCCAGCAATTAAGCCATAAAACCATCTTCTATCTCTTGTTAAAGACTCTTTCTCCTAAAATAATCGCTTCGGTAGCTGATAATCCATGGTTCTCTTTGATCTTCTGTCTTTTCATTTCCAAGAGATCACATGATTAAGCATCCTCAACTCAGAAATATCCAGAAGATCCTTGTGCAGCTTCTCCTAGTCTATATATGTATTCCCAACATTTCATATGGCGCCCCTGTGTAATGGTTGAAGAGCTGAAAATGTGTTGCTGGAAAAGCGCAGCAGGTCAGGCAGCATCCAAGGAACAGGAGAATCGATGTTTCGGGCATAAGCCCTTCTTCAGGAATGAGGAAAGTGTGCCCAGCAGGCTAAGATAAAAGGGAGGGAGGAGGGACTTGGGGGAGGGGCGTTGGAAATGCAATAGGTGGAAGGAGGTCAAGGTGAGGGTGATAGGCCGGAGTGGGGTGGGGGCGGAGAGGTCAGGAAGATGATTGCAGGTTAGGAAGGCGGTGCTGAGTTCGAGGCATTTGACTGAGACAAGGTGGGGGGAGGGGAAATGAGGAAACTGGAGAAATCTGAGTTCATCCCTTGTGGTTGGAGGGTTCCTAGGCGGAAGATGAGGTGCTCTTCCTCCAACCGTCATGTTGCTATAGTCAGGCAATGGAGGAGTCCAAGGACCTGCATGCCCTTGGTGGAGTGGGAGGGGGAGTTGAAGTGTTGAGCCATGGGGTGGTTGGGTTGGTTGGTCCGGGTGTCCCAGAGGTGTTCTCTGAAACGTTCCGCAAGTAGGCGGCCTGTCTCCCCAATATAGAGGAGGCCACATCGGGTGCAGCGGATGCAATAAATGGAGGTGCAGGTGAATTTGTGGCAGATATGGAAGTATCCCTTGGGGCCTTGGAGGGAAGTAAGGAGGGAGGTGTGGGTGCAAGTTTTGCATTTCTTGCGGTTGTAGGGGAAGGTGCCAGGAGTGGAGGTTGGGTTGGTGGGGGGTGTGGACCTGACGGGGGAGTCACGGAGAGAGTGGTCTTTTCAGAACGCTGATAGGGGAGGGGAGGGAAATATATCACTGGTGGTGGTGGGGTCCGTTTGGAGGTGGCGGAAATGACGGCGGATGATACGCTGTATATGGAGGTTGGTAGGGTGGTAGGTGAGGACCAGTGGGGTTCTGTCCTGGTGGCGGTTGGAGGGGCGGGGCTCAAGGGCAGAGGAGCGGGAAGTGGAGGAGATGCGGTGGAGGGCATCATCGACCATGTCTGGGGGGACTTTGCGGTCTTTGAAGAAGGATGCCATCTGGGTTGTACGGTATTGGAACTGGTCCTCCTGGGAGCTGATGCGGCGTAGACGAAGGAATTGGGAATATGGGATGGCGTTTTTACAGGGGCAGGGTGGGAGGAGGTGTAGTCTAGGTGGCTGTGGGAGTCGGTCGGTTTATAGTAAATGTCGGTGTCGATTCGGTCGCCCGAGTTAGAAATGGAAAGGTCTAGGAAGGGGAGGGAGGAGTCTGAGACGGTCCAGGTGAATTTGAGGTCGGGGTGGAAGGTGTTGGTAAAGTGGATGAACTGTTCATCCACTTTACCAGGTTGAACACCAACCCAATGGACTAGCCACACTACCATACATCAAAAACATTTCTGAACTGACAGCCAGACTACAGCGATCACTAGGACTCATAACAGCGCACAAACCAACAGCCACTCTCAGACCACAACTCACCAGGACAAAGGACCCAATACCCAGCATGAGCAAAACCAATGTAGTGTACAAGATCCCATGCAAGGACTACACAAAACACTACATAGGACAAACAGGAAGACAGCTAAAGATCCGCATCCATGAACACCAACTAGCCACAAAACGACACGACCAGCTATCCTTAGTAGCCACACACGCAGATGACAAGCAACATGAATTCAACTGGGACAACACTACTATTATAGGACAAGCCAAACAGAGAACAGCCAGGGAATTCCTAGAGGCATGGCACTCATCCACAGATTCAATCAATAAGCACGTCGACCTGGACCCAATATATCGACCACTGCAGCAGACAGCTGAAACTGACAACCGGAAGTGGCAGATTCAAACCACTACAAATGCTGGTGGAAAGATCACAGAAGCGCTTCACAGGAGGCTCCCAAACACTGAGGATGTGTTTGGGAAACACGAAACATCTGCAACACAAATTCCCAGCTCGGCGAACAGAACCACAACAACGAACACCCGAGCTACAAATCTTCTCACAGACTTTGAAAATCATCAGGAATGAAGGGCTTTTGCCCGAAACCTCGATTTTCCTGCTCCTCAGATGCTGCCTGACCTGCTGTGCTTTTCCAGCACCAGTCTGATCTCCAGCATCTGCAGTCCTCACTTATGCCTAGTTTATTGGCTGATGTTTATTGAACTAGACTTATGTAATTAACCAGTCTAGATGTCTTTTGTTGCTCTCCAGTAAGGACATTGGCTGCTGTATTAACTGAAGGCTGCAGTAAATAAATTGTCCTGATTGCTACTTATCCCATTGTTTACCAATTTCCAGAACTCTCAGGTTTAACCCAAGAGACTACACAATCTAAAGCTCTATTCCAGGGAATTTAGATAATTAAAGAATGGTTTGTTTAAAGTTTTCAAAATATGATGTGGAGTAGATAGGGTAGATTGGGAGAAATTATTTGGGGAATCTGGAACCGGGAGTATAGTCGAAAGAGCATGGCCTTTCAGGAATGAAATTAGGAAATCCTTCCTTATACAAGCATTCAGGAAAGGTTTGAAATTCTCTCCGACAAATGGCAATTGATGTTTAATCAATTGTTAACTTCAAATCTGAGACTGATCTGATTCCTGATAGAGACAGTTGAATCGACTGAGAACAGATTTGGAGAAATATTTGAAACAAGCGAAATACATGGCACAAACACACACACACACACTCCCACCCTCATTCACCCCCACCCCCACACACACAGAGACACAGACACAAACTCACACACGTGCGCACACACTCCCGCCCTCACCCCCAACACACACACTCTCACAAACACACTCCCGCCTCCCATCCCCCCCACACACAATCACTCTCATACACACACATACTTCCGCCACAGCCACATCCCTCACTGCGTAACCCACCCACACACACACATGTACGCGCGCATGCGTGCACGCACACACAGATTCCTGCCCCACCCCACCTCCCCTACACACACGCACACACACAATCACGCACACACATGCAAACACACACACACACTCCTGCCCGACCCCACACCCACCACACACACACACACCTTTCCCTATATTGTAAAGTTCTGTGTTTCTATGGCTACTGTCAACATTAAAGTTCTAATTTTTCCATCACTTCCAATTTCCTATCGGCTCTCTCAGTACCATGTGGGACATCAGGAGAACTATAAATAAATGTATGGAAAGAATAAAAGATAAAGGAGAAAGTGCCCAAATCCAATATGAAGCTCTTGAGACGATATGTGGTAGTTAATGGCAAGTTCATTGATGGTATTGATTTCAATCAAATGCAGCCATGGTGAAGTATAGTTAAAAAAAGACATTTAAATTATCATTCATGCATCTACTATGCTCAATTGTCTGCAGGACCTTAAGGGTTTATCCTGGCAGGACAAAATAAGGAATGCATTGCTACTTCCAAAAACAGAGGTCCCAAGCTTGTTTGCACTGTACAAGCAGAAGCAATTTTCTTGGTTTGAGCATGTCTGCAGGATGGAAGATGGTTGTGTACCCAAAGATTTTCTGTATGGTAGAGGTTAGCGAGGTTATGGCACCTGAAGCTCGGACTGATGCTTGGAAGTCCCTAAAGTTTGATTATTACACCAGAGAGCCATTGGTTAATGACAAAGGACAACAGTGACTACTCCTGAGAGCTTGTGTGTTATCACCAGAATGACCTGTGGCCATTGCAGCTTGGAAACAGAGCCAACAGCCAAAAGAAAAACACACAATGACTTTGGTGGCCTCATGTGACACAATCTTAGCAGAATTTTGCTGTCAAAGATTGGCCTCTTCAACCATTAGAGGAGAAAGTGAGGACTGCAGATGCTGGAGATCAGAGCTGAAAATGTGTTGCTGGAAAAGCGCAGCAGGTCAGGCAGCATCCAAGGAGCAGGAGAATCGACGTTTCGGGCATAAGCCCTTCTTCAGGAATGAGGAGAGTGTGTCCAGCAGGCGAAGATAAAAGGGAGGGAGGAGGGACTTGGGGGAGGGGCGTTGGAAAATGCAATAGGTGGAAGGAGGTCAAGGTAAGGGTGATAGGCCGGAGTGGGGTGGGGGCGGAGAGGTCAGGAAGATGATTGCAGGTTAGGAAGGCGGTGCTGAGTTCGAGGCATTTGACTGAGACAAGGTGGGGGGAGGGGAAATGAGGAAACTGGAGAAATCTGAGTTCATCCCTTGTGGTTGGAAGTTTCCTAGGCGGAAGATGAGGCGCTCTTCCTCCAACCGTCATGTTGCTATGGTCTGGCAATGGAGGAGTCCAAAGACCTGCATGTCCTTGGTGGAGTGGGAGGGGGAGTTGAAGTGTTGAGTCACGGGGTGGTTGGGTTGGTTGGTCCGGATGTCCCAGAGGTGTTCTCTGAAACGTTCCGCAAGTAGGCGGCCTGTCTCCCCAATATAGAGGAGGCCACATCGGGTGCAGCGGATGCAATAAATGATGTGTGTGGAGGTGCAGGTGAATTTGTGGTGGATATGGAAGTATCCCTTGGGGCCTTGGAGGGAAGTAAGGAGGGAGGTGTGGGCGCAAGTTTTGCATTTCTTGCGGTTGCAGGGGAAGGTGCCGGGAGTGGAGGTTGGGTTGGTGGAAGGTGTGGATCTGACGAGGGAGTCACGGAGGGAGTGGTCTTTTCGGAACGCTGATAGGGGAGGGGAGGGAAATATATCACTGGTGGTGGTGGGGTCCGTTTGGAGGTGGCGGAAATGACGGCGGATGATACGCTGTATATGGAGGTTGGTGGGGTGGTAGGTGAGAACCAGTGGGGTTCTGTCCTGGTGGCGGTTGGAGGGGCGGGGCTCAAGGGCAGAGGAGCGGGAAGTGGAGGAGATGCGGTGGAGGGCATCGTCGACCATGTCTGGGGGGAAATTGCGGTCTTTGAAGAAGGATGCCATCTGGGTTGTACGGTATTGGAACTGGTCCTCCTGGGAGCAGATGCGGCGTAGACGAAGGAATTGGGAATATGGGATGGTGTTTTTACAGGGGCAGGGTGGGAGGAGGTGTAGTCTAGGTAGCTGTGGGAGTCGGTCGGTTTATAATAAATGTCCGTGTTGATTCGGTCGCCCGAGTTAGAAGTAGAAAGGTCTAGGAAGGGGAGGGAGGAGTCTGAGACGGTCCAGGTGAATTTGAGGTCGGGTGGAAGGTGTTAGTAAAGTGGATGAACTGTTCATCCACTTTACCAGGTTGAACAATTCATCCACTTTACCAGGTTGAACACCAACCCAATGGACTACCATACATCAAAAACCATACCATACCAAGCCACACTACCATACATCAAAAACATTTCTGAACTGACAGCCAGACTACAGCGACCACTAGGACTCATAACAGCACACAAACCAACAGCCACTCTCAGACCACAACTCACCAGGACAAAGGACCCGATACCCAGCATGAGCAAAACCAGTGTAGTGTACAAAATCCCATGCAAGGACTGCACAAAACACTACATAGTACAAACAGGAAGACAGCTAACAATCCGCATCCATGAACACCTACGAGCCACGAAACGACACGACCAGCTATCCTTAGTAGCCACACACTCAGATGACAAGCAACATGAGTTCGACTGGGACAACACTACTATTATAGGACAAGCCAAACAGAGAACAGCCAGGGAATTCCTAGAGGTATGGCACTCATCCACAGATTCAATCAATAAGCACAGCGACCTGGACCCAATATACCAACCACTGCAGCGGACAGCTGGAACTAACAACCGGAAGCGGCAGGTACAAATCACCATAAATGCCAGAGGAAACATCACAGAAGCGCCTCACAGGAGGCTCCCAAACACTGAGCATGTCACCTTGACAGGGGACGAAACGTCTGCAACACAAATTCCCAGCTAGGCGAACAGAACCATAACTTAATCAGGAGATCGCTAGGGTCAGCAAGCTCTTCGAGAAATAGACAGGACCCTGGCAGAGAGTGGTGAGGGGGCTGGTGAGCTCAGAGTGGGATCCTAGTGGAGAGTGGTAAGGGAGCTGGTGAGCTCAGAGCAGCATCTTGGCAGAGAGTGGTAAGGGAGCTGGTGAGCTCAGAGCGGGAACCTGGCAGAGAATGAAGAAGGGGCTGGTGAGCTCAGAGCGGGACCCTGGCAGAGAATGAAGAAGGGGCTGGTGAGCTCAGAGCGGGACCCTGGCAGAGAGTGGTGAGGGGGATGGTGAGCTCGGAATGGGACCGTGGCAGACTGTGTGTGTGTGTGTGTGTGTGTATAGTGCAATGGGGTCACCTGTAGTGTGACATGAACCCAAGCTCCCGGTTGAGGCCATCCCCACAGCTACCGAACTTGGCTATCAGCCTCTGCTTGGCTACTTTTCATTGTTGCCTGTCCCAAAGTCCGCCTTGGAGGATGGTCACCTGAAGGTGCGAGGTCAAATGCCCCAGACACCGCAGAACAATCAACAGACAGGAGTGTTCCCTCGCAGTCGGAGAACACATCAGCGGTCGGGGACATTTGACTTTGGACCTTCACTGACAGTCCATTTCCCCTGCCCCCACCCTCTCCCTGTGGAGACCCAACACATTGAAAGTCACCTAGAATACTCCTGCCTGCCTCCAGTGCCCAGCATTACACCTTGGTGATATCTACCCTGCTCCTTTACTGTGGAAGACATGGAGGCGATCATTGTCAACAAACTGCCATTCTCATAGCCTAATGTAACCTCCAATGCCAATCCACATACACCTTGAGCTTCCCTGCCAACCTCTAGATGTGCCTCTGCTTTCCCCTCACACAGTATTGAATTTCTCATTCCTTATGTCAGTTAACCACTCACCCCCCACCCACCCCACACTGTCCCTACAGGCCTCCACTGCACCCTCCTCAATGACCAATGCACAGACCCCCAGATGTGTGTGTGTATGTGTGTCTGGGGTGGGGAGTTGTGAGTGTGATAGCTAATTTCCGTGCCCATAAGGAGGGCCTCAACTTGGACCTTGGGTTCATGTCACACTACAGGTGACCACCATTGCACTATACACACACACACACATACACACACGCACAAAGGCACTCCTATACATGCACATACACATAGACACACGTATACACAGACACACACACAGACACTCACACACACCCTTACAGACACACACACTCCTACATGCATCCTCTCACAGAGTTAGACCACTCTACACTCACACACACACATATGCACTCTCTCTCACGAACACTCAAAACCTCCCACCCCAGACACACACATACACACACTCCTGCAGACATACTCACACATGCACCTCTTCACAGACCTAGACACTCTACACTCACATACACATTCATATACACTCTCTCTCACACTCACAATCCCCCACCCCAGACAGACACACACACACACACAAAAACCCACATTCACATATATACATATACATTTGTGGGGTGAATTTGTACTTGCAGAGTTACATTGTACTTTGCTGAAAAACTGCATGAATCCATGTAAGACTCTGTTATCTCACTTTTTAGATTAGAATCAGTCTAAACATTATGGCACAGACAGGGAACACAGGGGTCTAACACCTTCAACATATTATCTGGCTAACACCAATTGTTACAGTTAACCTGAGAATGTAACTTTTTTAAAAATGTTTTGTGATTTACACATGAAAGAAGTGAAACTATCCTGGTATTCGAACAGATGAAAAACTCAACAAACAATCAAGGTATTTTTCAATGTATAATTTCAGTTACATCACACTGTAAACTTTTGTTATAAATTCTGTGTCTTACAATTGTGTACTCCACAACCACCTGATGAAGGAGCAGTGCTCCGAAAGCTAGTGCTTCCAATTAAACCTGTTGGACTATAACCTGGTGTTGTGTGATTTTTAACTTTGCACACCCTAGTCCATCACCAACATCTCCAAATCATGAGTCTTATGCTCACAGGATTGCCATCAGCTGGGATCATAACATACAGGTTTAGGCTTGCTTCCAGTCAATGTCAACCATTCCCCAAAGGGCAATGTATGTATTTATGTCTAGCCTGGCTTTTTAGACCAGGCAGTGAGGATAATAACACTAATAATTCTTACCTGATATCAATGTATCTGTTTTTCAGTTGGGATAGTCAGAAATGAGTGCTCTGGGTAACTTTCCCCTTCAATGTTGGCCCAGGATCTCTGAACATTTTCCAAATGCTCCAAATACTCTCTGAACAACTATTGAACAGAATAAAAGTCCAGGTGCATCTGTACTTGCTTGAGCCCTCAAAGGATATAGAGGGATGCCATTCCACAAAATATAACTTTATTCAATAAGTGGGGCTTCTCAAATCTCTCCTTTGCTATTTATAATATCCATTCTCTTTCACCAGTGATCTGAAGAGAATGCTCGATGCAGCTGATGCCAGCAGTAGACTCTGCAACATCAATTTCGAAGAACATGATCATAACCACAGTTTATGCAATAACAACGTACACTCATATCATGTCTGTCATGGCCAAAAGGATGCACTTTACCAATGATGTTCACTTTTCAGAAATGCTGTCACTCCTGTGATATAGGAAATGTAGCAATCAATTTATGCAAAACAAGTTCCCATAAACAGCAACATGATAATGTGTGTAAAAACACTTTTCTATTAAACTTTTTGGATTTATGTCCCTCTAAAATCTTTGAAGACTAAATGGGTAAAGTCACTGAGGCTTGAGCCACTGGCTAATTATTCTATTCTATATTAACTGAGATAATGATTCCACCATTTGCAATGGCTTGCGAGATCGTGGACCACTGTTTGAAGGAGACAGGTCTCTCACTAGTTCCCAGTTTTCAGGCAAATTTGATACCGAGCTGCAGAAGGACACATTAGTTGAGGTAGCTTTTAAGGAGCATCATAAAGCAGGGGAGAGAAGGAGAGAGACAGAGAGGAAGGGAGGAAATTACAGAGTGCATGGTTAAGGCAGCTGAAGTGGTGGCCATCAATGGTGGGGCAAGGAAGATCAGGGATGTGTAAGGAACCAGAGTCGGAGGAGGGTAGATATCTCAGAGGGATTGCGGAGCTGGGGAAGATTGCTTAGATAAAGAGGAGAGAGGCCATGGAGGGATTTGAAACCAAAGATGAGAATTTTAGAATCTAAGCCAATATAGGTCAGAGAGCACATGGGGTGATAGTTCTAAAAGCAGAGTGAAGTGTAAGTAAGTTATGAACTGTAACTCAGTTTCTAAATTAAAATTATATTTACAATCTGCTCCAGCTCTCCTTTATGATCTTATATAAACGTATTATTTTTATTGAAATTCTATAACATACTCTAACCATTAATCCATAAAGAGTGGCTCAGATGCATTCCAGTCTGGGTTAGAAAGGTTTTTAATTCAGACTGTTTTATCTACTCTCCAAAAGTAATTCAACGCCTTTACTAGAAATTAGAAATATGCATAGAATATAGAAAGTAAGCTTGAAATAGGTAAAGGAATAGATTGGTGCTGCAAGTATTGTTTTTTAGAAACTGCCTAATGTTTTCCAGAAACAATCCAGTGGAATGATTAATCTTAGGTGATGACAGTAGTATCGAAGGATGAAAGGGGGCCATGGCTGGGTAAATGGATAAATAGTACATGAGAAAATAATGTGAAATTATATATCAAATATGGGTCCTTGCTGAGATAGTTGTATCATCGATAGTCACAGGTGAGGTGCCGGAAGACTGGAGCTTGGCTAATGTGGTGCCACTATTTAAAAAAGGTGGTAAGGAAAAGCCAGAGAACTATAGACTGGTGAGCCTGACATCGGTAGTGGGCAAGTTGTTGGAAGGAATCCTGAGGGACAGGATTTACATGTATTTGGAAAGGCAAGAGATAGTTAACATGGCTTTGTGTGTGGAAATTGATTGAGTCTTTTGAAGAACTACCAAAGAGGACTGATGAGGGCAGAACGGTAGACATGATCTATATGGACTTCAGTAAGGCTTTCAACAAGGTTCCTCATGGGAGACTGGGTTGTCAAGATTAGATCTCATGGAGTACTAGCCATTTGGATACAGAACTGGCTCGAGGGAACTTGATCAGATGGGCCAATGGGCTGAGAAGTGGTAGATGGAGTTTAATTTAGATAAATGCGAGGTGCTGCATTTTGGAAAAGCAAATCAGAACAGGACTTACAAGCTTAATGGTAATGTCCTGAACAAAGAGACCTTGGAGTGAAGGGTCATAGCTCCTTGAAAGTAGAGTTACCGGTAGATAGGATAGTGAAGAAGGCGTTTGGTATGCTTTCCTTTATTCGTCAGAGCACTGAGTACAGGAGTTGCAGCTGTACAGGCCATTGGTTAGGCCATTTTGGAACATTGTTTGCAATTCTGGTCTCCTTCCTATTAGAAGGATGTTGTGAAACTCGAAAGAGTTCAGAAAAGTTTTACAGGGATATTACCAGGGTTGGAGGATTTGAGCTACAAGGAGAGGCTGCATAGGCTGGGGCTGTTTTCCCTGGAGTGTCGGAGGCTGAGGGATGACTTCATAGAGGTTTATAAAATCACGAGGGACATGGATAGGATAAATAGACAAAGTCTTTTCCCTGTGGTGGGGGAGTCCAGAACTAGAGGGCATAGGTTTAGGGTGAGAGGGGAAAGATATAAAGGGTCCTAAGAGGCAACATGTTTCTTGCAGAGGGTGGTACGTGTATGGAATGAGCTGCCAGAGGAAGTGGTGGAGGCTGGTACAATTGCAGCATTTGAAAGGTATCTGGATGGGTATATGAATAGGAAGGTTTGGAGGGATATGAGCCAAGTGCTGGCAAATGGGACTAGATTAGGTTAAGTATCTGGTCAGTCTGGTCGAGTTGGACTCAAGGGTCTGTTTCCGTGCTGCACATCTCTATGACTCTATGACTCTAACTTGGTCCTCTGCCTATACAGAGATGCACAGTGGGGCTGTAGTCCTTAAAATTGTGCTAAAATTGTGAATGATGTTAAGAAGTAGTAACAGAGACAATTGGAGGGAAAAAAACATTTATATTTTATTTGCTGTTAAAAAAAAGGGGGATTTCAGTAACAAGCAGCTACTTGTTGTAGAGGAGAGTGGGGATAAGCTTTAGGGTGGAACTAGAAGTTAGAGGACCCTTTGGTGGGTCTGATTTTGACATGGGGAGAAAGTGAGGTCTGCAGATGCTGGAGATCAGAGCTGGAAATGTGTTGCTGGAAAGGCGCAGCAGGTCAGGTAGCATCCAGGGAACAGGAGAATCGACGTTTCAGGATTCCTGAAGAAGGGCTTATGCCCAAAACGTCGATTCTCCTGTTCCCTGGATGCTGCCTGACCTGCTGCGCCTTTCCAGCAACACATTTCCAGCTCTGTTTTTGACACGGCCAAGGTAACCAACAGGGTCCAGGTCAGCTGAGGTGAATTTGAGTGGGATTATTTAGAAAGGCACCAGCAAAAAGACATTGGCTAAGTACATGAAGGAGAATAAGACTTGTTGGGCTATGAGGGAAGAACAAACGGGATTGGGAGTCAAAGGAGAGCTTTTTAAAAGAGCTGACACAGACTCAATGGGAAGAGTGTCCTCCACTGATTCTACATGAGAAGAGTTACTCCCATCTACCTACGAATTTCAGATAGTAGCTGAGATCCACAGAGGAATAATAAAATATAACCCAATTGGTTATGGTCTGTCTGCTTATCTGGGCCACAGTTTCCGAGCCATCATTATAGGTTATAAAGCTGCCATCCTTCCAGTTTATGTACAGCCACTGTTTCAGTTACTGATCTGTCAGGAGCCAAGGCTAATCCCTGTGGATGAAACATTCACTTCAACTTTCGTTTGATTCTGAACTGCCTCATTGTCAGAAACTTACTGACGCCCGATATCTCTTTGTTGTTCTATCTTGCAGCGTTAGATCTTTCTATGAATGATAAAAACTTTCAAAATTGTTAATATTACCTGCTTATTGAATTACAAACATCTTGGAAGTCTTTCAGTGCAAGGGCATTACCCTTTCAGGAAAGCAAGCAATGATTGAGCTGTGTTAGTATTCAGATTATAGCTTGGTTTTGACAGACCTGATATAAAATACTCACTGAGCATTAGTCAGTGCGCAGACCTGTGTTATGGCAATGTCTTTCAAATAAGCAGAAGTGATTGGGAAAGAAATGAGATAAATTGAGATCACACATTCCTCCCGATGAGGAACTGCTGCGAAGATGCTCCAGGTTGGCCACACATCCAGGTTTGAACCAGACACTGTGTAGTTACTGTCCAATTATAGATGCCTTTGTTTTAGTTAAACTCAGGTTCAGATGGAAGAATCATATAAAGAAGTTTGCACCTGAAGTGATTTTGCAAAATCTAACTTTCTGAAAGATACAATGTCACAGATTGTTCTTCTCCTCAACGTTGGACTTAGGAAGAGAAAAAGGAAGTCCTGCATTTGGAAACTATTATTCAGAACCACAAGTCTTCTGATTGTGCTTTATTTCCACTATGTGCTTTTTGAAGTGTAGTCACTTGTAGCATTGGAGGAAACAGGAACTAATTAATGTTCAGCAAGGTCCCACAAACAGCAGTGATTAATAATCAGTTCAGCTTTTTTTTGATGTTGATTGAGGGATAAACCTTGGGCAAGACACTGGGATAAATCTCCAGCTTGACTTTGAAATCATAACTTTTGAAGGAAAACTGAAATCATAGAATTGAAAATGTGTTGCTGGAAAAGCGCAGCAGGTCAGGCAGCATCCAGGGAACAGGAGAATCGACGTTTCGGGCATAAGCCCTTCTTCAGGAATGAGGAAAGTTTGTCCAGCAGGCTAAGATAAAAGGTAGGGAGGAGGGACTTGGGGGAGGGGCGTCGGAAATGTGATAGGTGGAAAGAGGTCAAGGTGAGGGTGATAGGTCAGACTGGGGTGGGGGCGGAGAGGTCGGGAAGAAGTTTGCAGGTTAGGAAGGTGGTGCTGAATTCGATGGATTAGACTGAGACAAGGTGGGGGGAGGGGAAATTTCCAGCAACACATTTTCAGCTCTGATCTCCAGCATCTGCAGACCTCACTTTCTCCTCAATGAAATCATAGAATCCCTACAGTGTGGAAATAGGCCATTCAGCCCAACAAGACCACACCGACTCTCTGAAGAATACCCATTCAAACCCCCCCCACCCCCCAATCCCCCAACCCCCAACCCCCAACCCCCCCCCCACTTTGC
Organism: Chiloscyllium plagiosum; assembly: GCF_037043375.1. NCBI lineage: Eukaryota > Metazoa > Chordata > Chondrichthyes > Orectolobiformes > Hemiscylliidae > Chiloscyllium > Chiloscyllium plagiosum. Next base: position 44,283,357 of record NW_028270142.1, read on the forward strand.
AATCCCTGTCACCCTGCATTTCTTATGGCTAATCCACCTAACCTACATGCCCCTGGACACAATGGGCAATTTAGCACAGCCAATCCACCTAACCTACATGCCCCTGGACACAATGGGCAATTTAGCACAGCCAATCCACCTAACCTACATGCCCCTGGACACAATGGGCAATTTAGCACAGCCAATCCACCTAACCTACATGCCCCTGGACACAATGGGCAATTTAGCACAGCCAATCCACCTAACCTGCACATCATTGGACATGGGAGGAAACCCATGCAGACGTGGAGTGAATGTGCAAACTCCACACAGACAGTCGCCTGAGGCTAGAATTGAACCAGGTCCCTGGCACTGTGAGGCAGCTACTGAGTCACCGTGCTGCCCCAAAAAATGAACATGGAATGAAAATGAAAAGAATGCTTAAAAAACTTATCAGGTCAGGCAACATCTATTGAGTTGTTAAGGGATTATACTTTGCATCTTGGACTAAAAGCTCGACAGTCACACAGCCAAGTGGTAGAACAACTACACACACTCGCTGTTCTTTTTATCATCAATGAGGCTGTTGTCCAGAAAATGCCTAACACTAAGTGTGAGCATACACGTGGGTATATGTGTAAGTATGCTTTCCACAAGCTTCCTATCGATTCATTCAATTGCTCCAGAGAACCCCAGTCCCTTGAACCTTCAATTTCAATCCATGACTTGTTGATGGAGCCCCCAAGATGTCACTGCCTCCAGCAGAGCAGCCTCACACTGAAGCCAGTGTGGAATTGACACCACTACCTAACATAGTGAAATTCCTCCTCTCAGAGTCGTAAGGAAGTCATTGTTCCCTCACCTACAGCATAGTCTTCCAAATACTCTGCATTCTTCTTTTTATCAGCAGGGGATCATAGAACCCATGCAAGTGGAAATCACTATGTGAATTTCAGTTTGCTGTCGTCCTTTATAAATGTGATCATTCAGGTCTTCCTTGATTGGTCTTCACTGCTTTTAATTTAGGTTACTTCAAAGGTCACAGCCCAGGTACCATTCCACTCCACCTTTTGAGGGAACAGTAGGGCAGTACAGAGTGCAGGTGTCCTGTACATTCTCCAAGAGAGCAGAGAACATGGTTGGAGATTTGGCTGGGAATGAAGAGGGAATTGGAAAGAGGAAATTGGAAATAGCTAATGGAGTTAACAGTTTGTGGAATGAATAAATGTGGGTGGGAAGGTGGAGGAGTGTTGTAGATTAAAGGTCAATCATAACTTCATTCTAATGATAGCTGCTGAACACTCGAATAAGGAACTATGTCATGATAAGGTCCAATCACATGGACCTGGGACCCAAGTGCATAGGGTTAATATTGGATGAAGGTTTTTGATGTTCACAGATATATGCATGGACTAACATCCGTCAACAACCCAGCCGTGATCTTATTACAGATTGTAGAGTGATGGGGTAATTATATCTTTGCCCCCAAAATGGCGAATGAACATATGTAATACGAGCTTTACAATCATAATTTGAGATCATGTGGAATTCAAAGCTCAGTCTATAACACTATTCTGTCCACTTATACTAACAAAACTGGTTAGAAATCACTCATCAGCGTGTAGACTGCACCCTTCCACATGGTGACTGGCAGTGAACAGATACTGGTCTGGGCCTGCATTCATTGCTCATCCCTCATTGCAGAAGGGTTAGGTCTGGAATCACATTAGGCCAGACCAGGTAAGGATGGCAGATTTCCTTCCCAAATTGGCAGTTGTAGACCAGATATGGCATTTTGAAATAATTGACCAAGTCTATACAGTTGCGATTAGAGCACTTTTAATTCAATTTTAAACAATGAATTCACATTTAACAATCTGGCCTGGCAGGATTTGAACCCATGCCCCCAGGACATTAACCTGGATCACTAGTTCTGTGACAATGCTGCTACATCACCACCTCTCCTAGAGCACTCAGCTGTAGAGCTATTTAGTAGGTGAAAGGTGTATAGAAATCTAACAGAGTGTAAGCCATCCTTAACCAACCTTTATTTTCAAAACACACAGCAAAATGTCCACTGTTAGATGCAATTCCACAATTAGGAACACTTGCTAAACAATTTTGAGTGTGCTAAGATCTACACTGTTAATGAATTTAAGATATTTGCATATCACAGCTCACTTATAAATATTTGAAACTATATATTCATACACAGGATCCATTTTCTTTAAACAAATGAGATGTATTCAAGTCTTGTACCATTTTGTAATTACCTGGGAGATTGTAGGGTCTGCATTCTCCTGTTCCTTTCTCCATGGCAATGCCTCAGCCTGTAACCTGCCAACCAATCAGCACCCTTTCCCCTGTAGCCTGAACTGATGTGACCATTTGAAATATGCACTCTGGCATTTGTCCTGGCAAGTGCAAGATGACAAACTTCAGAAACATGTTTATCTTTTCAGCAGTATTCAAGTTCTTTAGAGCTAAGAGACTGTCAGATTTGAAGTCTTTCTTTCCAGCTCTACATAGGACATGTACCAGAAATTCACTTGAATTAAGAAAAGTAAAAGCAATTGGAATGTGACATTTCACTGCTGTCCCTTAGGCAATGACACGTTATCACGTTACTGCAATGTAAACATTTCCTTGCAAGATTCTGTTTGGTCCTTCCAGCCTCCATTGGAAAGCCATTCATTAGGATCGAGGACAAAATAATTGGCTAGATTTTATCAAAAACTAACCAAGTGTCACTTTCAGAAGCATTCCTGAAGGATTTCCCTCCATGAGCCTTAATGTGTTTTCTCACACTATTTCATGCTGCTCACCTCATTGTGTAAACATCATTCCCGTATGGACCACACTGACAATAATGTGTACTCACCAGTGGTGGAATACTCAACACTGCCTGGGTCTTTTTGACTTCTGCCCCTGGTACTGTACTTAAAGCCCAGTTCTGCTCCATGTCAATCACTGCCGGTCAGGAACTGCCCATCACAGTAGACATAGTGAGAGGGGAATGATAAAGGAAAGCTTCTGTGGGCACATCATTGGAAATACAAGCTCACAATCAGAAATATATTGTTATTTTACATCATCGCCTGTCTGACCGTCTCTCACTGTAACTGCAGCTACAAAAATGCAGTTAGACAGGCTACCCATCCTTAGAGCCACACCATGTTAGAACCCTCATTATGGGAGCACTCATAGAGTCATAGAGATGTACAGCACAGAAGCAGACCCTTTAGTCCAACCCGTCCATGCCGACCAGATATCCCAACCCAATCTAGTCCCATCTGCCAGCACCCGGCCCATATCCCTCCAAACCCTTCCTATTCATATACCCATCCAAATGCCTCTTAAATGTTGCAATTGTACCAGCCTCCACCACTTTCTCTGGCAGCTCATTCCATACACATACCACCCTCTGCGTGAAAAAGTTGCCCCTTAGGTCTCTTTTATATCTTTCCCCTCTCACCCTAAACCTATGCCCTCTAGTTCTGCACTCCCCCACCCCAGGGAAAAGACTTTGCCTATTTACCCTATCCATGCCCCTCATGATATTATAAACCTCTACAAGGTCACCCCTCAGCCTCCGATGCTCCAGGGAAAACAGCCCCAGCCTGTTCAACCTCTCCCTATAACTCAAATCCTTCAACCCTGGCAACATCCTTGTAAATCTTTTCTGAACCCTTTCAAGTTTCACAACATCTTTACGATAGGAAGGAGACCAGAATTGCACGCAATATTCCAACAGTGGCCTAACCAATGTCCTGTACAGCCGCAACATGACCTCCCAACTCCTGTACTCAATATTCTGACCAATAAAGGAAAGCATACCAAATGCCTTCTTCACTATCCTATCTACCTGCAACTCCACTTTCAAGGAGCTATGAACCTGCACTCCAAGGTCTCTTTGTTCAGCAACACCCCGAGGACCTTACCATTAAGTGTATAAGCCCTGCTAAGATTTGCTTTCCCAAAATGCAGCACTTCACAGTTATCTAAATTAAACTCCATCTGCCACTTCTCAGCCCATTGGCCCATCTGGTCCAGATCCTGTTGTAATCTGAGGTAACCCTCTTTGCTGTCCACTACACCTCCAATTTTGGTGTCATCTGCAAACTTACTAACTATACCTCTTATGCTCACATCCAAATCATTTGTATAAATAATGAAAAGTACTGGACCCAGCACCGAACCTTGTAGCACTCCACTGATCACAGGCCTCCAGTCTGAAAAACAACCCTCCAACACCACCCTCTGTCTTCTACCTTTGAGCCAGTTCTGTATCCAAATGGCTAGTTCTCCCTGTATTCTGTGAGATCTAACCTTGCTAAGCAGTCTCCCATGGGGAACCTTGTCGAATGCCTTACTGATGTCCATATAGATCACATCTACCGATCCGCCCCCATCAATCCTCTTTGTTACTTCTTCAAAAAACTCAATCAAGTTTGTGAGACATGATTTCCCACGCACAAAGCCATGTTGACTATCCCTAATCAGTTCTTGCCTTTCCAAATACATGTACATCCTGTCCCTCAGGATTCCCTCCAACAACTTGCCCACCACTGACATCAGGTTCACTGGTTTTTAGTTTCTTCGTTTGTCCTTACCACCCTTCTTAAACAGTGGCACCATGTTAGCCAACCTCCAGTCTTCCAGCACCTCACCTTTGACTATCGATGATACAAATATCTCAGCAAAAGGCCCAGCAATCACTTCCCTAGCTTTTAGGGTACACCCGATCAGGTCCTGGAGATTTACCCACTTTTATGTGTTTCAAGACATCCAGCAATTCCTCCTCTGTAATATGAATATTTTGCATGGTGTCACCATCTATTTCCCGACTTTCTATATCTTCCATGTCCTTTTCCATTGTAAATACTGATGCAAAATACTCATTTAGTATCTCTCCCATCTCCTGTGGCTCCACACAAAGGGCACCTTGCTGATCTTTGAGAGGCCCTATTCTCTCCCTAGTCACCCTTTTGTCCTTAATGTATTTGTAAAAACCCTTTGGCTTCTCCTTAACTCTATTTGCCAAAACTATCTCATGTTCGCTGTTTGCCCTCCTTATTTCCCTCTTAAGTATACTCCTACTGCCTTTATACTCTTCTAAGGATTCACTCGATCTAACCTGTCTATACCTGACATGTGCTTCCTTCTTTTTCTTAACAAAAACCTCAATTTCTTTAGTCATCCAGCATTCCCTACACCTACCAGCCTTTCCTTTCACCCTGACAGGAATATACCTTCTCTGGAATCTCATTATCTCATTTCTGAAAGCTTCCCATTTGCCAGCCATCCCTTGACCTGCAAACATCTGCCCCCAATCAGCTTTTGAAAGTTCTTGCCTAATACCGTCAAAATTGGCCTTCCTCCAATTTAGAACTTCTCTCGCATTCTCTCTGAGCACTCACTTGCTTCTCGTCCAGAGGGGCGTTCACAGCATCCCTGCCTTGCCTTTTAGCGTGGATATGAAACTCAGCAGCTTGTCATGGTTGTCACCAGTTATCAAAGAAGGGTGTGAACATGTTGCTGCCCTGCACCCAGTTAGGTCAATCTTACACTTACAACCTGTGCCAGAAGCTTACACAGCAAACACACTCAATGTGCCTCATTCAAATGTCCATGTCTACAAGGGGAATAGTCCTTGGTCAAGTTGAGGAGATATGTCATCAGTCGAGGGTGTCATCACAGTTAGTCAAGGGCAGGGTGTCTGCTTTCAGTCTAGGAGCTTGGACACCATCAGTCAGTCAATCAGGAGGAGAAAGTGAGGTCTGCAGATGCTGGAGATTAGAGCCGAGAATGTGGTGCTGGAACATCTCCCCAGCCCCAACCCCCCTCCCATTTATCTCTCCACCCCAAAGCTCCCAGCCTGGTGAAAGGTTTCAGCCCAAAACATTGATTCTCCTGCTCCTTGGATGCTGCCTGACCTGCTGTGCTTTTCCAATAACACGCGCACGAGCATCAGTCAGTCAGCCCCTTATGGAGGTCAAGGTCAGGGGTTCCCAATCATTGCAGCCTGAGGAGTAAGCCCCAGTCAGTCCTCCAGCTCCAGTAAACCAAGGATTCATGGGAGGTCAATGGCATAGAGACAGTCAGAGATCATTCATCAGGCAGGACTGTTGTTTCAAGTGGTCAGGAAGGCAGTACAAGGTCAGTCCTTGTGTGTGGGTGTCTGGCCACTGACAAACAAGGTGAACTATCAAAGGTCATTACTCTGGTAGGGAGATTGGGGAAGTCAAGTCTGGGCTCCACTGATGGCAACATGCTGAGATGCAGAGCAAATAATAATTGTGAAAGGGGTAAACTCACCAAACATAGGTGTTTGAGGCAATACTGCATTGGAACACCCAGATTAATGTGGGACAGGAAGTTATCAATGTTTACCATCAGCCTGGTTTCGATGGCCGGGGTGGATGGGAGAGGGTGGTGGTGCTCATGGGGGAGCAGTGCAGTTCAATGGTTGTCATGAGTAAGCCCAGGACTGGGGCTTGGGGATGTAATGCTGGGAATTGAAGAGGTAAAGGAAGGAGTTGTCTGAGAATATGTGGAAGCTGAGAACTAGTTGGGTTGACAGGTTGCACAAGGAAGGAAGGTTGGGGGTGAAGTGGGTTGGCCTTGATTACGAGACTGAGCCTGTGGCTTATTCTATAAATCACAACCTGTGTTGCCTTCCATCCTCATCTAAACCACAAATGCACTGGTTTCAGTAAATCTTCCCACATGTACAATCTCCTATTGTATTTCCATGACATGACTTGTCCTGCAGACATCAGAAGATGTTCTCCATTTCAGCTGATCGATGTGGAGGCATTCCCAGGGCATCCTGGTTGGAGTTCTCCATATCCCACTGTACAGAGGACTAAATGAAACTGTCATTTGCGTCTGATGTGATCACATTCATGAGAGCCTGTTTCTGATATTCCCCACACAGGCTCATTGGAACTGTAACCAATGGATCCAGCCACAACAGAAGGTGCAGAGAGAAGGAGGGCCTTGATGCGTCACCATCTCGAGGACCAGCAGTTGCTGAATAGTCTCCACATGGAGATGTTGCACAGGAAGGTCCTATCAGGATGCAGAGGAAATATAGGAAGCCCAGAATTTATGATCTTTCACATTATTTCCTCCAGCTGAGGGAGATATATTGCCAGCCCAGAGTGAGGATGTTCTGGGACACTCTCACAGAATTATGTCAACTGCTAGGGTGGGACCTGTGACCTAAAGGGATAGGCAGCCATCCCATTATGGTGGGTCCCATCATCGTTCAGGGGCTGGAAAATTTCAGCCTAGTGCAGATCCAAACAGAACATTTAGAGATGAAATCCTGATTGTGACACAATAATGATTAAAATAGTGATGGAAAAGGATAGACCAGATCTAAAAGGTGAAGTTCTAAATTAGGAAATGGCCAATTTTGATGGTATTAAGCAAGAACTTTCAAAAGCTGATTGGGGGCAGATGTTCGCAGGTAAAGGGACGGCTGGAAAATGGGAAGCCTTTAGAAATGAGATAACGAGAATCCAGAGACAGTATATTCTTGTTAGAATGAAAGGAAAGGCTGGTAGGTGTCGGGAATGCTGAATGACTAAAAAAATTGAAGGTTTGGTTAAGGGAAAAAGGAAGCATATGTCAGGTATAGACAGAATAGATCGAGTGAATACTTAGAAGAGTATAAAGGAAGTAGAAGTATACTTAAGAGGGCAAAAAGGGGACATGAGATAGCTTTGGCAAACAGAGTTAAGGAGAATCCAAAGGGCTTTTACAAATACATTAAGGACAAAAGGGTAACTAGGGAGAGAATAGGGCCGCATCTGCTCCCAGGAGGACCAGTTCCAAAACCGTACAACCCAAATGGCCTCCTTCTTCAAGGACCGCAATTTCCCGCCAGACGTAGTCGACGATGCCCTCCACCGCATCTCTTCCACTTCCCGCTCCTCCGCCCTTGAGCCCCACCCCACCAACCTCCACCAGGACAGAACCCCACTGGTCCTCACCTACCACCCCACCAACCTCCATGTACAACGTGTCATCCGCCGTCATTTCCGCCACCTCCAAATGGACCACACCACCAGTGATATATTTCCCTCCCCTCCCCTATCAGCGTTCCAAAAAGACCACTCCCTCCGTGACTCCCTCGTCAGGTCCACACCCCCCACCAACCCAACCTCCACTCCCGGCACCTTCCCCTGCAACCGCAAGAAATGCAAAACTTGCGCCCACACCTCCCCCCTTACTTCCCTCCAAGGCCCCAAGGGACACTTCCATATCCGCCACGAATTCACCTGCACCTCCACACACATCATCTATTGCATCCGCTGCACCCAATGTGGCCTCCTCTATATTGGGGAGACAGGCCGCCTACTTGCGGAACGTTTCAGAGAACACCTCTGGGACACCCGCACCAACCAACCCAACCACCCCGTAGCCCAACACATTAACTCCCCCTCCCACTCCACCAAGGACATGCAGGTCCTTGGACTCCTCCATCGCCAGACCATGGCAACACGACAGTTGGAGGAAGAGCGCCTCATCTTCTGCCTGGGAACCCTCCAACCACAAGGGATGAACTCGGATTTCTCCAGTTTCCTCATTTCCCCTCCCCCCACCTTGTCTCAGTCAAATCCCTCGAACTCAGCACCGCCTTCCTAACCTGCAATCTTCTTCCTGACCTCTCTGCCCCCACCCCACTCCGGCCTATCACCCTCACCTTGACCTCCCTCCACCTATCGCATTTCCAAAGCCCCTCCCCCAAGTCCCTCCTCCCTACCTTTTATCTTCGCCTGCTGGACACACTTTCCTCATTCCTGAAGAAGGGCTTATGCCCGAAACATCGATTCTCCTGTTCCTTGGATGCTGCCTGACCTGCTGCGCTTTTCCATCAACACATTTTCAGCCCTCATAGATCAGCAAGGTGGCCTTTGTATGGAGTGGCAGGAGATGGGGGATATACTGAAAGAGTATTTTGCATCAGTGTTTTCTATGGAAAATGGCATGGAAGGTATAGAAGATAGGGAAATAGATGGTGACATGTTGAAAAATGTCCATTTACAGGAGGAAAATGCTGGATGTCTTGAAATGCATAAAAGTGGATAAATCCCCTGGATGGTGTGAAACTTGAAAGGGTTCAGAAAATATTTACAAAGATGTTGCCTGGATTGGAGGACTTGAGCTATAGGGAGAGGCTGAACAGGCTGGGACTGTTTTCCCTGGAGCGTCAGAAGCTGAAGGGTGACCTTACAATCTTTTCCCTGAGGTGGGGAAGTCAGGAAATAGAGGGCATAGGTTTAGGGTGAGAGGGGAAAGAAATAGAAGAGATCTAAGGGGCAACTTTTTCATGCAGAGATTGGTACGTGTATGGAATGAGCTGCCAGAGGAAGTGGTGGAGGCTGGTACAATTGCAACATTTAAAAGGCAGCTGGATGGGTTTATGAATAGGAAGGGTTTGGAGGGATATGGGCGGGGTGCTGGCAGGTGGGTATAGATTGGTTTGGGATATCTGGTCAGCATGGACGGGTTGGACCAAAGGGTCTGTTTTCATGCTGCACATCTCTATGACTTTATGACTCTATGACAACAGTTAAACCATATCAGACTTTATTCAGTGTTGAAAATGGAGTTGAGTCTAGGCATAAAAATATTGTAAATAGAGGTAGGAGCAAATATTTCCAGTGGTATTTAATACTGGCACAATTGCAACCAAATTCCTTTGAATTATTTCCCATGATTTGCATTGAGCTGAGTAAATGTTCCTGAGTTGCCATCATTGAGACACAGAGGTTGGTTAGAGATGCAGTTATTATTGCAAAGTAAGTTACACAACAACCAGTTTAAATACAGAAACTTCCCACAAGCAGCAAATTATAATAACGTGGATAATCTATGTTTTTATATGTTAGGATGTTGCAATGGCCAGTATGTATGGTACAACCCTCACAACATCAATCAGAGAGAACTACTCTGCTCTTCTTTGAGATGGGGGCCATGGGATGCCTCATTTGCATTCTTGGGTGCTGCGCTGGAGTGTTGGTGTAGATTTTTATATTCCCGAAACACAACTTAGCCCACAACATCTGACACAGTGGTGCCAACTGTGCTCAGAAATCCCAGTTTACCTTGGATTTGGGTAGACTTAAAAACTTCTGATATGGTTCAAAAGATGCAGAACAAAAACCAAAAAAAACATTGGCTTCTGCTAACCCAACTGTACAGAACGTGAAAAGATGGCACTATTTTGTAGAAAGGCAGGGGAGTACTCCTCAATGTCCTGTGATCAATATTTATCCCTTTATCAGAACAGTAGTTTATCTGACCATTATCACATTGCTGTTTGAGGGAATGTGCTGTATACAAATGGATCTCTGTACAACTGATTTAGAGATCATTCAGCCCAATATGTCTATGTAGGTTCTGTGAAAGAGGAGAAAAATAAGCCCCACACATACCCCAGAGCCCTGCAACATTTTCTCCTTCGATTATTTATTCAATTTCACCTTTGAAAGTTAATTTTGAATCTGCTTCCAGTGTCCAATCAAGCAATGCATTCCAGAACAGGACAACTCGCTATATAAAAAGGATTCAGAGATGCCAGTGTTGGACTGGGGTGTACAAAGTTTTAAATCACACAACACCAGGTTATAGTCCAACAGGTTTAATTGGAAGCACACTAGCTTTTGGAGTGAAGCTCCTTCATCAGGTGATTGTGGTGTTGGACAATCACCTGATGAAGGAGCGTCGCTCCGAAAGCTGGTGTGCTTCCAATTAAACCTGTTGGACTATAACCTGGTGTTGTGTGATTTAAAACTTTATAAAAAGGTTTCCCTTCAACTTTTCCCCGGTTCTTTTGCAAAACAATTTAAGTCTGTATGCCCGGGCCTCTAATTCTTGTGCCACTAACAGCAGTTTTTACTTTATTTTATTGTTTACTTCATCAAAATCCCATTGAATTTTGTTCACCTCCTAAAGCAGCACGGTGACTTAGTGTTAGCACTGCTGCCTCACAGTGCCAGGGACCCAGGTTCAATCCCAACCTTGGGTGACCGTCTGTATGGAGTTTGCACATTCTCCTCGTGTTTGCATGGGTTTCCTGCCACAGTCCAAAGATGTGTAGGTCAAGTGAATTGGCCACTCTAAATTGCCCATAGTGTTAGGTGCGTTAGTCAGAGGGAAATGGGTCTGGGCGGGTTACTCCTCGGAGGGTTGGTGTGGAATTGTTGGGCCGAAGGGCCTGTTTCCACGCTGTAGGGAATCTTATTTCTCTCGTTCTAAGTCTCAGCTGTAAAAAAGAACAATCCTAAGCTGTTCCAATCTCTTCCTATAACTGAGGTTCTTTTTCCCAACTGGCACCATTTCAGTAAAGCTTTTTGGACTTTCTTCAAGGACTTAACATACTTACTAAACATACAATGCCCAGAATTAGCTACAATACTCTAGCTGAGCCTTTGTAAATGTCTCGCAGAGGAATCAGCATACCTTCCTTGCTTTTGTACTCCTTGTTTTCATTAATAAATCCAAATGTGCCAAATGACTTACTGAGCTGACACCGTAACTCCTTCCACTATCTCTAGCGATTGTGCATGTACAACCCCAGGTCTCTCTGATCCTGCATCCCCTTTGAAATTGTTCCATTTAGTTTTAATTACCTCTGCTCATTTCTCTTCCCTAAAATATATCATTTGACACTTTGCGTTAAATTACATCTGCCACACAAGGCATGCCCAGTTTAGCTGTCCATTTATGCCTGCCTGCCTCCAAACGAACATTTCATTTCTGAGATTTGACTCCTATGCAAAAGAGTGATGATATGCCCAGTGAACCTATGTCCAAGTCCACATCAAAAAGAGCAGTGGTCCCAATAATAATCCTTAGAGAATGTGACTTCTCTCCGTCCTGCACATGAATTGTTCACTATGACCCTGCTTCTTTCAGTTAACCAACTCCATTTGCATGTAACCACTATCCCTTTCATCCCAAAGTTAAAAATCACACAACACCAGGTTATAGTCCAACAGGTTTAATTGGAAGCACACTAGCTTTCGGAGCGACGCTCCTTCATCAGGTGATAGTCACCTAATGAAGGAGCGGCGCTCCGAAAGCTGGTGTGCTTCCAATTAAACCTGTTGGACTATAACCTGGTGTTGTGTGATTTTTAACTTTGTACACCCCAGTCCAACACTGGCATCTCCAAATCATGACCTTTAATCCCCAGGCTGTGATTTTATCAATCAGTCTATTATGCATTGCCTTGATAGTCCTTTGAAAGTACGTTGAGTTTTTTTCAATATTTAATATTTACATGATAGAACCAAAGTGCCTGAAGGTACTGAGACGCATCAAGTTTCTGTGTTTGATCATGAATTGCTAACAAATAGATTGCAGCCGTTTTTCTTAATTGCAACATTATGCTTTGGCAAATGATGTTTACTAAAACCAGAAGAACAACAAATGATAGTTTGGTGAGTGAATTACACTTCACCAGAGTTTAATGACAAGGGAATTACTATTCCCACACCCCAAACTAAACAAACAAAGAAATTTGTTAACTTGTCGATAACAATGAGGAGTTTATGAGTCAATAGAAAACAAACTATTCCCACTGGCAGGAGAGTTAACTTCCAAAGCATAGAGATTTGAAATTTGGCAAAAGATCCAGAGGGGGAAATGAATAGTTATGTTTATACAGTTAGTTATGATCTGGGATACACTGCCTGAAAAGGCTGTGGTAACTATGTGAATACTAACTTTCAAAAGGGAATTGGATCTATAATCCTAAAGGAAACTATATTGCAGAGCTATTGAGAGAAAGAGGTGAGAGTTTGACTAATTGGATAGCTCTTTCAAAGAGCTGGAACAGATACAAGAACCCATGGTGAAGAGCTCATAATGTAGGGGGTTAAATATTAGCATGGGCAAGAGATCGGCTAGCTAACAGGAAGCAAAAAATAGACAGAGATGTATTTTTTTTTGTTTGACAAGGTACAATGAGCGGTGTACCACAGGGTTCAGTGCAGAGGCCTCAATATTTTACAAATTTTAGAAATGACTTGCGTGAAACATTCAAGGTATGGCAGCTGTTTTTGCTGATGATGCCAACATAGACAGGAAAGTAAGTTGGGAAGAGGACATAATGAGACTACAAAGAAATATAGATTGTTAGTAAAGGACAAAGACCTAACAAATGGGAATATAACATGATAATTTCTTTTTGTATGTTCATGGGATAAAGGCAGGGCTGGCTACAGCAGCATTTATTAAACCTCCCTGATTGGCTTGGAAAAGGCGATGGTAAGGGCTGCCATCTTGCAACACTCTAGTCCTTCAGGTGTAGGACACCCACAGTGCTTTTAGAAATGGAGTTTCAGGATTTTTACATAGGAACAGTGAAGGAAGGACAAGATATTTCCACGTCAGAATAATGTGCACTTTGGGGCAAATTTGTTGATGGTGGTATTCCTGTGTATCTGCTGTCCTTGTCCTTCTAGGTGGGAGAGATTATAGGTTTGGAAAATGCCATTGAAGGAAGCTTGGTCAATTAATGTACTGCACCTTGTATTTAATACAGACAGCTGCCACTGTAAATTGGTGGAGATGGAAGTAAATGTTGAAAGTGATGGTGGGGTGCCAATCAAGCAAGGTGCTTTGTTCTGATGGTGTCAATTTTCATGAACGTTGTTGTCCAGGCATGTGGGGATGAAGTGGGAGATGGCACAGGGCAGGGTGACACTAGGCACACAGACACACAAGATGGCCGCTGAGCAGAGAGACAGCAGACCAAACATAGACACTGCCTGGGGCCACCAGAATGTCAGCACAAAGCACTTGCAACCTAGTTGATTAGTTTAAGGCGGGTGGGGGAGAGAATACACATGAGTAGTGTATACTGCCCACTGAAGTGTCTGGGTCCAGCCCAACACTCAATACAGAGTAATAATAGCCAGGGCTGCAATAATCATCCGTCTCAGGAAGAGCGATTAGTGCCCACTACTAGAGCAATGGACTTCCGCGCAGACATTGAAAATGACAATATCTGTGCTGAAACTAAGAACAACTGCGCCGAAATTAACAAAGGCTGCGCTGGAACTGACAAAGACTATATCGAAATTATCAACAATTCTGCAATGTTTACAATAAACAAACCATGTTACAAAGACAATAATCTCATCACTGACCTATTGTATCACAAGCTATATAAGAGTGTCTTGACATGTGCTCTGAGTTGAGAGAAAACTCACAGCTGACCACTGTGCTGTTGGTGTCTTTCTCTCCCTGGTGCTCCAGTATTTCCTTGTGCAATAAACGCTGTCATTGAACCCCGGTTCTGACTCTGAGGCTGGTGGTTTTCCCCACAACAATTGGCGCCGGAGCAGGGTTCTTATTACTGGTGCCCTGGTTGAAGGCCATGATTGGGGGACCGGGGTAAGAACCAATTTGTGCCTGCAGACAGGAAGAGTCAGACCAGGCCAAGGACACAATTTAAAAGGTATATCAACTGTAATGTCTAAATTACTACAGTACTGAGTTTAAAAAGTTTAAGTGCATGTCTGTGGAGAACACGTGTTAACTGTACTAACTGTTGTAAGAACTTGCTGCTTGTGCTGAAACAGCCAGAGGACATGGCAGTATCTGTCTCAAAAACCCTGCCCTAAACCGGTTATTAAAAGGGGTAAAGCCCCCCCACACGAAGGTTGGGATTTGAAGTGGGAATTGAGGCGCCAAGGGCACTAGAAGCTGTGAAGCACAAGTGGCAAAGTCGGGTAACATTAGTCTCTGTAGGGGTGAACAACGCAGAGTCCAGTTAGAATTTAAGTTAAACGTTGGGTGCTGTTTGTACTTGTAATTTCCAATGTGGTGAGGAAGAGGAATCGATCACTCTGACCAAGAGCCAAACCTCAGTGGAGTGCACATTACCAAGGTAGGGAGTGTGGACACTGTGAGTAATTGTCATACCCTGTCAGTCCATAGTAGAACGACAGAGCTTGAATAATGGCGGTGGCCGGGAGGGTAAAGAGTCCCACCGGTAGCGAGCACACCAGGCTAGAGGTAGGTTTTTGGCCCATCGGAAGGTGTTGGGTCAGTATAGGTGGCTGGGAGGGTAGCGGATTCCTGGTAGAGAGCACACCCTATTGAGCCAGCATTCCCAGCCGACTGGTAGGTATCGACTAGTACTGGTGACTGGGAGGGTAGAGAAGACCCACTGGTAGAGAGCACACCTTGCTAGGAGGCTGCTACAGCTGTACGGATGGTGCTGGGACAGTATTATTGGCCAGGGGGTGGAGAAGTCCCCATTGGTTAAGAACACTTTACTGTTGGTGGTATCCGGGGTACAAAGTTTTAAGGGGGATACTGCAGGTTCCCTTATTGAGAAGCACAAGGCTGACAGACAGGGGTTGACAGAGCAAATGAAGAAAAGTGGTTGGGATCCATCCCAGACATTAGCACAACAGAGAGAGTGGATAGATAAACAGAAACAAAATAAAACTAAAAAGATAGGGGCAATGTTAGTGTACCAATTAGCAGGCCTAATTGAACAAGTGAGTGCCTCCATGAGTAGGTGGAGAAACGACCAGGAACAAGTGAAAGAGCTGGAGGGCAGTATACAAGAGTTAGAGTAGGGAACAGTGTAAAATACCGCAGCCACTGCAACAGAACAGGACACATAGAAACAGTGTGCTGGGAAATGCATAGGGCATCCCTAAACACCACCTGGAACACCGGGAAACCACGGGAATCCCGAGGTCAGCAGAGCTGACAACCAGCTGCCCCATTCGTGATGGGTAAGGGGGAGGGGAGAATCTATGTACCTGCAGTAATAGGAGGGAGGAAATGTGAGATGCTAGTAGACACAGGAGCGGCCGTATCCATCACAACTTATCCTTGCCCCACACAAACAAAATGGGGTAGCAGGGGATAAAACGCCAGCTTACCTAAGGGAAACTACCCTCGTGGAAATAAGCAACATACATATCCCCATGAAATTCTATGCATTGCCAAAATAACGAGGGCACCATAATGGGCAATGATCTCATGAGAGAATATAATGTGCTGATCAATTGTGCAAAAAGGAAATTGATTTGTCCCAGACAGGACGGTCAGAAGACTGAGATTTGGAAACTTACAAGTCACCTTGAAACTATTAAAGTGGCTACAGTCACCAGTAGGGACTGGAACCTTGAAAAGGGGGGATTCGGAGCCATCTGCGCCTCTGTCCCCGAAGCATGGGCAGAAACAAAGTTTGATACGGGTCTAGTTAACATAGACCCGATAAGGGTTCCCGGACCAGAGCATAAGCCCCACTGGCAATACCCAATAAAACCTGAAGCAGAAAAAGCAGTTGTGGAGATAGTGAAAGATTAGAATCCCTACAGTGGTGAAATAGGCCCTTTGGCCCAACAAGTCCACACCAACCCTCCGAAGAGTAACCCACCCAGACCCATTCCCCTACTAATGCACCCGACACTATGGGCAATTTAGCATGGCCAACTCACCTGACCTGCACATCTTTGAATTGTAGGAGGAAACTCACGCAGACACAGGGAGAATGTGTAAACTCCACACAGACAGTCACCTGAGGATGGAATTGAACCCAGGTCCTTGGCACTGTGAGGCAGCAGTGCTAACCACTGAGTCACCATGCCACCCCAAAGGGCAAGTGAAACAGGGAATCCTGAAAGCAACCGCAACTAATCCCCCGACATGGCCAGTAATAAAGTCTGATGGGAGCTCCAGGCTCACCATTGATTATACAGGACTAAATAAGGTCCCCCCAAACTGCAACCCATTGTAGCAGACACCCCCACCATTTTAAACGGCTTGGCCCCCGAACACAAGGTTTTCACTGTTTAGACATAGCCAACAGTTTCTGGTCTATCGTCTTACACCCTGAGTCCCAGAATAAATTAACAGTTAGGGATACGGGAGAAAAACCCAGCTGAGGGAATTCTAGACACAAGGGAACCGCACAATTGTGGGGTTATAGATGGGGATGAGGATAGGGGGACAGTAAAGGATACCCCCCCCCAGACACAGCCGAGGAGACCCTCTTCATGGGTTGTCCCGAACAGGATGTGGTAAATGATAAGTTAGAAACAGTTACATTTGGGAGGATTAATGGAAGTCAGTTTGCTCACGTAGCAAAACTGGTAGCACTCACCAAAGCACTGGAACTAGCAAAAGGAAACATTGTGAATATACATACAGACAGTCAATAAGCTTTTGGTGTAGTCCATGACTACATGGTGGCATGGGGTAGAAGAGGGTTCACCACTGCAGGGGAATCCCTATCAGACACCAATTAAGAATTCAGGCACTATTGTATGCCAGTCAACAGCCAAAAGATGCTGCAGTAATAAAAATAAAAGCCCATCAAAAAGACCCAGCAAAAATTGAGTTAGTTAAAATTCAAAGGAAAGGAGAAAGTGAGCACTGCAGATGTTGGAGATCAGAGTTTGACAGTGTGGTGCTGGAAATGCACAGCAGGTCAGGCAGCATCTGAGGAGCAGGAGAGTCGACGTTTCAGTCCGGAGCCCAGATGAAGGGCTTTTGCCCGACATGTCGATTCTCCTGCTCTTCGGATGCTGCCTGACCTGCTGTACTTTTCCAGCAACACACTCTCAACTAAAATTCAAAGGAAACCAGGCAGCAGACTGAGCAGTTCAGAAATCCCTCGAACAAGAAGCCATTGACGAGGCTGCAATAGCCACTATTGAATTAGCAAAAGACGCTATATCCAAATTCAGCAGTTACAGAAGGTCATCCTGCAGGAAGAGAGAAAGAGAAAGGAAACTGCAGGGGCATTCAAAGGGGAGGATGGCATCTGGAGGCAGGCAGACAAGCTGGTAGCACCAGCATGTATACAGAACACATTGCTTGAACTGCACCACAGGCTGTACCATGCAGGTAGAGTGGCCATGATAGCAAGCGGAGAGAGAGAGAGTGATGGTGGAAGGGAATTGGAAGAGACGTGGCCAAGTACTGCTGCAGATGCACGTTTTGTGTACAACATAACCCAGGGAGACCCATGAAAGTTAAAATGGGACACCAGAGGGAACGCAACTTATACACAGAGTGAAATAGTGGTCAGTGCTAAAAAATATTGGGAACCAAATTAAAACAATAGGATTGTTTAAAAAAAAAGGGACACCAGCCCAGACCTAGGGGACCTTGGGAACACCTTGTAGTAGATTTTACAGGGCCACTATCACCCTCCCGTGGGAAAACGCACTGCCTGGTCATCATAGGCCAATTCACCCAGTGGGTAGAACATTCCTGACCGAAAACTGCACTGCAAGCACCGCAGCCAGAATATTAGCGGAGGAGGTAATCCTGAGGTGGGGGGTACACCTCCAGATCGAGTCTGACCAAGGGACACATTTTACAGGCAAGGTCATGAAGACTGTCTGCCAATTACTTGGCATTAGACAAAACTTTCACATTCCCTATCACCCCCACAGGGATGGCAGAGAGAATGAATAGAACGCTCAAAAATACTTTAGCTTAGGCTATGCAGACCTCAGGCAGTACATGGGTTGAAGTGTTGCCAACCATACGAATGAAATTAAGAGCCACCACAAATCAGGCAACTGGGTTAACACCATATGAATTAATCACCGGGTGAGTAATGCAATTGCCAGAGACAATAATCACAGGTGGCACCGATGTGGGTCCACTAAAAGGCAAAATTCGACAGTTTGTGATAGAATTGAGCACCCAATTGAAAGGGATTTGGAAATCTGTAACCAAAAGAGAAAATGCTGGAAAATCTCAGCAGGTCTGGCAGCATCTGTAAGGAGAGAAAAGAGCTGATGTTTCGAGTCTAACTGACCCTTTGTCAGCTTTGACAAAGGGTCAGTTAGACTCGAAACGTCAGCTCTTATCTCTCCTTACAGATGCTACCAGACCTGCAGAGATTTTCCAGCATTTTCTCTTTTGGTTTCGGATTCCAGCATCCACAGTAATTTGCTTTTATTATGTGGAAATCAGTAATTGACAAACAGGACAAAAAAGGGCAAGGCAGGGGAACTCGAAATCTGCCCTGAGGTCCCAGCAGCAGGAAGCAGTGTCCTGCTGCGAGCATTGCCTGACAAACCAGGCTCTGCCCCAAAATGGATTGGCCCATACGACGTGGTAATAAGTGGGGACACCTGTGCCTACATAGATATTAATGGAAGTACTGGACCCAACTAAAATTGTTTAAAGACTCCTATGACCAAACTAATGTCATTGACCATTCCCCAGGTGCAGACAGGAATGGCGGACAAGACGGTCATCACGGGGGTAGTACCGACAACACAACAGAACAAACCAGACAGAAACACAACTCCTGACGAAAACAAAGACTTTGACTGATAACATTATTTAACTGCAAAACGTATATCCCTGTATATATTTTACTGTGTTTAAGTGTCACGACTGTCAGGAGCATGTCAGGATTTGAAGATAACCTCCTCTATAAAACCCACCTAAGTTTGCATGGGAACCGACCAGTCTGCTACCCACCAGAACGATTAGTAGAGTCCCAATTTGTGGTCACCCCGGTGTGGACCCCTCGCGACCTGTATACAGTAGACATCTCAGGAGCACTGTGTAAGGGGCAGTTCGGAAACGAGGACTCCAGAGTAGATGTATGCGGCTGGGCAGACCATTGGCCCATGGGGTTGGGTGCCCCAACTTAGGGCATTGAAAAACCCGGTAATTACCCACTCTGTTTCACGGGCAGGGACAGAGATGCGTTTATGCCCTGGCTCCCAAAAAATGACTCATGCGTCCAGACACAGTGCACTTATCAGCACTGTACAGTCACTAGGGGACAGTTTACCTACACCTGCAGTGAGCAGGCATGCTTGAATGTGACCGCGGGCAGACAATTCATATGTGGTCAGTGCAATGGCACCCATGTCAGCTCTGCCACGTGGATCTACCCGTTCGATACTTACCTGCTGGGGGGCGGGGGGGACACCCGGGGATTGGGGGTGACATGGATGGACAGACAGAAGGACAGGACAGGACAATGTATGTTACTGAGCAGCGAAGGGATTTGTTTTTCTATTTAAGAGGAATTACATGACAGACCTCCCAAACCTGTTCGCAGTAGGGACAATTGCACCCCTACTGTAGCATGCCCCAGTGGGGGACATGTCCAGAGAAGGATCATGACCCACTCCATCAGCCAGGAGTTCTGTGCTGACTGGCAGGTCCCCACCACTTTGGGGTCATCGTTGGGATATGGATTCTTGGGATTTCAATCTTTGGTCGGGGTGGGGTGGTGCGCAGCAGGGGTCGTCAGCACTAAAAACCGAAATTATCTTGTATGTGGCCTGACTATCTTCGGCAATAGTACCTCAAAAGCTCTGGAAGCAATTAATACAGTGTTGGCTGAACTCAGACTCTACACACAGCAGGCACGTTACACGGTGGATTATCAATTAGCCCAGCAAGGGGGAGTTTGTACAATTACTGGTAACAATTATATCACCCATATTATTGATGCCTCTTATAACATTACAGAAGCCATCAAGAATATCCGAGACCAGCTAGATAATTTTTGACGGGGAGCCACAATTACAGACAGCTGGCTAAGTTGGTTGCTGGGTAAATCTTGGGGACCGTATTTGGCACATGGGATAGTTCTCCTCATTGCACTCATGCTGGTATTCTGTGTGGGTCTTGGGTATATAAAGCTTTGCTGTAAGGTGCTACTGATGAGGACTTTACCAGCAGCGAGTGTCACTACGGAACAGCCCCCAATGAAATTGGCACTCCGTGATACCCCTCAGGAGGAGGAGCTCCTAGAGATGACCAACCTCTACATGTAAATTGGGTGGTCTGTGGGAGATCTTTGAAGTCGCCTCCTTGACCACAAAATGGGGATAGAAGTGGGAGATGGCACAGGGCAGGGTGACACTAGACACATGGACACACAGATGGCCGCTGAGCCATAAGTTGGCCACTTGACACACAAGATGGCCGCCGGACCACAATATGGAGATAGACAGCAGAGCAAACACAGATTCATTCTGGGGTCACCAGAATGCCAGCACAATGCACTCACAACCTAGTAGATTAGTTTAAGGCAGGTAGGGAGAGAATACACATGAGTAGTGTATACTGCCCGCCAAAATGTCTGGGTCCAACCAACATCTTTGATAGAAATGCTAACAGTCTGATACAGACCCAATACAGGGTGATAAAAGCCAGGGCTGCAGTAATCGTCCTTCTCAGGAAGAGCGATTAGTGCCCATTATTACAGCAATGGACCTCCGCGCAGACATTGAAACTGACAATGTCTGCACTGAAACTGACAACAACCCCATTGAAATTAACAAAGGCTGCGCTGGAACTGACAATGACTGCATCGAAACTATCAATGATTCTGCAATGTTTGCAATAAACAAACCATGTTACAGAGACAATAACCTCATCACTGACCTATTGTATTACAAAATATATAAAAGTGTCTTGACATGTGCCCCGGGTTGAGAGAAGACTCACAGCTGTCCACTGTGCTGTTGGTGTCTTTCTCTCCCCTGAGCTCTGGTATTTCCATGTACAATAAACTCTGTCTTTGAACCCCGACTCTGACTCTGAGGCTGGTGGTTTTCCCCACAACAGGAAGATTGGGGTATTCCATCACATTCCCGACCTGTGCCTTGTCCAATGCACAGGTCCTGGAGAAATAAGATGATATTCCTGCAGAGTTCCAGCCTTAGATCTGCATTTGTAACCATACATTTCCAGACGTTTCTTTACCTTACTAGGTAACATCTTAATTAGACTCCATCTACCACCCCCTGAGAAAAGGAACCGGAAGTGACTTCACCACAGGAAATAACATCACCACAGGGAATGACATCACCAACCCAAAGAAACCCAAACATATAAACAGAAAACAGGAATTTTCAGCATTGTTTCATCTGAGGTCCACTGAAGATGTTACCTAGTAGGGTAACAAAACGTCTGGAAATGAACCTTTCAGCTCAGTAAGGAAACCTGCATCCAAAACCACAACCTGAGCTATAAATCTTCTCAAAACTTGCTAATAGTATTTATTTTTCTGGTCCAGTTCAATTTCTAACGAGCAGTAACACACAGGGTGCTGATAGTGCTGGATTCAGTGATGATAATGCCATCAAAGAGTGATAGTTGGATTCTGTCTTGTTGGAGATGATCATTGCCTTGCGTTTGTGGTGTGAATGTTTCTTGCCTGTTATTAGCC
Organism: Chiloscyllium plagiosum; assembly: GCF_037043375.1. Lineage (NCBI taxonomy): Eukaryota > Metazoa > Chordata > Chondrichthyes > Orectolobiformes > Hemiscylliidae > Chiloscyllium > Chiloscyllium plagiosum. The sequence goes on from NW_028270142.1 coordinate 44,305,552, forward strand.
AAGTCTGAATATTGTCCAAGTCTGGATACTGCGTTTAGTCATGGATTGCTTTAATACTTGAGGAGTCAGGAATGGTGCTGAACATTGTGTAGTCTTCAGTGAACATCTCAGTTCTGACTTTATGCTGGAGCGAATATCATCTATGAAACAGTTGAAGATACTTGGCCTCAGGACAATACCGTCCTTGAAGTCAAACTTGTTCAAATGCTGCCTTAATATCAAGTAGGGATGCACAGTGGCTCAGTGGTTAGCACTGCTGCCTCACAGCAGCAGGGTCCCTGGTTCGATTCCAGCCTTGGGTGACTGTGTGGAGTTTGCACATTCTCCTTGTGTCCACATGGGTTTCCTCCGGGAGTTCCGGTTTCCTCCCACAGTCCAAAGATGGGCAGATCAGGTGAATTGGCCATGCTAAATTGCCCCATAATGTTGGGTCAATTAGTTCAGAGGGAAATGGGTCTGGGTGGGTTACTCTTCAGAGGGTCGGTGTGGACTGGTTGGGCTGAAGGGCCTGTTTCCACACTGTAGGGAATCTAATCTAATCTAAATGTCACTGTAACCAGACTGCTGGAATACAGCTCTTTCATCCATATTTGGAGCAAGACTATGTTGAGGTTAGAAACTGAGACGCTGGTGGAACCCAAACTGAGCAGGTTAATGTGAGACAAATTGATGGTGATCTGTGCACATGGATGAACATTTTAAAATGGATGAATTCCTGCACCAGGAACCAATATATGTCAGGAAGCCTAGTGGTGGTGAATGAATGGAACTCAGTGTGCTGACATGCAGAAGAATCTTTTTATCCATTTTTGGGATCGCTGGCAAGGCCAGCATTTATTGCCCATCCCAAACTACCTCTGAGAAGGTAGAAATTGCACATGGGCTCAACTTTCCAGAACGTGTGAAGCCATCTTTATATTTAAAAGTGAAGATGTGACTTTAAATGGGAGAGGTGAACATTTTTCAGCGTCATCTTGCTCTACCCCTCCCTTGTTACATTGAGGTCTCCCTGACCCTGGCAGTGGGTTTCACTACTAACACAAAACAGCTGTCCTAAATAAACAGAGCAAGGACTTAGTAAACGCTGGGTGGTAGGCAGTGCAAGGTTCGACAGCAGCTTCTGAAAAGGGTCAGTCATTTGAACATCAGCACATTGCTGGGGTACGTGTCCAGAAACAGATCTGTAATTACGCTCAGCAGCTGTAGTTGTGATATAACTGTTTATCAGCTAAATCCAGAGCTTAACATTGTAGGAGTCTTTATTATACGACTAAGATGGGCCACCAGATGAGGGGGTTAGTTCTAACCTACGGGTGAGAGGAATAAAGCATCACTCTTCTGTTTTGTGGTGCGGAATCACAGCCAATTGTAAGCATCTCATCTGTATATTCACAGAGGTCAATAATACTGATATGTGACCTCAAGAATGTGTAAAATGTCATTTGTCCAAACACAAACATGCCTAATACACACACACATGCGCATATGCAGTACACAAACAGACAGATACCCAAACACACACTTAGGCACAATTACATACAGACTAAAAGATGCATGTCATAAATACTTAAACTCATACATAACATATATGTATATGCACACACACAAACATAGATAATTAATCCAAATACACACATAAACAGGCACATTAGAATTCAAATTAAGGTTTGGTTTTATTGTCACGTGTATTCAAGTACAGGGATACAGTGAAAAGTGTGCACAGTCACCATTCCTGGTGCCATCTTAAGTATGAAGGAATCTAGGTACAAAATCTTAAGTACAAAGTAGAAAAATAAAGACATACTCATTCAAAGCCAGGCCCATGCAGCTACGGATATGTACACACACAGCTTACATTCACATGGATTTACACTCACAAACTCCGTCACTCTCACAGGCATGACGTACAAACATATACCTAGGGGCTCATAAAAACCCTGTGCATTAGACGCTATAGTATTTTGTTTATACTCATTTCCTTGATGACTTGTATTTTTCCGTGTGTCATTAAGTATTCTCTTTTGAAGCGTTATGAACTGGAAGAGGCACAGAGATTGTTAAGTATCTGCAGAATCATTTACTGCTGCAGTGCCGAACCTGGGCTAATTTATAATAACTGTGGAAAAATCTCCCTAGAGACTTTAAATTTGTGTTTTTCCTTGCTGGACCTCATTGCGTCTCCTCTGTAAAATATCTCCTTCCTTTGCTTTGTTTCTTCTACTAGAACTGATTTGCCTCCAACACCCCTTGTCTTCTCTCCATTTCTTTCCCAACCCTTAAATCTCATCGGTTACGGAGATGGACAGTTGATTCCATTGCTGATTGATTTGCCAGACATTTAGTTGCCCTCATTACACTGTTAATAGTTCACACTCCCAGCAAGTTACAGAGCAAACCATTGTACTGAGGTGAAAGGTATATTAAAAAGATCAAACTTATGCAGCACCATACCAGTGAGATTTGCTGATTTACATGATTAAATGGTAATACTGTTTCTGAAAATGCTCCTGTAGGTATCATGCTAATGGCACTATATAAATGCAATTTGTTAGGATATGTTTTTGTCTTATCACTCAAAGGACAGAACATTGTGCATTTTGGGAATGTGGCTATGGCTCTGTTATACATTCCCAGCTTGTAAAAATATACAGTAGTGTTGCAGCCAACAACAGTTTACCTGTCTGCTTCCTTACCAGATGTTCAGTCATTTCACTTGTGTAACATGCTTGTCTTTCCACTCATGGAGCGAATGTGTTACGTATTCATCAATTTGTTTTATATTTTGCATACCTTAGAGCAATGCAATGATGAAATTGATCTCCAAGTGGTCAACAGGTTCACTTACAAGGGCTTTAAAACAACTCTGCAATCTCTAAGCATTCATGCTTATCCCCACTCTAGTTTCTAGGTCTTTCTGTCATGTCTGCTTACTTTGGCTCTACGTTGTCACTCACTCTCAACTAATCATGGAAAGTGTGTATAGATCAATTCACGAATTCACATAATCAAAGACAGAACAACTAAACCATCAAGCATTGCAAAATAATTTGAGAATTTGTGGCCATGTTTTCAGTGTTGGTGGTTTGTGCATTGCACTCATTGTTTTCCTTTGGCATGATGTTGACCTGCTGCACGAACACTGAGCTAACACTGCAGGGCCACTGGGAGTGCTGCACTATTGAGGGGCTATCTTTCTGATGAGCTGTTAAAATAAGGCAGTGCCTGCTCTGTCATGGCCAGTCTTACAAAGAGGAACAGGACAGCTTTCTCTGTTTTTCCTCAGCTTTTCCTGAGGGAAAAACCAGGAAAACAGCTGAATGAGATCTACTGGTCCAACTTGTACATTTGTCTGATCCAACAGGTAGAGGAGGCAACGTTTTGGTATCGGATGATCAGACTGGTGAGGGTGGGGCTTGTTGACTGTGGCAAGCAGGGTATATATCGGACTAGGGTGGAGTGAGAAGTGTCTGCCACGCCGAGATTCACCGCTGGTGGTGGTGGGGGTGTCAGCCCGGAATTGAGGAAGAGGGAATGTTGGGGATCAAATGTGTGGTCAATGGGGCATTGTTGGTTGGGGTGAGGTGTTAGTCCAAAATACTGCAGTGGAAGGACTTAGTGGGATTGTATTGAATAGACTGGGAGTATACTCATTCTAACTTAGAAGATTGAGGGGAGTCTTATAGGAGCATGTAAAATTATGAAGGGAATAGATATGATAGAAGCAGGGAGGTTGTTTCCAATGGTGGCTGAACTAGAACTGGAGAGCGTAGTGTCAAAATAAGGGGGAGCAGATTTGGGACTGGGTTGAGGAGGAACTTCTTCACCCAAAGGGTTGGGAATCTGCGGAATTCCCTGCCCAGTGAAGCAGTTGAGGCTACCTCAATGAATGTTTTCAAGGCAATAGTAGATTTTTGAGCAGAGGGTGGCACTTGCATGAAATGAGCTGCAAGAGGAAGTGGTGGAGGCTGGTACAATTACAGCATTTAAAAGGCATCTGGATGGATACATGAATAGGAAGGGTTTAGAGGGATATGGACCATGGGACTAGATTAATACAGGATACCTGGTCGGCATGGACGAGTTGGACCAAAGGATTTGTTTCCGTGCTGTACAGCTCTATGACTCTTTGATAGCAGTAAAGGAACTAAGGGGCCTGCTGAGCTGGCGGGTAAGTGGAACTGAGTCCACAACAAGATCAGCCATGATCTTTTTGAATGGCGCTTTAGGTCACCTAGTAGATCACCTACTCCTGTTCTTATTTCTTATGTTCATACGCATCGGATCATGCAAAGGGTTTGGTACTGGGTGGGGCACTCATAAGGGGTTTGGCGGGAATCGGGACTATTGTAAGATGTCAAGGCAGGTGTAGTCAGTGGCATGTTAGGGGTCAGTTTAATAGTTACCCAGGAATAGAGTAGGTTTTTACCTTTCTCGGGTAACTATTAAGTTTGAGAGTTGAAATCTTCCAAATTGTTTGCCTTTGATGGACTCTTTCAGCAAAATGACCCATCTCAGCAAATGCTGGGTCAGTACCTATGGAGTCTGCTGTGCCTGGGACTTTGCAGTCCTAATACACAATCCCAGTCTACCCTGCTCTAGCCACACTCTGGCCATTGGAATATCTGGGCCCACGTGTAAAGCATCGATATTACTGTCAGAGAAGATCCCATTCTACTGTAAGAGTAGAACCCTTTAGCTTAGGTCCACATCTGTAAAGTTCAATTCAGGATCCTTCTTGACCCTGATATTCTACTGTATAACCAGGAACTAAGGAAAATCTAGCTGTGTCCCGAAATCTCATTAGAAGGGATTAGTTTAGGATCCTGGAACACTTACTTTCTTCTTCCCTGACTTTGAATAGACTTTGACTGAGTTTCTCCTCAGTTAAAATCCTGATTGCCCTCACTTTGCTGTCTTTGGCCAATCGGACATTACTCAAGTCATGTGGGCCTGAGAGCTTAAACATTCTGGGGAAATTGTTTAAAAACCACCAGAGAGCTGAAACATAGCACTGCTCTCACCCTGAACAGATGGAATCTGTCTTTCTGTCCGACACCAGCAGCCCAGCTGATTGCTGAGTACTGATGATATTTTTCACTCATGACCCATCGTTACATTCCCATTTTCCAAACAAAAATTCAATTTTGTTATAACTCATCGATTCACCCTCAGAGTTGTAGGGTAAAACGCCTGAAGTATGAAAGCCTGGGTCGAAGGTACAATGGGAGCATCCTGGATTGGGAAAATGGTTCCAGTTCTACAGGTTCACATGTGAGATGGACTCTTCAGGATTTGCAGTTAGCGACAAAGAACTGACACTTGCTGAGTGTAGTGTTTACAAGACCCTGGTAGGCTTTTTAGTGGAAACTTGAGGTTATTAGAAAGCCATTTTGGTACAATGCCTTGAATGGAGATTCTAGACCTTGTGCAAGCAACCTGTGACTGTTCAAACTATCCGATTGAAGAATGGCTACGAAGCCACACAAAGTCTAAAACCAGGAAGTATAAGTTAAAATATTTAATCCATTGTGAAATCACATACAGGAAGTGAAATAAAGAGGGGGAAAGAAAGATGATAATAAAAGGAAAAGGTAAAAGATAGAAAGAAAATGGAAACAAATCAACCCGATCTTTAAAAATGATTTTCAGCTGGAATTAAATTCTTAAAGTAATGGGATTCCATGCTTAAAAATAAATGGTCAGGTCAGACAGTTTGTTTAGTGATAATTACAACTTCCTGTCAAAGCTGTACTTACCATGAGTATACCGGTCTAACTGTTTCAGGTGTGTTTGTGGGTGAGTCCAGCAACCTCATGTTTTCTCATGTGTTTGATTGTTGAATCACTTGGTGAGTTATCAGTGTGGCATAGATTGTGGAGGAACAGGGCAACTCAGGCACCAACTCCCTGATTTCCCCATCTACCTGCACTTGCCCAAACTCTGAAAGTTGGGGTCCAATTTACTCTTTTAAAATAGTGACCGTGGTAATATGTCAATGCAATATCTGGGCCATTATGTTTTGTTAACTCACAAAGTGTGTTCAGCAGTACAGGCTTACATTAAAAACTTGCTTAATAAATGACTTTTTTTTTTATCTTGCACTTTTAATGTTATATAACATTCCAAGGCTGTTTACAGCAACTTTATCAAACAAAATTTAACACCGAACAATACAAGGAGATATTAAGCCAAATAACCAAAAGTCGGCTCAAAGCAGTAAATTTAAAGGAGCGTTTTAAAGGAAGAATTTAAGGTTGAGGGACTCATGGACAAAGGAACACAGAATGCCCCAAGGCACTTTACTGCCAATAAGGTACATTGCTGTTGTAGTGTAGGAAACACAGTAGCTAATTGTGCACAGCAAACTCCCACAAACAGGAATTTGATAGTGACAAGATAATCTGTGTTCCTTTAATGATGTGAATTGAGGGATTAAATATTGACAAGGACACTGGGGAATGCGTGTTGGTCGTCTCCAAAATACTGCCAATGACTTTTGTTTACATCTACCTGGGAGGCCAGACAGGACCTCGGTTTAGTGTCTCATCTGATATGATCTGATCTGAAAGATCTTGTGTCAGATGTAGGGATTTTAATGTGTATTTCCTTTAGCTTTGTATCAAGAATTCCTGAAGGTGTCTCAAATTTCTTCATTATTGCCATCAACAAGGCTGCACTTCCCAAAGCTAAAGTTCTGTATTCGGAATATAATCAAAGTGATCTATCCTAAAACCATATCACTACATTAAAACTGTGAAGACACTTCATTGTCTGTAAAGCCCTTTAGTTCATTCTGGGCTTGTGGAAGGCACAAGGTAAATGCAACAATGTCTTTTTAAAAGAATCTCACTCAGCCATACCTCAGTATCTCTGTTTTAATTGGACCACTTTGTCATTGGTAATCTGATATCGCCATGTTAAAACATTGAAAAGGAAATCCAAGCTGCCTTCAAACTGCTTCTTTTCATTATTTAATAATGAGTTGATAGAGTGAAACGCTACCTGATACTATACCCTGAACTAGGAGCATCATACCACCCGTGACTAATGGAAATGAAAAGCAAATGTGGTTCTTACTATATTATAACTGCCCCAACATAATAGCTCATGTGGACTCATCAGTCAGAGTGGTGCATTACAGGAATATGGCCTAAAGTTCCTGTTAGCAGTTTGTTTTCTTGTGAATGGATTTAACAGATATTGTTGCAAAATTTGAATATGTTTTGAAAACTATGTTTAATGACATCAAGGGTCTTTGTAAAGTGAACTGTTGTCCTCTGTTGCTGTGTTTTTTGACTCAAAAGAACATTTATGGGTTAACTGTGGCTCAGTGTGCAATATTCTTGCCCCTAGGAAGAAAGTGAGTTCAAGTACCAGTCAGAGATTAAAGCAAACTCAAGACTGACACTGCCAGTAGCTGTACTGTGGGAGGTTGCTCTGTTAAAGATGTGGTCTTTTACATGAGGTAGTAAATAGGGATCCTGTCTGCTGTCTCAGAATTACAAAGCACCCAAGACATGATTTCAAAATAGACCAGTGAGGCTCTTCCCACTAGTCGATATTTACCTCAATCAACATTGCTAGAACAAATATTCCTGCCATTATCATCTTGCTATAGTGGGATCTTGCCATGCTCGAATTGGCAGCTATATTTCCTATAATACAGTATAGTGACTATACTTCAAAAGCTATTCCACTGGTTGCAAAGCAATTTGATATATCCAGTGTTTGTGAAAGGTGCTTTCTAAGTGAAAGTCCTTCTTTTCCACTTTGATAGGTTCAGTGTGATTCTAGTGCTGAGAGATGGGTTCCTTCAGCAGCACCATAAATATGGGAGCATTTCTTCAGTTTGTTAGGTCCAATCAAATTGAAAAACTATTCAATAAGAAGAGGTTTTTAATTTGTGCAAATTCCAAACCAGATGAAATCTTCATGAATGGATCTCTGATGGTAATACAATATTGAGCGGAAAGAGACCTTCAACCAGTCCAGAACAGATGAACAGACAGTATTCTATAAAACAAAGAACAAAGCACAGTACAAGAACAGACCCTTCGGCTCACCAAGACACAGGATGCCTTTCTAAATGAATTGGAGATGCCGGTGTTGGACTGGGGTGGACAAAGTTAAAAATCACACAATGCCAGCTTATAGCCCAACAGGTTTATTTGAAATCACTAGCTTTTGGAGCGCTGCTCCTTCATCAGGTCATTATGGAATATAAGGTCGTAAGACACAGAATTTATAGCAAAAGTTTACAGTGCGATGTAACTGAAATTATATATTGAAAAAGACCTGGTTTGTTTGTTAAGTCTCTCATCTTTTAGAATGAACATGTGGGTTTCAGTTCTTTCATATGTAAATCGCAGAACATTTTAAAAGTTACATTCTCAAGTGAACTTTAACAATTGGTGTCATGTCGGCCCAGATAATGCATTGAAGGTGTGAGTGCCCTCTGTGTCTCAATGTTCAGACTGATTCTAATCTAAACAATGGATTTACAGAATCTTACATGGATTCATGCAGTTTTTTGAGCAAAGTAAAATGTAATTCTGCAAGTACAAATTCACCCCACAAACTTATATGTGTATGTGTGTGTGTGTGGGGGGGGGTGGGGGGGGGCGGGGCTGCTTATGAATGTCTGTGAGAGAGTGTGTGTATGAGTGTGAGTGTAAAGGGATATCAGTCTATGAGAAGGTGCACGTGTGCATGAGATTATGGGAGGGTATGTTTGAGCGTGTGAGAGAGAGCTTGTGTACAAACGAGGGTCTGCGTGAGTTTATGAGCCTGTAGGAGTGTGTGCGTGTGTAGGTGTGTCTGTGGGTCTGTGTCTGCATATGTGTCTGTGTGTGTAGTGCACTGGGGTCACCTGTAGTGTGACATGAACCCAAGGTCCCAGCTGAGACACAGACACAGACACACAGACAGGCACACACTCACAGACGGAAATACACAGACAGACACAGACACACAGACACTCCTATACACACATACTCCTACAGACGCACACTTATTTGCCTCCACCACCTCCTCTGGCAACACATTCCAGGCACTACCAACCCCTGTGTAAAAAAAACTACCTCTCTTATCTCCTTTAAACTTTCCCTCTTTTACCCTAAACCTATGTCTCTAGTAATTAACATTTCTACTGTGGGAAAAAGACTCTCCATTCTATCCATGCCTCTCATAATTTTGTAAACTTCTATCGGGCTTCTCCTCATTCTTCGATATTCCAGTGCAAACAAACCAAGTTTGTCCAATTTCTCCTCATAGCTAATACCCTCCAAAAAGACAACATCCTGGTAAACTGTTTCTGTACACTCTCCAAAGCCTACACATCCTTCTGGTAATGTGGTCACCTGAACTGTATGCAATATTCCAAATGTGGCCAAACTAAAGTTCTATACAGCTGCAACATAACTTGCCAATTTTTATACTCGATGCCCTGATTGATGAAGGCAAGCATGCCATATACCTTCTTGACTACCTTATCCACTTGTGCTGCCACTTCCAGGGAGCGGTGGACATTTGCTTTGATCCCTCTGTATGATTTACCGAGTGAGAGATGGAGGATCCAGGTGTGTCCTTGACATGGACGAAGGGGAAATTATTCTGCTGATGAGTAAGAGGATTGCGTGGATGTAGCAGCAGAATGCCAGGGTGATGGTGTGACCTGGTAGATAGGCCTGAGAGAACTTCATTGCCACCAAATTCCCGGCTGAGGGAGGCTTGGTTCCATCTCTACCCCACTCGGAGTTATCATCATCTGGTCACTAGGAGACCGGAGCACTAATGTGGCCATGGCTATCTTTGTCGCATTGTAGTGTTCTTTTCTTATGGCGGCTGTTATTGTAGCTTATGTTTCACCTTTTCACTGCTGGTATTGTGTCCTTGTGTATGGGCCAGTTTGAGGTAAAATACATCTTACTTGGAGCTGGAGCAGGACACAACCCACATAATACCACACATTCCCATAACCCCGGGCACCTGGAAGGAAAGAAACTTTGGCACAAGCCAGCCTGTTTGCACGCTGCACTGGATCCCGTGTGCACTTTGTAATATGGCAGTGATACACTCAAACTTTCTGCAAATGGGGCAATTTCTAGCCAAGAACTCTCTCATGCAAATACAAGGGTGTGGATAGACGTGGCCACAGACACAGCTCAGAAACCAACCCCAGAGGAATGATAGTCAGATGGACACTATCTGCTACGGGTTTCCAAATGCATTCCACATCTCTGTCTTTACAAATACTGCCCAGGGTTTACGCTACACTTTGCTGAGGTCTCTGTCCAGACCACCTCAGTCTGATGAGACTACCTCCAGCTGGCATTCGGGGAAACCAGCACCTCCCCCTTTCCCGGACGACCTGGAGGAGAAACCACACCAAGGGATCACTCAGCCAAGGAACCACCTTCTACTCTGAGACATCACTCTGCCAGATGGAGTTATTTTTCCATAGATGTGAAAGACAGAAGCTTTCCAAAAGTAGTGTCCAGTTACAACCAGCCTGGTTCTGGCAGGGAAAGAATGTGGGCCCAGGTGCCCGTTAAAAATAGCTGCTGGACCCTTCACCCCATGAGGTAATGACAGGGTGCTGCCTCAAAGTTTGTGAGAAGATTTGTAGCTCGGGTGCTCGTTGTTGTGGTTCTGTCCGCCGAGCTGGGAATTTGTGTTGCAGATGTTTCGTCCCCTGTCTAGGTGACATCCTCAGTGCTTGGGAGCCTCCTGTGAAGCGCTTCTGTGATCTTTCCTCCAGCATTTATAGTGGTTTGAATCTGCCGCTTCCGGTTGTCAGTTCCAGCTGTCCCCTGCAGTGGTTGATATATTGGGTCCAGGTCGATGTGCTTATTGATAGAATCTGTGGATGAGTGCCATGCCTCTAGGAATTCCTTGGCTGTTCTTTGTTTGGCTTGTCCTATAATAGTAGTGTTAATAATAGTTAATAGTATAATAGTAGTGCTGCCTTCCTGCTCACCCCTGTCACATAATTCACTAAACTGCTCGCCCATGTTGCTAATTGGCTGACTTACTCTGAGCAGAAATATCCCTCATGTTCTGTCCTGCCAATAACTACCCTTCTACACCTGGAAGACTCTTCCAAGTTTTTCACTGCCCCTTTGAACTTTGTTCTGGGTTTGTCCTCTGAACAGTATCCAGGAGATGATTGTCAACGTCCTGAAGACTCCAGGACAATCCTCGAAGGTTAGCATTGCCATTGTACTCACAGAGACTAGTAAGTCATTTCACATTGCAGGGATAATGACATTCCTGATTCCTAAAGCATATTCATAGGAGTTTAAATATGTTGAGGACAACCAGCACTGTTTTGATGAAGAGAATTAAAATTAGGAGCAGGGAAAATTACTTTTCAATGTCTATCTTGTTGAATCTCTTCAGTATCTGATCAACTTAAGTGATAACCTCTCAATACTGGAGAGGATATGACCATATTTACTGAACCTCTCATCACAGGACAACCCTTTCATGCCAGGATCCAATCTCTTGAACTTTTGTGACACCATGTCCAATGCAAATATATCCTTCCTTAAATACAGAGACCAAAGCTGCATTCCATCAGACCCATGAGATTGTGCAGCAGGTATAAAATACCATGGCCCAGGCTCCTTGTTGTAAAATGGAGCTCCAGACTGAACAGCCAACACTTCAGACCTGCAAAGCAAACCGTCACAAAATAATTGGAACTGTCAGTTCTGTTTTGTTTTAACCAGGTCAACCACAAAACTATTCTCAGCAACCATTGAGTTTGCTTTCAAATAAAATTGCTCGTTTCTGGGAATGGGGACTACTTACAGAGCAGTGATTGGAGATGCAGTCGGTTGAAGAAAGTTAGAGTGTAGATGTTGCTTCTTCCACTTGCCTCTCAATTCTTCTGATGAACTTCAATGAGGGTAGAGGATGCATTCTTAAAGTAAATTATCCCCAGATAGATGTGCTCAACCCGCACTTGCAGAGGAAGCAAGGGTGATCAGAGAGGGGGGATGTGCTTTCAGAGATGGTATGGGGAGAGGCCAGTGTTTGGTGGACATGGATGGAAAGAGAGAAGTAAAGCTTACATCTATAATCACATTGGCCATGGTGAGTAGAAATAGACAAAGATTAATATGGAACAACAAGCGAAGCAGCAAAGATCACTTGGGCCTCGCAGATTGTGTAGGTATCATTTTGGAAGAGTGTCTTAAATCAACCGGAATCGAAACTAGTCGGTTTAAGATTTCAACAGACATGAACAATCAGATAAATAATTGCATTTTTGAACTTAAAATAAAATTAATATTCTTGAAGGACCAGCACCAGAGGAGAGCTTCAGAATTTCATTTCTGTTGGCGTAAATCATTGTTATACACTGCAATAAATCATTAGGATTTACAGCAGTATCAAATGCTTAAAACTTAAGAGATTTTACTCTGATATTTTTAGCTAAGATTTATGTTACAAAACCTGTTCACAACAGGTACAGTAAATTTATAGAATCCCCACAGTGCATAAGCAGGCCAACAGGCCCACCCCATAACCCTGCATTTCCCATGGCTAATCCATCTAACCTGCACATCCCTCAACTGGAACAAACCCACACAGACACATGGAGAACATGCAAACACCACAGTCACCCAAGGGTGGAATGGAACCTGCATCCCTGGCACTGTGAGGCAGCAGTGCGAACCACTGAGTCACCATGCCGCTCAACTTAACAGCAGTGTGTCATTCCTAGTAGCCTCTTCTTTGCACTTGCAGAATGTCAATTTTTGTAGCTCAAGCCATTTACAAATGCCTCGATTAGTGATTAGAGTATGAATTTATTTCGGAAATTTAAAGTAATGTTCAGCAGGTAATAGAGAAGGCAAATGGAATGACGACCTTTATTTCAAAGGGAATGGAGTATAATAATAGGGAAGGCTTGCTATAACTATATAAGGAATTAATCAGAGCACTGCTGGAATACAGTGAACAGTTTGGAGTCTTTACCTCAGGCAAGATATACTGAGATTGGAAGTGCTTCAGAGAACGTTCACTGGCGTTGATCTCGGGGTGTCTTATGAAGAGAGGTTGAATAGGTTGGGCCTCACCCATTTGAGTTTATAGAAGCATACAACATTCTTAGGGAACTTGATAGCAAAGACAAGGTGAGTTTGGTTCCCCTTGTGGGTGATCCAAGGACCAAAGGGAATCATCTCAGAATAAGAGACCACCCATATAAGTTAGAGGGGAGGAAACATTTCTTCCCTCAGAGTATAGTGAATGTATGGAAATCTTTACCATAGTGTGCTAACTATGCTGGGATATGAAGGATATTTAAGACTGAGGTAGACGGATTTTTAATCATAAAGGGGATCAAGGGTTATTGGGAAAAAGCAGCCAAGTGGAGTTAAGGATTATCCAATCATCTATCAGTCATCAAATGGCAGAGCCGATTCAATGGGCTGAATTCAATATTTCTGCTCCTACATCTGACGGTCTACCTCATTTTGCAACTTCGAAAAGAATGTTGCTGTATCATTAATGGTAGTCATTAGAAATCAGTACTTTTGATTGTTACATTTCAAAATTATTTTCACTTTTTTCATAAACAATTTCAAACTGGATCGATCGAGGGATGTATTTATGAACTTTGAGTGAATTGAAAGCCCACCCATATTGGCTGTTCTGTGTTTGTCATCCAATTGCTATCCACAGGAAAGGCTGAGGTCACCAGCACACTGGTAGACAGGGTGCTTTCCATCTGGGGGGAAGTAAATCTATCAGTGTAACAGGTAATGCAGCACATTCAGGAGGTTCAAAGAACACTAGTCACTGGGATTCCTCTTAATTGGAGGAACAGATTTATTTATTTTGATCAAAGCAAAATTGAATTCCAAGCCTACTGAAGCTCAATTTGGACAGATATGGGGGTGAGAGCAGAATTATTCAGGGCCATCAAACAGGAGGAATTACTTTTGCTTTCAATCATCAATTCATCAATCATCAACTAGAATTATAGAATTCCTATCATGTGGAGGCAAGCCATTCAGCCCATTGAGTTCACACCGACCCTCACAAAGCATCCCACCCAGACTCGTGGCACAGTGAGCTGAGAGGGGGGAGCAGAGTCCCTGTGTATTAGTAAGGTTGAAATAGATTCTTGATTAGTAGGGGAGTTAAGAGTTATGGGGAAAGTGCAGGAAAGTGGACGTGAGGAACATTGGATCATCAATGAATTTATTGAACAGCAGAGCAGGCTTGAGGGGCTTTTTGTATAATATTCCAAGATGGCGGAGGAATAGGACTCCTCAGCTGGAATTCATTCGCTCCGTCATTTCTCTTCTTTTTATTTCACATTGTGTGCTTTGCTTTCTGGTTTTTCGTAAACGTTCATCCGTGAGCCTCAAGTGAAGTCCTCATGGACTCTCAACCACATTATAGACACCCAGCCTCAGCACAGATGCCAAGCCTCAGTGCAGACTCCCAATCTCAGCCCAGACTCCCAGCCTCAGAGCAGACTCCCAGCCTCAGAACAGACTCCCAGACTCAGAGCAGGCTCCCAACCTCAGCGCAGACTCCCAAACTCACTGCAGTCTCCCAGCCTCAGCACAGATTCCCAATCTCAATGCAGACTCCCAATCTCAGCGCAGACTCCCAATCTCAGCGCAGACTCCTAGCCTCAGCACAGATTCCCAATCTCAGCACAGATGCCAAGCCTCAGTGCAGACTCCCAATCTCAGTGCAGACTCCCAGCCTCAGAGCAGACTCCCAGCCTCAGAGCAGACTCCCAGCCTCAGAGCAGACTCCCAGCCTCAGAGCAGACTCCCAGCCTCATAGCAGACTCCCAATCTCAGCGCAGACTCCCAGCCTCAGAGCAGACTCCCAGCCTCATAGCAGACTCCCAATCTCAGCGCAGACTCCCAGCCTCAGAGCAGACTCCCAGCCTCAGTGCAGTCTCCCAATTTCAGCACAGACTTCCAACCTCAGTGCAGTCTCCCAACCTCAGTGCAGTCTCCCAACCTCAGTGCAGTCTCCCAATCTCATCGCAGACTCCCAGCCTCAGTGCTGACTCCCAACCTCAGTGCAGACTCCCAATCTCAGTGCAGACTCCCAACCTCAGCACAGACTCCCAGCCTCAGCGCTGACTCCCAATCTCAGCGCAGACTCCCAATCTCAGCGCAGACTCCAGGCCTCAGCACAGACTTCCAACCTCAGTGCAGTCTCACAACCTCAGTGCAGTCTCCCAACCTCAGTGCAGTCTCCCAATCTCAGCGCAGACTCCCAGCCTCAGTGTAGACTCCCAGCCTCAGCGCAGACTCCCAATCTCAGCGCAGTCTCCCAATCTCAGCGCAGACTCCCAATCTCAGCGCAGACACACACACTTAGAGCAGATTCCATGCCTCAGCGCTGACTTCCAACTTCAGCGCAGACGTCCTGCCTCAGCGCAGACACACAGCCTCAGCGCATTTTCACAGCCTTAGTGCAGACTCCCAGCTACAGTGCACTCTCCCAATCTCAGTGCAGTCTCCCAATCTCAGCGCAGACTCCCAATCTCAGCACAGACTCCCAGCCTCAGCGCAGACACCCAACCTCAGTGCAGTCTCCCAATCTCAGCGCAGACTCTCAGCCTCAGTGCAGACTTCCCACCGCAGTGCAGTCTCCCAACCTCAGTGCAGTCTCCCAACCTCAGTGCAGTCTCCCAATCTCATCGCAGACTCCCAGCCTCAGTGCAGACTCCCAATCTCAGCGCAGTCTCCCAATCTCAGCGCAGACTCCCAATCCTAGCGCAGACACACACACTTAGAGCAGATTCCATGCCTCAGCGCTGACTTCCAACTTCAGCGCAGACGTCCTGCCTCAGCGCAGACACACAGCCTCAGCGCATTCTCACAGCCTGAGTGCAGACTCCCAGCTACAGTGCACTCTCCCAATCTCAGTGCTGTCTCCCAACCTCAGCCCAGACTCCTAGCCTCAGCACAGACTTCCAACCTCAGTGCAGTCTCCCAACCTCAGTGCAGTCTCCCAACCTCAGTGCAGTCCCCCAATCTCAGCGCAGATTCCCAATCTCAGCGCAGACTCCCAATCTCATCGCAGACTCCCAGCCTCAGAACAGACTTCCAACCTCAGTGCAGTCTCCCAATCTCAGCGCAGATTCCCAATCTCAGTGCAGATTCCCAATCTCATCGCAGACTCCCAATCTCAGCGCAGACTCCCAGCCTCAGCGAAGACTCCCAATCTCAGCGCAGACTCCCAATCTCAGCGCAGACTCCCAATCTCAGCGCAGACTCCCAATCCCAGCACAAACACACACACTTAGAGCAGAGACCATGCCTCAGCGTTGACTTCCAAACTCAGCGCAGGCTCCCTGCCTCAGTGCAGACACACAGCCTCAGCGCATTCTCACATCCTTAGTGCAGACTCCCAGCCACAGTACACTCTCCCAATCTCAATGCAGTCTCCCAATCTCAGCCCAGACTCCTAGCCACAGCACAGACGTCCAACCTCAGTGTAGTCTCCCAATCTCAGCGCAGACTCCCAATCTCAGCGCAGACTCCCAATCTCAGCGCAGACTCCCAATCTCAGCAAAGACTCCCAATATCAGTGCAGACTCCCAGCCTCAGCACAGACGTCCAACCTCAGTGCAGTCTCCCAACCTCAGTGCAGTCTCCCAACCTCAGTGCAGTCTCCCAATCTCAGCGCAGATTCCCAATCTCAGTGCAGTCACCCAATCTCAGCGCAGACTCCCAATCACAGTGTAGACTCCCAGCCTCAGCGCAGACTCCCAATCTCAGCGCAGACTCCCAATCTCAGCGCAGACTCCCAATCCCAGCGCAAACACACACACACTTAGAGCAGATTCCATGCCTCAGCGCTGACCTCCAACCTCAGCGCAGACGTCCTGCCTCAACGCAGACACACAGCCTCAGCGCATTTTCACAGCCTCAGTGCAGACTCCCAGCTACAGTGCACTCTCCCATTCTCAGTGCAGTCACCCAATCTCAGCGCAGACTCCCAATCTCAGCACAGACTCCCAGCCTCAGCGCAGACACCCAACCTCAGTGCAGTCTCCCAACCTCAGTGCAGTCTCCCAATCTCAACGCAGATTCCCAGCCTCAGTGCTGACTCCCAACCTCAGCGCAGACTCCCAATCTCAACGCAGACTCCAGGCCTCAGCACAGACTTCCAACCTCAGTGCAGTCTCCCAACCTCAGTGCAGTCTCCCAACCTCAGTGCAGTCTCCCAACCTCAGTGCAGACTCCCAACCTCAGCGCAGTCTCCCAATCTCAGTGTAGACTCCCAATCTCAGCGCAGACTCCCAATCTCAGCCCAGACTCCTAGCCTCAGCACAGACGTCCAACCTCAGTGCAGTCTCACAACCTCAGTGCAGTCTCCCAACCTCAGTGCAGTCTCCCAATCTCAGCGCAGACTCCCAGCCTCAGTGTAGACTCCCAGCCTCAGCGCAGACTCCCAATCTCAGCGCAGTCTCCCAATCTCAGCGCAGACACACACACTTAGAGCAGATTCCATGCCTCAGCGCTGACTTCCAACTTCAGCGCAGACGTCCTGCCTCAGCGCAGACACACAGCCTCAGCGCATTTTCACAGCATTAGTGCAGACTCCCAGCTACAGTGCACTCTCCCAATCTCAGTGCAGTCTCCCAATCTCAGCGCAGACTCCCAATCTCAGCACAGACTCCCAGCCTCAGCGCAGACACCCAACCTCAGTGCAGTCTCCCAATCTCAGCGCAGACTCTCAGCCTCAGTGCAGACTTCCCACCGCAGTGCAGTCTCCCAACCTCAGTGCCGTCTCCCAACCTCAGTGCAGTCTCCCAATCTCATCGCAGACTCCCAGCCTCAGTGCAGACTCCCAATCTCAGCGCAGTCTCCCAATCTCAGCGCAGACTCCCAATCCTAGCGCAGACACACACACTTAGAGCAGATTCCATGCCTCAGCGCTGACTTCCAACTTCAGCGCAGACGTCCTGCCTCAGCGCAGACACACAGCCTCAGCGCATTCTCACAGCCTGAGTGCAGACTCCCAGCTACAGTGCACTCTCCCAATCTCAGTGCAGTCTCCCAACCTCAGTGCAGTCTCCCAATCTCAGCGCAGACTCCTAGCCTCAGCACAGACTTCCAACCTCAGTGCAGTCTCCCAACCTCAGTGCAGTCTCCCAACCTCAGTGCAGTCCCCCAATCTCAGCGCAGATTCCCAATCTCAGCGCAGACTCCCAATCTCATCGCAGACTCCCAGCCTCAGCACAGACTTCCAACCTCAGTGCAGTCTCCCAATCTCAGCGCAGATTCCCAATCTCAGTGCAGATTCCCAATCTCATCGCAGACTCCCAATCTCAGCGCAGACTCCCAGCCTCAGCGAAGACTCCCAATCTCAGCGCAGACTCCCAATCTCAGCACAGACTCCCAATCCCAGCACAAACACACACACTTAGAGCAGAGACCATGCCTCAGCGTTGACTTCCAAACTCAGCGCAGGCTCCCTGCCTCAGTGCAGACACACAGCCTCAGCGCATTCTCACATCCTTAGTGCAGACTCCCAGCCACAGTACACTCACCCAATCTCAATGCAGTCTCCCAATCTCAGCCCAGACTCCTAGCCTCAGCACAGACGTCCAACCTCAGTGCAGTCTCACAACCTCAGTGCAGTCTCCCAACCTCAGTGCAGTCTCCCAATCTCAGTGCAGACTCCCAATCTCATCGCAGACTCCCAGCCTCATCGCAGACTCCCAGCCTCAGCGCAGACTCCCAACCTCAGTGCAGTCTCCCAACCTCAGTGCAGTCTCCCAACCTCAGTGCAGTCTCCCAACCTCAGTGCAGTCTCCCAATCTCAGTGCAGACTCCCAATCTCATCGCAGACTCCCAGCCTCATCGCAGACTCCCAGCCTCAGCGCAGACTCCCAACCTCAGTGCAGTCTCCCAATCTCAGCGCAGACTTTCAGCCTCAGTGCAAGTCTCCCAACCTCAGTGTAGTCTCCCAGCCACAGTGCAGTCTCCCAATCTCAGCGCAGACTCCCAGCCTCATCGCAGACTCCCAATCTCAGCAAAGACTCCCAATCTCAGTGCAGACTCCCAGCCTCAGCACAGACGTCCAACCTCAGTGCAGTCTCCCAACCTCAGTGCAGTCTCCCAACCTCAGTGCAGTCTCCCAATCTCAGCGCAGACTCCCAATCTCAGCGCAGACTCCCAATCTCAGCGCAGACACACACACTTAGAGCAGATTCCATGCCTCAGCGCTGACCTCCAACCTCAGCGCAGACGTCCTGCCTCAACGCAGACACACAGCCTCAGCGCATTTTCACAGCCTTAGTGCAGACTCCCAGCTACAGTGCACTCTCCCATTCTCAGTGCAGTCTCCCAATCTCAGCGCAGACTCCCAATCTCAGCACAGACTCCCAGCCTCAGCGCAGACACCCATCCTCAGTGCAGTCTCCCAACCTCAATGCAGTCTCCCAATCTCAGTGCAGTCTCCCAACCTCAGTGCAGTCTCCCAATCTCAACGCAGATTCCCAGCCTCAGTGCTGACTCCCAACCTCAGCGCAGACTCCCAATCTCAGCGCAGACTCCAGGCCTCAGCACAGACTTCCAACCTCAGTGCAGTCTCCCAACCTCAGTGCAGTCTCCCAACCTCAGTGCAGTCTCCCAACCTCAGTGCAGACTCCCAGCCTCAGCGCAGACTCCCAACCTCAGTGCAGTCTCCCAATCTCAGCGCAGACTCCCAATCTCAGCGCAGACTCCCAATCTCAGCGCAGACTCCCAGACTCAGCGCAGACTCCCAGCCTCAGCGCAGACTCCCAATCTCAGTGCAGTCTCCCAAACTCAGTGCAGTCTCCCAACCTCAGTGCAGACTCCCAGTCTCAGCGCAGACTCCCAACCTCAGTGCAGTCTCCCAATCTCAGCGCAGACTCCCAATCTCAGCGCAGACTCCCAATCTCAGCGCAGACTCCCAGACTCAGCGCAGTCTCCCAGCCTCAGCGCAGACTCCCAATCTCAGTGCAGTCTCCCAATCTCAGCCCAGACTCCCAATCTCAGTGTAGACTCCCAGCCTCAGCGCAGACTCCCAATCTCAGCGCAGACTCCCAATCTCAGCGCAGACTCCCAATCTCAGCGCAGACTCCCAGCCTCAGCGCAGACTCCCAGCCTCAGCGCAGACTCCCAATCTCAGTGCAGTCTCCCAACCTCAGTGCAGACTCCCAATCTCAGTGTAGTCTCCCAACCTCAGTGCAGTCTCCCAATCTCAGTGTAGACTCCCAGCCGCAGTGCAGTCTCCCAATCTCAGCGCAGACTCCCAATCTCAGTGTAGACTCCCAGCCTCAGTGCAGACTCCCAATCTCAGCGCAGACTCCCAATCTCAGTGCAGTCTCCCAATCTCAGTGCAGTCTCCCAACTCAGTGCAGACTCCCAATCTCAGTGCAGTCTCCCAATCTCAGCGCAGACTCCCAATCTAGGTGTAGACTCCCAGCCTCAGTGCAGACTCCCAATCTCAGTGTAGACTCCCAACCTCAGCGCAGACTCCCAATCTCAGCGCAGACTCCCAATCTCAGCGCAGACTCCCAATCTCAGCGCAGACACACACACTTAGAGCAGATTCCATGCCTCAGCGCTGACCTCCAACCTCAGCGCAGACGTCCTGCCTCAGCGCAGACACACAGCCTCAGCGCATTTTCACAGCCTTAGTGCAGACTCCCAGCTACAGTGCACTCTCCCATTCTCAGTGCAGTCTCCCAATCTCAGCGCAGACTCCCAATCTCAGCACAGACTCCCAGCCTCAGCGCAGACACCCAACCTCAGTGCAGTCTCCCAATCTCAGCGCAGACTCTCAGCCTCAGTGCAGACTTCCAACCGCAGTGCAGTCTCCCAACCTCAGTGCAGTCTCCCAACCTCAGTGCAGTCTCCCAACCTCAGTGCAGTCTCCCAATCTCATCGCAGACTCCCAGCCTCAGCGCAGACTCCCAGCCTCAGCGCAGACTCCCAATCTCAGCGCAGACTCCCAATCTCAGCGCAGTCTCCCAATCTCAGCGCAGTCTCCCAATCGCAGCGCAGACACACACACTTAGAGCAGAGTCCATGCCTCAGCGCTGACTTCAAACCACAGCGCAGTCGTCCTGCCTCTGCGCAGACACACAGCCTCAGCGCATTCTCACAGCCTGAGTGCAGACTCCCAGCTACAGTGCACTCTCCCATTCTCAGTGCAGTCTCCCAATCTCAGCGCAGACTCCCAATCTCAGCACAGACTCCCAGCCTCAGCGCAGACTCCCAACCTCAGTGTAGTCTCCCAGCCACAGTGCAGTCTCCCAATCTCAGCGCAGACTCCCAGCCTCATCGCAGACTCCCAATCTCAGCAAAGACTCCCAATCTCAGTGCAGACTCCCAGCCTCAGCACAGACGTCCAACCTCAGTGCAGTCTCCCAACCTCAGTGCAGTCTCCCAACCTCAGTGCAGTCTCCCAATCTCAGCGCAGATTCCCAATCTCAGCGCAGACTCCCAATCTCAGCGCAGACTCCCAGCCTCAGCACAGACTTCCAACCTCAGTGCAGTCTCCCAACCTCAGTGCAGTCACCCAATCTCAGCGCAGACTCCCAAACTCAGCGCAGACTCCCAGCCTCAGCACAGACTCCCAGCCTCAGCGCAGACTCCCAATCTCAGCGCAGACACACACACTTAGAGCAGATTCCATGCCTCAGCACTGACTTCCAACTTCAGCGCAGACGTCCTGCCTCAGCGCAGACACACAGACTCAGCACATTTTCACAGCCTTAGTGCAGACTCCCAGCTACAGTGCACTCTCCCAATCTCAGTGCAGTCTCCCAATCTCAGCGCAGACTCCCAATCTCAGCGCAGACTCCCAACCTCAGCGCAGACTTCCAACCTCAGTGCAGTCTCCCAACCTCAGTGCAGTCTCCCAACCTCAGTGCAGTCTCCCAACCTCAGTGCAGTCTCCCAACCTCAGTGCAGTCTCCCAATCTCAGCGCAGACTCCCAGCCTCAGCTCAGACTCCCAGCCTCAGCGCAGACTCCCAATCTCAGCGCAGTCTCCCAATCTCAGCGCAGTCTCCCAATCCCAGCGCAGACACACACACTTAGAACAGATTCCATGCCTCAGCGCTGCCTTCCAACCTCAGCGCAGACTTCCTGCCTCAGCGCAGACACACAGCCTCAGCGCATTCTCACAGCCTGAGTGCAGACTTCCAGCTACAGTGCACTTTCCCAATCTTAGTGCAGTCTCCCAATCTCAGCACAGACTCCCAGCCTCAGCGCAGACTCCCAACCTCAGTGCAGTCTCCCAATTTCAGCGCAGACCTTCAGCCTCAGTGCAAGTCTCCCAACCTCAGTGTAGTCTCCCAGCCACAGTGCAGTCTCCCAATCTCAGCGCAGACTCCCAGCCTCAGCGCAGACTCCCAGCCTCAGCGCAGACTCCCAATCTCAGCGCAGACTCCCAGCCTCAGCGCAGACTCCCAATCCCAGCGCAGACACACACACTTAGAGCAGGTTCCATGCCTAAGCGCTGACTTCCAACCTCAGTGCAGACGCCCTGCCTCAGCGCAGACACACAGCCTCAGCGCATTCTCACAGCATTAGTGCAGACTCCCAGCTACAGTGCACTCTCCCAAACTCAGTGCAGTCTCCCAATCTCAGTGCAGACTTTCAGCCTCAGTGCAGTCTCCCAACCTCAGTGCAGTCTCCCAACCTCAGTGCAGTCTCCCAACCTCAGTGCAGTCTCCCAATCTCAGCGCAGACTCCCAATCTCAGCGCAGACTCCCAATCTCAGCGCAGTCTCCCAATCTCAGCGCAGTCTCCCAATCGCAGCGCAGACACACACACTTAGAGCAGAGTCCATGCCTCAGCGCTGACTTCAAACCACAGCGCAGTCGTCCTGCCTCTGCGCAGACACACAGCCTCAGCGCATTCTCACAGCCTGAGTGCAGACTCCCAGCTACAGTGCACTCTCCCATTCTCAGTGCAGTCTCCCAATCTCAGCGCAGACTCCCAATCTCAGCACAGACTCCCAGCCTCAGCGCAGACTCCCAACCTCAGTGTAGTCTCCCAGCCACAGTGCAGTCTCCCAATCTCAGCGCAGACTCCCAGCCTCATCGCAGACTCCCAATCTCAGCAAAGACTCCCAATCTCAGTGCAGACTCCCAGCCTCAGCACAGACGTCCAACCTCAGTGCAGTCTCCCAACCTCAGTGCAGTCTCCCAACCTCAGTGCAGTCTCCCAATCTCAGCGCAGATTCCCAATCTCAGCGCAGACTCCCAATCTCAGCGCAGACTCCCAGCCTCAGCACAGACTTCCAACCTCAGTGCAGTCTCCCAACCTCAGTGCAGTCACCCAATCTCAGCGCAGACTCCCAAACTCAGCGCAGACTCCCAGCCTCAGCACAGACTCCCAGCCTCAGCGCAGACTCCCAATCTCAGCGCAGACACACACACTTAGAGCAGATTCCATGCCTCAGCACTGACTTCCAACTTCAGCGCAGACGTCCTGCCTCAGCGCAGACACACAGACTCAGCACATTTTCACAGCCTTAGTGCAGACTCCCAGCTACAGTGCACTCTCCCAATCTCAGTGCAGTCTCCCAATCTCAGCGCAGACTCCCAATCTCAGCGCAGACTCCCAACCTCAGCGCAGACTTCCAACCTCAGTGCAGTCTCCCAACCTCAGTGCAGTCTCCCAACCTCAGTGCAGTCTCCCAACCTCAGTGCAGTCTCCCAACCTCAGTGCAGTCTCCCAATCTCAGCGCAGACTCCCAGCCTCAGCTCAGACTCCCAGCCTCAGCGCAGACTCCCAATCT
The DNA here is from genome assembly GCF_037043375.1 of Chiloscyllium plagiosum. NCBI lineage: Eukaryota > Metazoa > Chordata > Chondrichthyes > Orectolobiformes > Hemiscylliidae > Chiloscyllium > Chiloscyllium plagiosum. The sequence goes on from NW_028270142.1 coordinate 44,329,335, forward strand.
CAGCGCAGTCTCCCAATCTCAGCGCAGTCTCCCAATCCCAGCGCAGACACACACACTTAGAACAGATTCCATGCCTCAGCGCTGCCTTCCAACCTCAGCGCAGACTTCCTGCCTCAGCGCAGACACACAGCCTCAGCGCATTCTCACAGCCTGAGTGCAGACTTCCAGCTACAGTGCACTTTCCCAATCTTAGTGCAGTCTCCCAATCTCAGCACAGACTCCCAGCCTCAGCGCAGACTCCCAACCTCAGTGCAGTCTCCCAATTTCAGCGCAGACCTTCAGCCTCAGTGCAAGTCTCCCAACCTCAGTGTAGTCTCCCAGCCACAGTGCAGTCTCCCAATCTCAGCGCAGACTCCCAGCCTCAGCGCAGACTCCCAGCCTCAGCGCAGACTCCCAATCTCAGCGCAGACTCCCAGCCTCAGCGCAGACTCCCAATCCCAGCGCAGACACACACACTTAGAGCAGGTTCCATGCCTAAGCGCTGACTTCCAACCTCAGTGCAGACGCCCTGCCTCAGCGCAGACACACAGCCTCAGCGCATTCTCACAGCATTAGTGCAGACTCCCAGCTACAGTGCACTCTCCCAAACTCAGTGCAGTCTCCCAATCTCAGTGCAGACTTTCAGCCTCAGTGCAGTCTCCCAACCTCAGTGCAGTCTCCCAACCTCAGTGCAGTCTCCCAACCTCAGTGCAGTCTCCCAATCTCAGCGCAGACTCCCAATCTCAGCGCAGACTCCCAGCCTCAGTGCAGACTCCCAATTCCAGCGCAGACACACACACTCAGAGCGGATTCCATGCCTCAGCGCAGACTCCCTGCCTCAGCGCAGACACACTGCCTCAGCGCATTCTCACAGCCTTAGTGCAGACTCCCAGCCACAGTGCAGACTCCCAATCTCAGCACAGACTCCCTGCCTCAGCACAGACACACAGACTCAGTGCAGACTCCCTGCCTCAGCGCAGACAGACAGACTCAGCGCATTCTCACAGCCTTAGTGCAGACTCCCAGCCTCAGTGCAGACTCCCAGCCTCAGTGCAGTCTCCCAATCTCAGTGCAGTCTCCCAATCTCAGCGCAGACTCCCAATCTCAGCGCAGACTCCTAGCCTCAGCACAGACGTCCAAACTCAGTGCAGTCTCCCAACCTCAGTGCAGTCTCCCAATCTCAGCGCAGACTCCCAATCTCAGTGTAGACTCCCAATCTCAGCGTAGACTCCCAGCCTCAGCGCGGACTCCCAGCCTCAGCGCAGACTCCCAATCTCAGCGCAGACTCCCAATCTCAGCGCAGACTCCCAATCTCAGCGCAGACTCCCAACCTCAGCGCAGATTCCCAATCTCAGCGTAGACTCCCAGCCTCAGCGCAGACTCCCAGCTTCAGCGCAGACTCCCAATCTCAGCGCAGACTCCCAATCTCAGTGCAGTCTCCCAATCTCAGCGCAGACTCCCAATCTCAGTGCAGTCTCCCAATCTCAGCGAAGACTCCCAATCCCAGCGCAGACTCCCAATCTCAGTGCAGACTCCCAGCCTCAGCGCAGACTCCCAATCCCAGCGCAGACACACACACACTTAGAGCAGATTCCATGCCTCAGCGCTGACCTCCAACCTCAGCGCAGACGTCCTGCCTCAGCGCAGACACACAGCCTCAGCGCATTTTCACAGCCTTAGTGCAGACTCCCAGCTACAGTGCACTCTCCCAATCTCAGTGCAGTCTCCCAATCTCAGCGCAGACTCCCAATCTCAGCGCAGACTCCCAATCTCAGCGCAGACTCCTAGCCTCAGCACAGACGTCCAACCTCAGTGCAGTCTCCCAACCTCAGTGCAGTCTCCCAACCTCAGCGCAGACTCCCAATCTCAGCGCAGACTCCCAATCTCAGCGCAGACTCCCAGCCTCAGCGAAGACTCCCAATCCCAGCGCAGACTCCCAATCTCAGCGCAGACTCCCAATCTCAGCGCAGACTCCCAGTCTCAGCGAAGACTCCCAATCCCAGCGCAGACTCCCAATCCCAGCGCTGACTCCCAATCTCAGCGCAGACTCCCAGCCTCAGCGCAGACTCCCAATCCCAGCGCAGACACACACACTTAGAGCAGATTCCATGCCTCAGCGCAGACGTCCTGCCTCAGCACAGGCACACAGCCTCAGCGCATTTTCACAGCCTTAGTGCAGACTCCCAGCTACAGTGCACTCTCCCAATCCCAGCGCAGACTCCCAATCTCAGCGCAGACTCCCAGCCTCAGCGCAGACTCCCAATCCCAGCGCAGACACACACACTTAGAGCAGATACCATGCCTCATCGCTGACTTCCAATCTCAGCGCAGGCTCCCTGCCTCAGCGCAGACACACAGCCTCAGCGCATTCTCACATCCTTAGTGCAGACTCCCAGCCACAGTACACTCTCCCAATCTCAATGCAGTCCCTCAATCTCAACGCAGACTCCCAATCTCAGCGCAGACTCCCAATCTCAGCCCAGACTCCTAGCCTCAGCACAGACGTCCAACCTCAGTGCAATCTCACAACCTCAGTGCAGTCTCCCAACCTCAGTGCAGTCTCCCAATCTCAGCGCAGTCTCCCAATCTCAGGGTAGACTCCCAGCCTCAGCGCAGACTCCCAATCTCAGCGCAGACTCCCAATCTCAGCGCAGACTCCCAATCTCAGCGCAGACTCCCAATCTCAGTGCAGTCTCCCAATCTCAGCGCAGACTCCCAATCTCAGCGCAGACTCCCAACCTCAGCGCAGACCTCCAACCTCAGTGCAGTCTCCCAACCTCAGTGCAGTCTCCCAACCTCAGTGCAGTCTCCCAATCTCAGCGCAGACTCCCAGCCTCAGCTCAGACTCCCAGCCTCAGCGCAGACCTCCAACCTCAGTGCAGTCTCCCAACCTCAGTGCAGTCTCCCAACCTCAGTGCAGTCTCCCAATCTCAGCGCAGACTCCCAGCCTCAGCTCAGACTCCCAGCCTCAGCGCAGACTCCCAATCCCAGCGCAGACACACACACTTAGAGCAGATTCCATGCCTCAGCGCTGCCTTCCAACCTCAGCGCAGACTTCCTGCCTCAGCGCAGACACACAGCCTCAGCGCATTCTCACAGCCTGAGTGCAGACTTCCAGCTACAGTGCACTTTCCCAATCTCAGTGCAGTCTCCCAATCTCAGCGCAGTCTCCCAATCTCAGCGCAGACTCCCAGCCTCAGCGCAGACTCCCAGCCTCAGCGCAGACTCCCAATCTCAGCGCAGACTCCCAGCCTCAGCGCAGACTCCCAATCCCAGCGCAGACACACACACTTAGAGCAGATTCCATGCCTAAGCGCTGACTTCCAACCTCAATGCAGACGCCCTGCCTCAGCGCAGACACACAGCCTCAGCGCATTCTCACAGCATTAGTGCAGACTCCCAGCTACAGTGCACTCTCCCAAACTCAGTGCAGTCTCCCAATCTCAGCGCAGACTCCCAATCTCAGCGCAGACTCCCAGCCTCAGTGCAGACTTTCAGCCTCAGTGCAGTCTCCCAACCTCAGTGCAGTCTCCCAACCTCAGTGCAGTCTCCCAACCTCAGTGCAGTGTCCCAATCTCAGCGCAGACTCCCAATCTCAGCGCAGACTCCCAGCCTCAGTGCAGACTCCCAATTCCAGCGCAGACACACACACTCAGAGCGGATTCCATGCCTCAGCGCAGACTCCCTGCCTCAGCGCAGACACACTGCCTCAGCGCATTCTCACAGCCTTAGTGCAGACTCCCAGCCACAGTGCAGACTCCCAATCTCAGCACAGACTCCCTGCCTCAGCACAGACACACAGACTCAGTGCAGACTCCCTGCCTCAGCGCAGACAGACAGACTCAGCGCATTCTCACAGCCTTAGTGCAGACTCCCAGCCTCAGTGCAGACTCCCAGCCTCAGTGCAGTCTCCCAATCTCAGTGCAGTCTCCCAATCTCAGCGCAGACTCCCAATCTCAGCGCAGACTCCTAGCCTCAGCACAGACGTCCAACCTCAGTGCAGTCTCCCAACCTCAGTGCAGTCTCCCAATCTCAGCGCAGACTCCCAATCTCAGTGTAGACTCCCAATCTCAGCGTAGACTCCCAGCCTCAGCCCAGACTCCCAGCCTCAGCGCAGACTCCCAATCTCAGCGCAGACTCCCAATCTCAGCGCAGACTCCCAATCTCAGCGCAGACTCCCAACCTCAGCGCAGATTCCCAATCTCAGCGTAGACTCCCAGCCTCAGCGCAGACTCCCAGCTTCAGCGCAGACTCCCAATCTCAGCGCAGACTCCCAATCTCAGTGCAGTCTCCCAATCTCAGCGCAGACTCCCAATCTCAGTGCAGTCTCCCAATCTCAGCGAAGACTCCCAATCCCAGCGCAGACTCCCAATCTCAGTGCAGACTCCCAGCCTCAGCGCAGACTCCCAATCCCAGCGCAGACACACACACACTTAGAGCAGATTCCATGCCTCAGCGCTGACTTCAACCTCAGCGCAGATGTCCTGCCTCAGCGCAGACACACAGCCTCAGCGCATTTTCACAGCCTTAGTGCAGACTCCCAGCTACAGTGCACTCTCCCAATCTCAGTGCAGTCTCCCAATCTCAGCGCAGACTCCCAATCTCAGCGCAGACTCCCAATCTCAGCGCAGACTCCTAGCCTCAGCACAGACGTCCAACCTCAGTGCAGTCTCCCAACCTCAGTGCAGTCTCCCAACCTCAGCGCAGACTCCCAATCTCAGCGCGGACTCCCAATCTCAGCGCAGACTCCCAGCCTCAGCGAAGACTCCCAATCCCAGCGCAGACTCCCAATCTCAGCGCAGACTCCCAATCTCAGCGCAGACTCCCAGTCTCAGCGAAGACTCCCAATCCCAGCGCAGACTCCCAATCCCAGCGCTGACTCCCAATCTCAGCGCAGACTCCCAGCCTCAGCGCAGACTCCCAATCCCAGCGCAGACACACACACTTAGAGCAGATTCCATGCCTCAGCGCAGACGTCCTGCCTCAGCACAGGCACACAGCCTCAGCGCATTTTCACAGCCTTAGTGCAGACTCCCAGCTACAGTGCACTCTCCCAATCCCAGCGCAGACTCCCAATCTCAGCGCAGACTCCCAGCCTCAGCGCAGACTCCCAATCCCAGCGCAGACACACACACTTAGAGCAGATACCATGCCTCATCGCTGACTTCCAATCTCAGCGCAGGCTCCCTGCCTCAGCGCAGACACACAGCCTCAGCGCATTCTCACATCCTTAGTGCAGACTCCCAGCCACAGTACACTCTCCCAATCTCAATGCAGTCCCTCAATCTCAACGCAGACTCCCAATCTCAGCGCAGACTCCCAATCTCAGCGCAGACTCCCAATCTCAGCCCAGACTCCTAGCCTCAGCACAGACGTCCAACCTCAGTGCAATCTCACAACCTCAGTGCAGTCTCCCAACCTCAGTGCAGTCTCCCAACCTCAGCGCAGACTCCCAATCTCAGCGCGGACTCCCAATCTCAGCGCAGACTCCCAGCCTCAGCGAAGACTCCCAATCCCAGCGCAGACTCCCAATCTCAGCGCAGACTCCCAATCTCAGCGCAGACTCCCAGTCTCAGCGAAGACTCCCAATCCCAGCGCAGACTCCCAATCCCAGCGCTGACTCCCAATCTCAGCGCAGACTCCCAGCCTCAGCGCAGACTCCCAATCCCAGCGCAGACACACACACTTAGAGCAGATTCCATGCCTCAGCGCAGACGTCCTGCCTCAGCACAGGCACACAGCCTCAGCGCATTTTCACAGCCTTAGTGCAGACTCCCAGCTACAGTGCACTCTCCCAATCCCAGCGCAGACTCCCAATCTCAGCGCAGACTCCCAGCCTCAGCGCAGACTCCCAATCCCAGCGCAGACACACACACTTAGAGCAGATACCATGCCTCATCGCTGACTTCCAATCTCAGCGCAGGCTCCCTGCCTCAGCGCAGACACACAGCCTCAGCGCATTCTCACATCCTTAGTGCAGACTCCCAGCCACAGTACACTCTCCCAATCTCAATGCAGTCCCTCAATCTCAACGCAGACTCCCAATCTCAGCGCAGACTCCCAATCTCAGCGCAGACTCCCAATCTCAGCCCAGACTCCTAGCCTCAGCACAGACGTCCAACCTCAGTGCAATCTCACAACCTCAGTGCAGTCTCCCAACCTCAGTGCAGTCTCCCAATCTCAGCGCAGTCTCCCAATCTCAGGGTAGACTCCCAGCCTCAGCGCAGACTCCCAATCTCAACGCAGACTCCCAATCTCAGCGCAGACTCCCAATCTCAGCGCAGACTCCCAATCTCAGTGCAGTCTCCCAATCTCAGCGCAGACTCCCAATCTCAGCGTAGACTCCCAGCCTCAGCGCAGACTCCCAGCCTCAGCGCAGACTCCCAATCTCAGCGCAGACTCCCAATCTCAGCGCAGACTCCCAATCTCAGCGCAGACTCCCAATCTCAGCAAAGTCTCCCAATCTCAGCGCAGACTCCCAGCCTCAGCACAGACGTCCAACCTCAGTGCAGTCTCCCAGCCTCAGCGCAGACTCCCAATCTCAGCGCAGACTCCCAATCTCAATGCAGTCTCCCAATCTCAGCGCAGAATCCCAATCTCAGTGCAGTCTCCCAATCTCAGCGAAGACTCCCAGCCTCAGCGCAGACTCCCAATCTCAGCGCAGACTCCCAATCTCAGCGCAGACTCCCAATCTCAGCGCAGACTCCCAATCTCAGCAAAGTCTCCCAATCTCAGCGCAGACTCCCAGCCTCAGCGCAGACTCCCAATCTCAGCGCAGACTCCTAATCTCAGCGCAGATTCCCAATCTCAGCGCAGATTCCCAATCTCAGTGCAGTCTCCCAATCTCAGCGCAGACTCCCAATCTCAGCGCAGATTCCCAGCCTCAGCGCAGTCTCCCAATCTCAGCGCAGACTCCCAATCTCAGCGCAGACTCCCAATCTCAGCGCAGACTTCTAGCCTCAGCACAGACGTCCAACCTCAGTGCAGTCTCCCAACCTCAGTGCAGTCTCCCAATCTCAGCGCAGACTCCCAATCTCAGTGTAGACTCCCAGCCTCAGCGCAGACTCCCAATCTCAGCGAAGACTCCCAATCTCAGCGCAGACTCCCAGCCTCAGCGATGACTCCCAATCCCAGCGCAGACTCCCAATCTCAGCGCAGACTCCCAATCTCAGCAAAGTCTCCCAATCTCAGCGCAGACTTCCAGCCTCAGCGCAGACTCCCAATCTCAGCGCAGACTCCCAATCTCAGCGCAGACTCCCAATCTCAGTGCAGACTCCCAATCTCAGTGCAGTCTCCCAATCTCAGCGCAGACTCCCAATCTCAGCGCAGACTCCCAGCCTCAGCGCAGTCTCCCAATCTCAGCGCAGACTCCCAATCTCAGCGCAGACTCCCAATCTCAGCGCAGACTTCTAGCCTCAGCACAGACGTCCAACCTCAGTGCAGTCTCCCAACCTCAGTGCAGTCTCCCAATCTCAGCGCAGACTCCCAATCTCAGTGTAGACTCCCAGCCTCAGCGCAGACTCCCAATCCCAGCGCAGACTCCCAATCTCAGCGCAGATTCCCAGCCTCAGCGCAGTCTCCCAATCTCAGCGCAGACTCCCAATCTCAGCGCAGACTCCCAATCTCAGCGCAGACTTCTAGCCTCAGCACAGACGTCCAACCTCAGTGCAGTCTCCCAACCTCAGTGCAGTCTCCCAATCTCAGCGCAGACTCCCAATCTCAGTGTAGACTCCCAACCTCAGCGCAGACTCCCAATCTCAGCGCAGACTCCCAATCTCAGCGCAGACTCCCAGCCTCAGCGAAGACTCCCAATCCCAGCGCAGACTCCCAATCTCAGCGCAGACTCCCAATCTCAGCAAAGTCTCCCAATCTCAGCGCAGACTTCCAGCCTCAGCGCAGACTCCCAATCTCAGCGCAGACTCCCAATCTCAGCGCAGACTCCCAATCCCAGCGCAGACTCCCAATCTCAGCGCAGACTCCCAATCTCAGCAAAGTCTCCCAATCTCAGCGCAGACTTCCAGCCTCAGCGCAGACTCCCAATCTCAGCGCAGACTCCCAATCTCAGCGCAGACTCCCAATCTCAGCGCAGACTCCCAATCTCAGTGCAGTCTCCCAATCTCAGCGCAGACTCCCAATCTCAGCGCAGACTCCCAGCCTCAGCGCAGTCTCCCAATCTCAGCGCAGACTCCCAATCTCAGCGCAGACTCCCAATCTCAGCGCAGACTTCTAGCCTCAGCACAGACGTCCAACCTCAGTGCAGTCTCCCAACCTCAGTGCAGTCTCCCAATCTCAGCGCAGACTCCCAATCTCAGTGTAGACTCCCAGCCTCAGCGCAGACTCCCAATCTCAGCGCAGACTCCCAATCTCAGCGCAGACTCCCAATCTCAGCGCAGACTCCCAATCTCAGCGCAGACTCCTAGCCTCAGCACAGACGTCCAACCTCAGTGCAGTCTCCCAACCTCAGTGCAGTCTCCCAATCTCAGCGCAGACTCCCAATCTCAGTGTAGACTCCCAATCTCAGCGTAGACTCCCAGCCTCAGCCCAGACTCCCAGCCTCAGCGCAGACTCCCAATCTCAGCGCAGACTCCCAATCTCAGCGCAGACTCCCAATCTCAGCGCAGACTCCCAACCTCAGCGCAGATTCCCAATCTCAGCGTAGACTCCCAGCCTCAGCGCAGACTCCCAGCTTCAGCGCAGACTCCCAATCTCAGCGCAGACTCCCAATCTCAGTGCAGTCTCCCAATCTCAGCGCAGACTCCAAATCTCAGTGCAGTCTCCCAATCTCAGCGAAGACTCCCAATCCCAGCGCAGACTCCCAATCTCAGTGCAGACTCCCAGCCTCAGCGCAGACTCCCAATCCCAGCGCAGACACACACACACTTAGAGCAGATTCCATGCCTCAGCGCTGACTTCAACCTCAGCGCAGATGTCCTGCCTCAGCGCAGACACACAGCCTCAGCGCATTTTCACAGCCTTAGTGCAGACTCCCAGCTACAGTGCACTCTCCCAATCTCAGTGCAGTCTCCCAATCTCAGCGCAGACTCCCAATCTCAGCGCAGACTCCCAATCTCAGCGCAGACTCCTAGCCTCAGCACAGACGTCCAACCTCAGTGCAGTCTCCCAACCTCAGTGCAGTCTCCCAACCTCAGCGCAGACTCCCAATCTCAGCGCGGACTCCCAATCTCAGCGCAGACTCCCAGCCTCAGCGAAGACTCCCAATCCCAGCGCAGACTCCCAATCTCAGCGCAGACTCCCAATCTCAGCGCAGACTCCCAGTCTCAGCGAAGACTCCCAATCCCAGCGCAGACTCCCAATCCCAGCGCTGACTCCCAATCTCAGCGCAGACTCCCAGCCTCAGCGCAGACTCCCAATCCCAGCGCAGACACACACACTTAGAGCAGATTCCATGCCTCAGCGCAGACGTCCTGCCTCAGCACAGGCACACAGCCTCAGCGCATTTTCACAGCCTTAGTGCAGACTCCCAGCTACAGTGCACTCTCCCAATCCCAGCGCAGACTCCCAATCTCAGCGCAGACTCCCAGCCTCAGCGCAGACTCCCAATCCCAGCGCAGACACACACACTTAGAGCAGATACCATGCCTCATCGCTGACTTCCAATCTCAGCGCAGGCTCCCTGCCTCAGCGCAGACACACAGCCTCAGCGCATTCTCACATCCTTAGTGCAGACTCCCAGCCACAGTACACTCTCCCAATCTCAATGCAGTCCCTCAATCTCAACGCAGACTCCCAATCTCAGCGCAGACTCCCAATCTCAGCGCAGACTCCCAATCTCAGCCCAGACTCCTAGCCTCAGCACAGACGTCCAACCTCAGTGCAATCTCACAACCTCAGTGCAGTCTCCCAACCTCAGTGCAGTCTCCCAACCTCAGCGCAGACTCCCAATCTCAGCGCGGACTCCCAATCTCAGCGCAGACTCCCAGCCTCAGCGAAGACTCCCAATCCCAGCGCAGACTCCCAATCTCAGCGCAGACTCCCAATCTCAGCGCAGACTCCCAGTCTCAGCGAAGACTCCCAATCCCAGCGCAGACTCCCAATCCCAGCGCTGACTCCCAATCTCAGCGCAGACTCCCAGCCTCAGCGCAGACTCCCAATCCCAGCGCAGACACACACACTTAGAGCAGATTCCATGCCTCAGCGCAGACGTCCTGCCTCAGCACAGACACACAGCCTCAGCGCATTTTCACAGCCTTAGTGCAGACTCCCAGCTACAGTGCACTCTCCCAATCCCAGCGCAGACTCCCAATCTCAGCGCAGACTCCCAGCCTCAGCGCAGACTCCCAATCCCAGCGCAGACACACACACTTAGAGCAGATACCATGCCTCATCGCTGACTTCCAATCTCAGCGCAGGCTCCCTGCCTCAGCGCAGACACACAGCCTCAGCGCATTCTCACATCCTTAGTGCAGACTCCCAGCCACAGTACACTCTCCCAATCTCAATGCAGTCCCTCAATCTCAACGCAGACTCCCAATCTCAGCGCAGACTCCCAATCTCAGCGCAGACTCCCAATCTCAGCCCAGACTCCTAGCCTCAGCACAGACGTCCAACCTCAGTGCAATCTCACAACCTCAGTGCAGTCTCCCAACCTCAGTGCAGTCTCCCAATCTCAGCGCAGTCTCCCAATCTCAGGGTAGACTCCCAGCCTCAGCGCAGACTCCCAATCTCAACGCAGACTCCCAATCTCAGCGCAGACTCCCAATCTCAGCGCAGACTCCCAATCTCAGTGCAGTCTCCCAATCTCAGCGCAGACTCCCAATCTCAGCGTAGACTCCCAGCCTCAGCGCAGACTCCCAGCCTCAGCGCAGACTCCCAATCTCAGCGCAGACTCCCAATCTCAGCGCAGACTCCCAATCTCAGCGCAGACTCCCAATCTCAGCAAAGTCTCCCAATCTCAGCGCAGACTCCCAGCCTCAGCACAGACGTCCAACCTCAGTGCAGTCTCCCAGCCTCAGCGCAGACTCCCAATCTCAGCGCAGACTCCCAATCTCAATGCAGTCTCCCAATCTCAGCGCAGACTCCCAATCTCAGTGCAGTCTCCCAATCTCAGCGAAGACTCCCAGCCTCAGCGCAGACTCCCAATCTCAGCGCAGACTCCCAATCTCAGCGCAGACTCCCAATCTCAGCGCAGACTCCCAATCTCAGCAAAGTCTCCCAATCTCAGCGCAGACTCCCAGCCTCAGCGCAGACTCCCAATCTCAGCGCAGACTCCTAATCTCAGCGCAGATTCCCAATCTCAGCGCAGACTCCCAATCTCAGTGCAGTCTCCCAATCTCAGCGCAGACTCCCAATCTCAGCGCAGATTCCCAGCCTCAGCGCAGTCTCCCAATCTCAGCGCAGACTCCCAATCTCAGCGCAGACTCCCAATCTCAGCGCAGACTTCTAGCCTCAGCACAGACGTCCAACCTCAGTGCAGTCTCCCAACCTCAGTGCAGTCTCCCAATCTCAGCGCAGACTCCCAATCTCAGTGTAGACTCCCAGCCTCAGCGCAGACTCCCAATCTCAGCGAAGACTCCCAATCTCAGCGCAGACTCCCAGCCTCAGCGATGACTCCCAATCCCAGCGCAGACTCCCAATCTCAGCGCAGACTCCCAATCTCAGCAAAGTCTCCCAATCTCAGCGCAGACTTCCAGCCTCAGCGCAGACTCCCAATCTCAGCGCAGACTCCCAATCTCAGCGCAGACTCCCAATCTCAGCGCAGACTCCCAATCTCAGTGCAGTCTCCCAATCTCAGCGCAGACTCCCAATCTCAGTGTAGACTCCCAGCCTCAGCGCAGACTCCCAATCCCAGCGCAGACTCCCAATCTCAGCGCAGATTCCCAGCCTCAGCGCAGTCTCCCAATCTCAGCGCAGACTCCCAATCTCAGCGCAGACTCCCAATCTCAGCGCAGACTTCTAGCCTCAGCACAGACGTCCAACCTCAGTGCAGTCTCCCAACCTCAGTGCAGTCTCCCAATCTCAGCGCAGACTCCCAATCTCAGTGTAGACTCCCAGCCTCAGCGCAGACTCCCAATCCCAGCGCAGACTCCCAATCTCAGCGCAGATTCCCAGCCTCAGCGCAGTCTCCCAATCTCAGCGCAGACTCCCAATCTCAGCGCAGACTCCCAATCTCAGCGCAGACTTCTAGCCTCAGCACAGACGTCCAACCTCAGTGCAGTCTCCCAACCTCAGTGCAGTCTCCCAATCTCAGCGCAGACTCCCAATCTCAGTGTAGACTCCCAGCCTCAGCGCAGACTCCCAATCTCAGCGCAGACTCCCAATCTCAGCGCAGACTCCCAGCCTCAGCGAAGACTCCCAATCCCAGCGCAGACTCCCAATCTCAGCGCAGACTCCCAATCTCAGCAAAGTCTCCCAATCTCAGCGCAGACTTCCAGCCTCAGCGCAGACTCCCAATCTCAGCGCAGACTCCCAATCTCAGCGCAGACTCCTAATCCCAGCGCAGACTCCCAATCTCAGCGCAGACTCCCAATCTCAGCAAAGTCTCCCAATCTCAGCGCAGACTTCCAGCCTCAGCGCAGACTCCCAATCTCAGCGCAGACTCCCAATCTCAGCGCAGACTCCCAATCTCAGCGCAGACTCCCAATCTCAGTGCAGTCTCCCAATCTCAGCGCAGACTCCCAATCTCAGCGCAGACTCCCAGCCTCAGCGCAGTCTCCCAATCTCAGCGCAGACTCCCAATCTCAGCGCAGACTCCCAATCTCAGCGCAGACTTCTAGCCTCAGCACAGACGTCCAACCTCAGTGCAGTCTCCCAACCTCAGTGCAGTCTCCCAATCTCAGCGCAGACTCCCAATCTCAGTGTAGACTCCCAGCCTCAGCGCAGACTCCCAATCCCAGCGCAGACTCCCAATCTCAGCGCAGACTCCCAGCCTCAGCGAAGACTCCCAATCCCAGCGCAGACTCCCAATCCCAGCGCAGACTCCCAATCCCAGCGCAGACTCCCAATCTCAGCGCAGACTCCCAGCCTCAGCGCAGACTCCCAATCCCAGCGCAGACACACACACTTAGAGCAGATTCCATGCCTCAGCGCTGACTTCAACCTCAGCGCAGACGTCCTGCCTCAGCGCAGACATACAGCCTCAGCGCATTTTCACAGCCTTAGTGCAGACTCCCAGCTACAGTGCACTCTCCCAATCTCAGTGCAGTCACCCAATCTCAGCGCAGACTCCCAATCTCAGCACAGACTCCCAGCCTCAGCGCAGACACCCATCCTCAGTGCAGTCTCCCAATCTCAGTGCAGACCCTCAGCCTCAGTGCAGACTTCGAATTTCAGCGCAGACTCCCAACTTCAGCGCAGACTCCCAACTTCAGCGCAGACTCCCTGCCTCAGCGCAGGCACTCATCCTCAGCACACACAGCCTCAGAGCAGTCTCCCAACCTCAGTGCAGTCTCCCAACCTCAGTGCAATCTCACAACCTCAGTGCAGTCTCCCAACCTCAGTGCAGTCTCCCAACCTCAGCGCAGACTCCCAATCTCAGCGCGGACTCCCAATCTCAGCGCAGACTCCCAGCCTCAGCGAAGACTCCCAATCCCAGCGCAGACTCCCAATCTCAGCGCAGACTCCCAATCTCAGCGCAGACTCCCAGTCTCAGCGAAGACTCCCAATCCCAGCGCAGACTCCCAATCCCAGCGCTGACTCCCAATCTCAGCGCAGACTCCCAGCCTCAGCGCAGACTCCCAATCCCAGCGCAGACACACACACTTAGAGCAGATTCCATGCCTCAGCGCAGACGTCCTGCCTCAGCACAGACACACAGCCTCAGCGCATTTTCACAGCCTTAGTGCAGACTCCCAGCTACAGTGCACTCTCCCAATCCCAGCGCAGACTCCCAATCTCAGCGCAGACTCCCAGCCTCAGCGCAGACTCCCAATCCCAGCGCAGACACACACACTTAGAGCAGATACCATGCCTCATCGCTGACTTCCAATCTCAGCGCAGGCTCCCTGCCTCAGCGCAGACACACAGCCTCAGCGCATTCTCACATCCTTAGTGCAGACTCCCAGCCACAGTACACTCTCCCAATCTCAATGCAGTCCCTCAATCTCAACGCAGACTCCCAATCTCAGCGCAGACTCCCAATCTCAGCGCAGACTCCCAATCTCAGCCCAGACTCCTAGCCTCAGCACAGACGTCCAACCTCAGTGCAATCTCACAACCTCAGTGCAGTCTCCCAACCTCAGTGCAGTCTCCCAATCTCAGCGCAGTCTCCCAATCTCAGGGTAGACTCCCAGCCTCAGCGCAGACTCCCAATCTCAACGCAGACTCCCAATCTCAGCGCAGACTCCCAATCTCAGCGCAGACTCCCAATCTCAGTGCAGTCTCCCAATCTCAGCGCAGACTCCCAATCTCAGCGTAGACTCCCAGCCTCAGCGCAGACTCCCAGCCTCAGCGCAGACTCCCAATCTCAGCGCAGACTCCCAATCTCAGCGCAGACTCCCAATCTCAGCGCAGACTCCCAATCTCAGCAAAGTCTCCCAATCTCAGCGCAGACTCCCAGCCTCAGCACAGACGTCCAACCTCAGTGCAGTCTCCCAGCCTCAGCGCAGACTCCCAATCTCAGCGCAGACTCCCAATCTCAATGCAGTCTCCCAATCTCAGCGCAGACTCCCAATCTCAGTGCAGTCTCCCAATCTCAGCGAAGACTCCCAGCCTCAGCGCAGACTCCCAATCTCAGCGCAGACTCCCAATCTCAGCGCAGACTCCCAATCTCAGCGCAGACTCCCAATCTCAGCAAAGTCTCCCAATCTCAGCGCAGACTCCCAGCCTCAGCGCAGACTCCCAATCTCAGCGCAGACTCCTAATCTCAGCGCAGATTCCCAATCTCAGCGCAGACTCCCAATCTCAGTGCAGTCTCCCAATCTCAGCGCAGACTCCCAATCTCAGCGCAGATTCCCAGCCTCAGCGCAGTCTCCCAATCTCAGCGCAGACTCCCAATCTCAGCGCAGACTCCCAATCTCAGCGCAGACTTCTAGCCTCAGCACAGACGTCCAACCTCAGTGCAGTCTCCCAACCTCAGTGCAGTCTCCCAATCTCAGCGCAGACTCCCAATCTCAGTGTAGACTCCCAGCCTCAGCGCAGACTCCCAATCTCAGCGAAGACTCCCAATCTCAGCGCAGACTCCCAGCCTCAGCGATGACTCCCAATCCCAGCGCAGACTCCCAATCTCAGCGCAGACTCCCAATCTCAGCAAAGTCTCCCAATCTCAGCGCAGACTTCCAGCCTCAGCGCAGACTCCCAATCTCAGCGCAGACTCCCAATCTCAGCGCAGACTCCCAATCTCAGCGCAGACTCCCAATCTCAGTGCAGTCTCCCAATCTCAGCGCAGACTCCCAATCTCAGCGCAGACTCCCAGCCTCAGCGCAGTCTCCCAATCTCAGCGCAGACTCCCAATCTCAGCGCAGACTCCCAATCTCAGCGCAGACTTCTAGCCTCAGCACAGACGTCCAACCTCAGTGCAGTCTCCCAACCTCAGTGCAGTCTCCCAATCTCAGCGCAGACTCCCAATCTCAGTGTAGACTCCCAGCCTCAGCGCAGACTCCCAATCCCAGCGCAGACTCCCAATCTCAGCGCAGATTCCCAGCCTCAGCGCAGTCTCCCAATCTCAGCGCAGACTCCCAATCTCAGCGCAGACTCCCAATCTCAGCGCAGACTTCTAGCCTCAGCACAGACGTCCAACCTCAGTGCAGTCTCCCAACCTCAGTGCAGTCTCCCAATCTCAGCGCAGACTCCCAATCTCAGCGCAGACTCCCAATCTCAGCGCAGACTCCCAATCTCAGCGCAGACTCCCAGCCTCAGTGCAGTCTCCCAATCTCAGCGCAGACTCCCAATCTCAGCAAAGTCTCCCAATCTCAGCGCAGACTTCCAGCCTCAGCGCAGACTCCCAATCTCAGCGCAGACTCCCAGCCTCAGCGAAGACTCCCAATCCCAGCGCAGACTCCCAATCTCAGCGCAGACTCCCAATCTCAGCAAAGTCTCCCAATCTCAGCGCAGACTTCCAGCCTCAGCGCAGACTCCCAATCTCAGCGCAGACTCCCAATCTCAGCGCAGACTCCTAATCCCAGCGCAGACTCCCAATCTCAGCGCAGACTCCCAATCTCAGCAAAGTCTCCCAATCTCAGCGCAGACTTCCAGCCTCAGCGCAGACTCCCAATCTCAGCGCAGACTCCCAATCTCAGCGCAGACTCCCAATCTCAGCGCAGACTCCCAATCTCAGTGCAGTCTCCCAATCTCAGCGCAGACTCCCAATCTCAGCGCAGACTCCCAGCCTCAGCGCAGTCTCCCAATCTCAGCGCAGACTCCCAATCTCAGCGCAGACTCCCAATCTCAGCGCAGACTTCTAGCCTCAGCACAGACGTCCAACCTCAGTGCAGTCTCCCAACCTCAGTGCAGTCTCCCAATCTCAGCGCAGACTCCCAATCTCAGTGTAGACTCCCAGCCTCAGCGCAGACTCCCAATCCCAGCGCAGACTCCCAATCTCAGCGCAGACTCCCAGCCTCAGCGAAGACTCCCAATCCCAGCGCAGACTCCCAATCCCAGCGCAGACTCCCAATCCCAGCGCAGACTCCCAATCTCAGCGCAGACTCCCAGCCTCAGCGCAGACTCCCAATCCCAGCGCAGACACACACACTTAGAGCAGATTCCATGCCTCAGCGCTGACTTCAACCTCAGCGCAGACGTCCTGCCTCAGCGCAGACATACAGCCTCAGCGCATTTTCACAGCCTTAGTGCAGACTCCCAGCTACAGTGCACTCTCCCAATCTCAGTGCAGTCACCCAATCTCAGCGCAGACTCCCAATCTCAGCACAGACTCCCAGCCTCAGCGCAGACACCCATCCTCAGTGCAGTCTCCCAATCTCAGTGCAGACCCTCAGCCTCAGTGCAGACTTCGAATTTCAGCGCAGACTCCCAACTTCAGCGCAGACTCCCAACTTCAGCGCAGACTCCCTGCCTCAGCGCAGGCACTCATCCTCAGCACACACAGCCTCAGAGCAGTCTCCCAGCCTCAGTGCAGACTCCCAATCACATCACAGACTCCCCCCACTTAGCGAGACTCCCTACCCCAGCGCTGAATCGCAATCTCAGCGCAAACTCCCAGCCTCAGTGCAATCTCCCAATCTCAGCGCAGACCCCCAGCCTCAGTGCTGAGTCCCAACCTCTGTGCAGTCTCCCAATCTCAGCACAGACCTCCAGCCATGCACACACTCCCAATCTCAGTGCAGTCTCCCAACCTCAGCACAAACCTCCAGCCATGCACACACTCCCAATCTCAGTGCAGTCTCCCAACCTCAGCCCTGACTCCCAACTTCAGCCCTGACTCCCAACCTTAGCGCAGACTCCCAGCCGCAGTGCAGTCTGCCAACCTCAGCACAGACTCCAAATCTCAGTGCAGACTCCCAGCCTCAGTGCAGTCTCCCAATCTCAGCGCAGACTCCCAATCCCAACCCAATCTCCCAGTTTTAGGCAGATGCCCGACCTCAGTACGATCTCTCAATCTAATGCAGACTCTCAGCCTCAGCGAAGACACCCGGTCTCACTGCGATCTCGCAGTCTCAG
This sequence comes from Chiloscyllium plagiosum, assembly GCF_037043375.1. Classification (NCBI taxonomy): domain Eukaryota; kingdom Metazoa; phylum Chordata; class Chondrichthyes; order Orectolobiformes; family Hemiscylliidae; genus Chiloscyllium; species Chiloscyllium plagiosum. The sequence goes on from NW_028270142.1 coordinate 44,346,885, forward strand.
CGCTGACTCCCAGCCTCAGTGCAGAGTCCCATCCTCAGTGCAATCTCCCAACCTCAGCACAGACCTCCAGCCTTGCACTGTCTCTCAACCTCAGTGCAGACTCCCTGCCTCCGTACAGACTCCCAGCCTCAGTGCAGTTTTCCAATCTCAGCGCCGACTCCCAAAGTCAGCACCGACACCCAATCTCAGCGCAGATTCCTAACTTCAACGCAGACACTCATCCTCAGCACAGACACACAGCCTCAGAGCAGTCTCCCAGCCTCAGTGCAGACTCCCAATCCCAGCACAGACACCACCCCCCCCCCCATTTTGCGCAGACTCATAGCATCGGCGCAGACTCCCTATCTCAGCACTGACTCCCAATCTCAGCTTAAACTCCAAGCCTCAGCGCAAACTCCCAGCCTCAGTGCAATCTCCCAACCTCAGCACAGACCTCCAGCCGCGCACACGCTCCCAACCTCAATGCAGACTCCCAGCCTCTGTGCAGACTCCCAACCCAGGCGCAGACTCTGAACCTCAGCACAGACTCCCTGCCTCAGTGCAAAGACCCCCCCTCAGCGCAGACTCCCAACCTCAGCCCTGATTCCCAGCCTCAGTGCAGACTATAATCTCAGTGTTCTCCCAGTCTCAGCGCAGAATCGCAGCTTCAGTGCAGTCTCCCAATCGCAGCGCAGACTCCCATCCTAGGCGCAGGCTCCCTGCCTCAACGCAGACTCCCAGCCGCAGGCAGTGTAGTCTCCTAGCCACAGCACAGACTCCCAATCTCAGTGCAGAATCCAAATCTCAGCGCAGACTCCCAGCCTCAGCACAGTCTCCCAATCTCAGCGCAGACTCCCAACCTCAACCCCATCTTAATGCAGACACTCACCCTCAGTGCAGACACCCTGCCTCAGCACAGACTCCTTGCCTCAGCGCAGACTCCCTGCCTCAGCGCAGACACCCAGCCTTAGCACAGACACACTGCCTCAGAGCAGATTCCCTGCCTCAGCACTGACTTCCAACCTAGGCGCAGACTCCCTGCCTCAACGCAGACTCCCAGCCGCAGTGTAGTCTCCCAGCCACAGCACAGGCTCTCAATCTCAGTGCAGACTCCCAATCTCAGCGCAGAATCCCAGCCTCAGTACAGTCTCCCAATCTCTCAGTGCAGACTCCCAGCCTCAGCACAGTCTCCCAATCTCTGCGTGCAGACTCCCAGCCTCAGCACAGTCTCCCAATCTCTCAGCGCAGATTCCCAGCCCCAGTGTAGACTCCCAATCTCTCAGTGCAGACTCCCAGCGTCAGCACAGTTTCCCAATCTCAGCGCAGACCTCCAGCCTCAGTGTAGACTCCCAATCTCGGCACAGACTCGCACCCTCAGTGCTATCTCCCAATGTCAGCACAGACTCCCAGCCTCAGTGCTGAGTCCCAACCTCAACCCCGTCTCAATGCAGACACTCACCCTCAGCGTGGACACACACCCTCAGCACGGACACATACCCTCAGTGCAGACACCCTGCCTCAGCACAGACTCCCTGCCTCAGTGCAGATACACATCCTCAGCGCAGACACACAGCCTCAGAGCAGTCTCCCAGCCTCAGTGCAGACTCCCAATCCCAGCACAGACCCCCCCCACTTAGCGCATTCTCCCTACCTCAGCAGTGACTCCCAATCTCAGCGCAAACTCCCAGCCTCAGTGCAATCTCCTAATCTCGGCGCAGACCCCCAGCCTCAGTGCTGAGTCCCAACCTCTGTGCAGACTCCCAGCCTCAGCACAGTCTCCCAATCTCTCAGCGCAGATTCCCAGCCCCAGTGTAGACTCCCAATCTCTCAGTGCAGACTCCCAGCGTCAGCACAGTTTCCCAATCTCAGCGCAGACCTCCAGCCTCAGTGTAGACTCCCAATCTCGGCGCAGACCTACAGCCGTGCACACACTCCCAATCTCAGTGCAGACTCCCAACCTCAGCCCTGACTCCCAACTTTAGCATTGACCCCCAGCCTCAGTGCAGACTCCCAGCCGCAGAGTAGACTCCCAACCTAGGCACAGACTCTGAACCTCAGCGCAGACTCCCTGCCTCAGTGCAAACACCCAGCCTCAGCGCAGAGACCCAACCTCAGCCCTGATTCCCAGCCTCAGTGCAGACTCCTAATCTCATTGTTCTCCCAGTCTCAGTGCAGAATCGCAGCTTCAGTGCAGTCTCCCAATCGCAGCGCAGACTCCCAAACTAGGCGCTGACTCCCTGCCTCAACACAGACTCCCAGCCGCAGTGTAGTCTCCCACCCTCAGCACAGACTCCCAATCTCTGTGCAGACTCCCACCCTCAGCACAGACTCCCAACCTCAGCACAGACTCGCACCCTCAGTGCAGACTCCCAGCTGCAGTGCAGTCTCACAACCTCAGCACAGACTCCCAGTCTCAGTGCAGACTCCCAACTGCAGTGCAGTCTCCCAATCTCAGCGCAGACTCCCAATCTCAGCACAAACTTCCAATCTCAGCGCAGTCTCACAGCCTCAGTGTAGACTCCTAATCTCAGCGCAGACTCGCACGCTCAGTGCAATCTCCCAATCTCAGCACAGACTCCCAGCCTCAATGCTGAGTCCCAACCTCAACCCCGTCTCAGTGCAGACACTCACCCTCAGCGCGGACACACACCCTCAGCGCAGACACCCTGCCTCAGCGCAGACTCCATGCCTCAGCGCAGATACCCAAGCTCAGCGCAGATAAACTGCCTCAGAGCAGATTCCCTGCCTCATCACTGACTTCCAACCTCAGCTCAGACTGCTCGCCTTAGCACACTCCCCCAGCCTTGCACAGACTCTCAACCTCAGTGCGGACTCCCAATCTCAGTGCTCTCCCAGTCTCAGCACAGTCTCACAGACGCAGTGCAGACTCCGAAGCTTAGTGTAGAAACCCAATCTCAACGCAGACTTGCATCCTCAGTGCAATCTCCCAAACTCAGCACAGACTCCCAGCCTCAGTGCTGAGTCCCAACCTCTGTGCCGTCTTCCAACCTCTGCACCGACCTCAAGGCATGCACAGCCTCCCAACCTCAGTGCAGACCCCCAACCTCAACCCCGTCTCAACGCAGACACTCACCCTCAACGTGGACACACACCCTCAGCGCAGACTCCCTGCCTCAGCGCAGACTACCTTCCTCAACGCAGAACCCCAGCCTTGCGCAGACTCTCCACCTCAGTGCAGACTCCCAATCTCAGTGCTATCCCAGTCTCAGTACAGTCTCACAGACTCAGTGCAGACTCCCAGGCTTAGTGTCGACTCCCAATTTCAGCACAGACTCGCATCCTCAGTGCAATCTCCCAACTTGAGAGCAAATACCAAGCCTCAATGCAATCTCCCAATCTCAGTGCAGACCCCTAGCCTCAGTGCTGAGTCACAACCTCAGTGCAGTGTCCCAACCTCAGCACAGACCTCCAGCCATGCACATACTCCCAACCTCAGTGCAGACTCCCATTCTAACCCAGAGACTCCCAGTCTCAGTGCGAACTCCCCATCTCAGCACAATCTCCCAATCTCAGCGTAGACTCCCAGCCTCAGCGCAGGCTCCTGACCTCAGCACAGATTCCCAGCCTCAGTGCAGACGTCCAGCCTCAGTGCAGTCTCCCAATCTCAGCGCCGACTCCCAATCTCGGCGCAGGCTCCCAACTTCAACGCAGTCTCCCAGCCTCAGCGCAGACTCCCAGCCGCAGTGAGGACTCCCAACCTAGGCGCAGACCCCGAACCTCAGCACAGACTCCCTGCCTCAGTGCAAAGACCCCCCCTCAGCACAGACTCCCAACCTCAGCCCTTATTCCCACCCACAATGCAGACTCCTAATCTTAGTGTTCTCCCAGTCTCAGTGCAGAATCACAGCCTCAGTGCAGTCTCCCAATCGCAGCGCAGGCTCCCATCCTAGGCGCAGACTCCCTGCCGCAGTGTAGTCTCCCAGCCTCAGCACAGACTCCCAATCTCAGCGCAGACTCCCAGCGCAGTTCAGTCTCCCAATCTCAGCACAGACTCCCAATCTCAGCACAGACTCCCAATCTCAGCGCAGACTCCCAGCGCAGTTCAGTCTCCCAATCTCAGCACAGACTCCCAATCTCAGCACAGACTCCCAATCTCAGCGCAGACTCCCAGCGCAGTTCAGTCTCCCAATCTCAGCACAGACTCCCAATCTCAGCTTTGGGCAGATGCCCAGCCTCAGTACAGTCTCCCAATCTAATGCAGACTCTCAGCCTCAGTGCAGTCTCCCAACCTCAGCGCAGACTTCCAATCTCAGCGCAGACTCCCAATCTCAGCGCAGGCTCCCAACTTCAACGCAGACTCCCTGCCTCAGCACAGACTATCAGCCTCATCGCAGACACTCATCCTCAGCACAGGCACACAGCCTCAGAGCAGTCTCCCTACCTCAGCACAGACTCCCAGGCTCAGCCAAGACTCTCGGCCTCAGTGAAGTATCCCAACCTCAGTGCAGACGCCCAGCCTCAGGGCAGTCTCCCAAACTCAGTGTCGACTCCCTCCCTCTGCAGAAATGCCGGGCCTTAGTGCAGACAGCCAATCTCAGTGCAGAATCCCAGCCTCAGCACAGACTCCAAAACTCAGTGCAGACTCCCAGCCTCAGTGCTCTCCCAGTCTCAGTGCAGACTCCCAGACTCAGAGCAGTCTCCCAATCTTAGTGTAGACTCCATTCTTCAGCAGAAACGCCTGGCCTCAGCACCGACTCCCAATCTCAGCGCAGACTCCCAACCTAGGCGCAGACTCCGAACCTCAGCACAGATTCCCTGTCTCAGTGCAAACACCCCGCCTCAGCGCAGACTCCCAACCTCAGCCCTGATTCCCAACCACTGTGCAGACTCCTAATCTCAGTGTTCTCCCAGTCTCAGTGCAGAATCGCAGCTTCAGTGCAGTCTCCCAATCGCAGCGCAGACTCCCTGCCTCAACGCAGATTCCCAGCCGCAGTGTAGTCTCCCAGCCTCAGCACAGATTCCCAATCTCAGCGCAGACTCCCAGCCGCAGTTCAGTCTCCCAGCCTCAGCACAGACTCCAAATGTCAGTGGAGACTCTCAGCCTCAGTGCAGTCTCCCAATCTCAGCGCAGACTCCCAATCTCATCTTTAGGCAGATGATGCCCAGCCTCAGTACAGTACAGTTCAGTCTCCCAGCCTCAGCACAGACTCCAAATGTCAGTGGAGACTCTCAGCCTCAGTGCAGTCTCCCAATCTCAGCGCAGACTCCCAATCTCATCTTTAGGCAGATGCCCAGCCTCAGTACAGTCTCCCAATCTAACGCAGACTCTCAGCTTCAGCGCAGACTCCCAATCTCAGCAGCAGACTCCCAATCTCAGCAGCAGACTCCCAGCCTCAGCACAGTCTTCCAATCTCAGTGCAGACTCCCAACCTCAGCACAGACTCCCAGCCGCAGTTCAGTCTCCCAGCCTCAGCACAGACTCCAAATCTCAGCGGAGACTCCCAATCTCAGCGCAGACTCCCAGCCTCAGCGCAGACTCCAAATCTCAGCGCTGACTCCCAATCTCAGCGCAGACTCCAATCTCAGTGCAGACTAACAATCTCAGCGCAGACTCCCAATCTCAGCGTAGACTCCCAGCCTCAGCGCAGATTTACAATCTCAGAGCAGTCTCCCAATCTCAGCGCAGACTCCAATCTCAGTGCAGACTTACAATCTCAGCGCAGACTCCCAATCTCAGCGTAGACTCCCAGCCTCAGCGCAGACTTACAATCTCAGCGCTGACTCCCAATCTCAGCGCTGACTCCCAATCTCAGCGCAGACTCCCAGCCGCAGTTCTGTCTCCCAGCCTCAGCACAGACTCCAAATGTCGGTGCAGACTCCCAGCCTCAGTGCAGTCTCCCAATCTCAGCGGAGACTCCCATTCTCAGCGCTGACTCCCAATCCAAACCCAGTCTCCCAGCTTTAGGCAGATGCCCGGCCTCAGTACAGTCTCCCAATCTAACGCAGACTCTCAGCCTCAGAGCAGTCTCCCAACTTCAGTGCAGATTCCCAATCTCAGTGCTCTCCCGGTCTTAGCGCAGACTCGCAACCTCAGTGCAATCTCCCAACCTCAGCACAGACTCTCAGCCTCAATGCTGAGTCCCAACCTCTGTGCAGTCTTCCAACCTCAGCACTAACCTGCAGCCATGCACAAACTCCCAACTTCAGTGCAGACTCCCAACCTCAACCCCGTCTCAACGCAGACACCCACACTGAACGCGGACACACAGCCTCAGCGCAGTCTCCCAACCTCAGTGCAGACTCCCACTTCCAGTGCAGATCCCACACTTAGTGCAAACACCCTGCCTCAGCGCAGATTCCCTGCCTCAGCGCAGACACTCAGCCTCAGTGCAGACACACTGCCACAGAGCAGATTCGCTGCCTCAGCACTGACCTCCAACCTCTGCGCAGACCTCCCTGCCTTGCACAGACTCTCAACCTCAGTGCAGACTCCCAAACTCAGTGCTCTCCCAGTCTCAGTGCAATTTCACAGACTCAGTGCAGACTCCCAGGCTTAGTGTAGACTCCCAATTTCAGCACAGACTCGCATCCTCAGTGCAATCTCCCAACCTGAGAGCAAATTCCCAGCATCAGTGCAATCTCCCAATCTCAGTGCAGACCCCTAGCCTCAGTGCTGAGTCACAACCTCTGTGCAGTGTCCCAACCTCAGCACAGACCTCCAGCCATGCACATACTCCCAACCTCAGTGCAGATTCCCAAACTCAGTGCAGACTCCCATTCTAACGCAGAGACTCCCAGCCTCAGTGCAGACTCGCCATCTCAGTGCCAACTCCCAGTCTCAGCGCTGACTACCAGTCTCAGTGCGAACTCCCAATCTCAGCGCAGTCTCCCAATCTCAGTGTAGACTCACAGCCTCAGCGCAGGCTCCTGACCTCAGCACAGACACCCAACATAAAGCAGACACCCAGCCTCAGTGCAGTATCCCAACCTCAGCCCTGATTCCCAGCCTCAGTGCAGACTCCTAATCTCAGTGTTCTCCCAGTCTCAGCGCAGAATCGCAGGTTCAGTGCAGTCTCCCAATCGCAGCGCAGACTCCCAACCTAGGCGCAAACTCCCTGCCTCAACGCAGACTCCCAGCTGCAGTGTAGTCTCCCAGCCTCAGCACAGATTCCCAATCTCAGCGCAGACTCCCAATCTCAGCGCAGACTCCCAGCCTCAGCACAGATTCCCAATCTCAGCGCAGACTCCCAATCTCAATGCAGACTCCCAGCCTCAGCGCAGACTCCCAGCCTCAGCACAGACTCCCAATCTCTGTGCAGACTCCCAGCCTCAGCACAGACTCCCAATCTCTGTGCAGACTCCCAGCCTCAGCACAGACTCCTAGCCTCAGCACAGACTCCCAATCTCTGTGCAGACTCCCAGGCTCAGCACAGACTCCCAATCTCAGCGCAGACTCCCAGCCACAGTTCAGTCTCCCAGCATCAGCACAGACTCCCAGCCTCAGTGCAGTCTCCCAATCTCAGCTTTAGGCAGATGCCCGGCCTCAGTACAGTCTCCCAATCTAACGCAGACTCTCAGCCTCAGTGCAGTCTCCCAACCTCAGTGCAGATTCCCAATCTCAGTGCTCTCCCAATCTCAGCGCAGACTCGCAGCCTCAGTGCAATCTCCCAATCTCAGCACTGACTCCCAGCCTCAGTGCTGATTCCCAACCGCTGTTCAGTCTTCCAACCTCAGCACCAACCTCCTGCCGTGCACAGACTCCCAACCTCAGCGCAGACTCCCATCCTCAGCACAGACTCCAAACCTCAGCGCTGACTCCCAGCCTCAGTGCAGTCTCCCAATCTCAGCGCAGACTCCCAATCTCAGCACAGACTCCCAACCTCAGCACAGACTCCCAGCCGCAGTTCAGTCTCCCAGCCTCAGCACAGACTCCAAATGTCAGTGGAGACTCCCAGCCTCAGCACAGTCTCCCAATCTCAGCGCAGACTCCCAATCTCAACTTTAGGCAGATGCCCAGCCTCAGTACAGTCTCCCAATCTAACGCAGACTCCCAGCCGCAGTTCAGTCTCCCAGCCTCAGCACAGACTCCAAATCTCAGCGCAGACTCCAATCTCAGCGCAGACTCCAATCTCAGCGCAGACTCCCAGCCTCAGCGGAGACTCCCAATCTCAGCGCAGACTCCCAGCCTCAGCGCAGACTCCAAATCTCAGCGCTGACTCCCAATCTCAGCGCAGACTCCAATCTCAGTGCAGACTTACAATCTCAGCGCAGACTCCCAATCTCAGCGTAGACTCCCAGCCTCAGCGCAGATTTACAATCTCAGCGCAGTCTCCCAATCTCAGCGCAGACTCCAATCTCAGTGCAGACTTACAATCTCAGCGCAGACTCCCAATCTCAGCGTAGACTCCCAGCCTCAGCGCAGACTTACAATCTCAGCGCTGACTCCCAATCTCAGCGCTGACTCCCAATCTCAGCGCAGACTCCCAGCCGCAGTTCTGTCTCCCAGCCTCAGCACAGACTCCAAATGTCGGTGCAGACTCCCAGCCTCAGTGCAGTCTCCCAATCTCAGCGGAGACTCCCATTCTCAGCGCTGACTCCCAATCCAAACCCAGTCTCCCAGCTTTAGGCAGATGCCCGGCCTCAGTACAGTCTCCCAATCTAACGCAGACTCTCAGCCTCAGAGCAGTCTCCCAACTTCAGTGCAGATTCCCAATCTCAGTGCTCTCCCGGCCTTAGCGCAGACTCGCAACCTCAGTGCAATCTCCCAACCTCAGCACAGACTCTCAGCCTCAATGCTGAGTCCCAACCTCTGTGCAGTCTTCCAACCTCAGCACTAACCTGCAGCCATGCACAAACTCCCAACTTCAGTGCAGACTCCCAACCTCAACCCCGTCTCAACGCAGACACCCACTCTCAATGCGGACACACAGCCTCAGCGCAGTCTCCCAACCTCAGTGCAGACTCCCACTTCCAGCGCAGATCCCACACTTAGTGCAAACACCTTGCCTCAGCGCAGACTCCCAACCTCAGTGCAGACACACTGCCTCAGAGCAGATTCGCTGCCTCAGCACTGACCTCCAACCTCTGCGCAGACCTCCCTGCCTTGCACAGACTCTCAACCTCAGTGCAGACTCCCAAACTCAGTGCTCTCCCTGTCTCAATGCAATTTCAAAGACTCAGTGCAGACTCCCAGGGTTAGTGTAGACTCCCAATTTCAGCACAGACTCGCATCCTCAGTGCAATCTCCCAACCTGAGAGCAAATTCCCAGCATCAGTGCAATCTCCCAATCTCAGTGCAGACCCCTAGCCTCAGTGCTGAGTCACAACCTCTGTGCAGTGTCCCAACCTCAGCACAGACCTCCAGCCATGCACATACTCCCAACCTCAGTGCAGATTCCCAAACTCAGTGCAGACTCCCATTCTAACGCAGAGACTCCCAGCCTCAGTGCAGACTCGCCATCTCAGTGGCAACTCCCAGTCTCAGCGCTGACTACCAGTCTCAGTGCGAACTCCCAATCTCAGCGCAGTCTCCCAATCTCAGTGTAGACTCACAGCCTCAGCGCAGGCTCCTGACCTCAGCACAGACACCCAACATAAAGCAGACACCCAGCCTCAGTGCAGTATCCCAACCTCAGCCCTGATTCCCAGCCTCAGTGCAGACTCCTAATCTCAGTGTTCTCCCAGTCTCAGCGCAGAATCGCAGGTTCAGTGCAGTCTCCCAATCGCAGCGCAGACTCCCAACCTAGGCGCAAACTCCCTGCCTCAACGCAGACTCCCAGCTGCAGTGTAGTCTCCCAGCCTCAGCACAGATTCCCAATCTCAGCGCAGACTCCCAATCTCAGCGCAGACTCCCAGCCTCAGCACAGATTCCCAATCTCAGCGCAGACTCCCAATCTCAATGCAGACTCCTAGCCTCAGCGCAGACTCCCAGCCTCAGCACAGACTCCCAATCTCTGTGCAGACTCCCAGCCTCAGCACAGACTCCCAATCTCTGTGCAGACTCCCAGCCTCAGCACAGACTCCCAGCCTCAGCACAGACTCCCAATCTCTGTGCAGACACCCAGGCTCAGCACAGACTCCCAATCTCAGCGCAGACTCCCAGCCGCAGTTCAGTCTCCCAGCATCAGCACAGACTCCCAGCCTCAGTGCAGTCTCCCAATCTCAGCTTTAGGCAGATGCCCGGCCTCAGTACAGTCTCCCAATCTAACGCAGACTCTCAGCCTCAGTGCAGTCTCCCAACCTCAGTGCAGATTCCCAATCTCAGTGCTCTCCCAATCTCAGCGCAGACTCGCAACCTCAGTGCAATCTCCCAATCTCAGCACTGACTCCCAGCCTCAGTGCTGATTCCCAACCGCTGTTCAGTCTTCCAACCTCAGCACCAACCTCCTGCCGTGCACAGACTCCCAACCTCAGCGCAGACTCCCATCCTCAGCACAGACTCCAAACCTCAGCGCTGACTCCCAGCCTCAGTGCAGTCTCCCAATCTCAGCGCAGACTCCCAATCTCAGCACAGACTCCCAGTCTCTCAGCACAGACTCCCAACCTCAACCCCGTCTCAATGCAGACACCCACTCTCAACGCGGACACACAGCCTCAGAGCAGTCTCCCAATCTCAGTGCAGACTCCCACTTCCAGCGCAGATCCCACACTTAGTGCAAACACCCTGCTTCAGCGCAGACTCCCTGCCTCAGCGCAGACACTCAGCCTCAGTGCAGACACACTGCCACAGAGCAGATTCGCTGCCTCAGCACTGACCTCCAACCTCTGCGCAGACCTCCCTGCCTTGCACAGACTCTCAACCTCAGTGCAGACTCCCAAACTCAGTGCTCTCCCAGTCTCAGTGCAATCTCACAGACTCAGTGCAGACTCCCAGGCTTAGTGTAGACTCCCAATTTCAGCACAGACTCGCATCCTCAGTGCAATCTCCCAACCTGAGAGCAAATTCCCAGCATCAGTGCAATCTCCCAATCTCAGTGCAGACCCCTAGCCTCAGTGCTGAGTCACAACCTCTGTGCAGTGTCCCAACCTCAGCACAGACCTCCAGCCATGCACATACTCCCAACCTCAGTGCAGATTCCCAAACTCAGTGCAGACTCCCATTCTAACGCAGAGACTCCCAGCCTCAGTGCAGACTCGCCATCTCAGTGCGAACTCCCAATCTCAGCGCAGTCTCCCAATCTCAGCGTAGACTCACAGCCTCAGCGCAGGCTCCTGATCTCAGCACAGACACCCAACCTAAAGCAGACACCCAGCCTCAGTGCAGTATCCCAATCTCAGCACAGATTCCCAGTCTCAGTGCAGACTACTAATCTCAGTGTTCTCCCAGTATCAGCGCAGAATCGCAGCTTCAGTGCAGTCTCCCAATCGCAGCGCAGACTCCCAATCTCAGCGCAGACTCCCAATCTCAGCGCTGACTCCCAATCTCAGCGCAGACTCCCAGCCTCAGCGCAGACTCCAGGCCTCAGCACAGACTCCCAATCTCAGTGCAGACTCCCAATCTCAGCGCAGACTCCCAATCTCAGCGCAGACTCCCAATCTCAGCGCAGACTCCCAATCTCAGCGCAGACTCCCAGCCTCAGCGCAGACTCCAGGCCTCAGCACAGACTCCCAATCTCAGTGCAGACTACCAATCTCAGCGCAGACTCCCAATCTCAGCGCAGACTCCCAGCCTCAGCGCAGCATCCAGGCCTCAGCACAGACTCCCAATCTCAGTGCAGACTCCCAGGCTCAGCACAGATTCCCAATCTCAGCGCAGACTCCCAGCCGCAGTTCAGTCTCCCAGCGTCAGCACAGACTCCCAATCTCAGTGCAGACTCCCAACCGCAGTTCAGTCTCCCAGCCTCAGAACAGACTCCAAATGTCAGTGCAGACTCCCAGCCTCAGTGCAGCCACCCAATCTCAGCTTTAGGCAGATGCCCGGCCTCAGTACAGGCTCCCAATCTAATGCAAACTCTCAGCCTCAGTGCAGTCTCCCAACCTCAGTGCAGATTCCCAATCTCAGTGCTCTCCCAATCTCAGCACAGACTCGCAACCTCAGTGCAATCTCCCAATCTCAGCACTGACTCCCAGCCTCAGTGCTGATTCCCAACCGCTGTTCAGTCTTCCAACCTCAGCACCAACCTCCTGCCGTGCACAGACTCCCAACCTCAGCACAGACTCCAAACCTCAGCGCAGACTCCCAGCCTCAGTGCAGTCTCCCAATCTCAGCGCAGACTCCCAACCTTAGCACAGACTCCCAGTCTCTCAGCACAGACTCCCAGCCTCTCAGCACAGACTCCCAGCCTCAGCACAGACTCCCAGTCTCTCAGCACAGACTCCCAACCTCAGCGCAGACTCCCAGCCTCAGTTCAGTCTCCCAATCTCAGCGCAGACTCCCAATCCCAACCCAGCCTCCCAGCCTCAGGCAGATGCCCGGCCTCAGTACGATCTCCAAAACTCAGCGCAGACTCAAAACCTCAGTGCATTCTCCCAACTTCAGCACAGACTTCCAGCCGTGCACAGACCCCCAACCTCAACCCCGTCTCAACGCAGACACTCACTCTCAGCATGGACACACAGCCTCAGTTCAGTATCCCAACCTCAGTGCAGAATCTCAGGTCCAGCGCAGATACCCCCCTTAGCGCAAACACCCTGCCTCAGCGCAGACACCCTGCCTCAGCACAGCCACCCAATCTCAGCTCAGATTCCCAATCCCAGTGCAAACCCGCAACTTCAGAACAGATTCCCTGCCTCAGCACAGACTCCCAGCCTCAGTGCAAACTCCCAATCCCAGTACAGACACCCCCACTTAGCGCAGACTCCGTGCCTCAGTGCAGACACACTGCCTCAGAGCAGATTCCCTGCCTCAGCACAGACTCCCTGACTCACCGCAGACTTCAAGCCTCAGCACAGACTCCCTACCTCAGCACAGACACCCAGCCTCAGCACAGACTCCCAATCTCAGCGCACACTTTCAATCTCAGCACAGACTCCCAAACTCAGCGCAGACACACTGCCTCAGACCAGACTCCCTGCCTAGCGCAGACTTCCAATCTCAGCACAGACTCCTAGCGGCAGTGCAATCTTCCAATCGCAGTACACACACCCAGCCTAAGTACAGTTTCCCAGCCTCAATGCAAACACCCAATCCCAGTGCAGACCCCCCTCAGCGCAGACTCCCTGCCTCAAGCAATCTTCAAATTGCAGTACACACACCCAGCCTCAGTGCAGTCTCCCAACCTCAGCGCAGACTCCCTGCCTCAGTGCAGTCTCCCAACCTCAACGCAGACTCCCAATCTCAGCGCAGACTCCCTGCCTCAGAGCAGATTCCCTTCCTCAGCACAGACTCCCTGCCTCAGCGTAGACTCTCGGCCTCAGTGCAGACTCCCAATCGCAACGCAGACTTCCAACCTAGGCACAGACTCTGAACCTCAGTGCAGATTCCTAACCTCAGTGCAGACTCCAAATTTCAGTGCTCTCCTAGTCTCAATGCAGAATCGCAGCCTCAGTGCAGTCTCCCAACCTCAGCGCAGACTCCCAGCCTCAGCGCAGACTCCCATCCTAAGTGCAGCCTCCCAGCCTCAGCATAGACTCTCAGCCTCAGTGCAGTCCCCCAGCTTCAGTGCAGTCTCCCAGCCTCAGTGCAGACTCCCAGCCTTACACAGACTCCCCACCTTAATTCAGACTCCCAATCTCTGCACACACTCCCAGCCCCAGTGCAGACTCCCAATCTCAGCGCAAACTTGCAATCTCAGCGCAGTCACATCCTAAGGTCTGGCTCCCAACCTGAGCGCAAACTCCCAGCCTCAGTGCAATCACCCAATCTCAGTGCAGACTCCAGCCTAAGTGCTGAGTCCCAACCTCTGTGCAGACTCCCTCCCTCAGCACAGACCTCCACCTTGCACAGACTCTCAGCCTCAGTGCAGACTCCGAACTTCTTATTTCTTTAATTTTCAGATTTATTCCAATGATTCTGTACTTTTGTACCTAAGATGGCGACAGGGTCTGGAATTCTGGACTTTTGATTTTTCTATTTTTCTAATTTTTTTCCTAAGTACTTAAGAATCGGAACCTCGGTGCATTTGTACCTAAAATAGTACCATAAGTGGCAGCTTGTAGAATTTGTAGAATGGGACAATAAAGCTAATTCTATATCTATATCTTGTGGTCTTACTGTCTTAAAGTCCAATGAAAGATGGTCTGAGAATTCTGCTCCTGTATCCAATTTAAAATTAATTTCTCTGTCACTCACTTCAGTCCCTGCAGACTGAAGTTCATTTCACTAGTCTCGAAGCAGTAATCTTTTATAGGCAGTCAGTTGTGGCTGAGTGGACAGCATTCATGCTTCTGAGTGAGGAAGTTGGGGGTTTATGACCTACTGTTGAGAGTTAAACATATATTTCAGGCTGTATTTCATTGTGGGAGGGAAGTGCTGTCTGATGGGTAAGATTGCAAATGGAGGTGCCATCTGGGGTGCATGTGGAAGATCATTTGGGACCATTTTGACGAAATGCAGAGGAGTTGCCCCTAGCATCCTGGCTGATATTTATCCCCCAAACAGGCACTCAAAGCAGATTTTCTATGATCATATTGTTGCTCATGGAATCTTTCTGTGTACAAATTATCCCTTGCATTTCTTTTGTTACAACAGTGGCTACACTTTAGAAATTATGCCATTGGCTGTTATGAGCTTTGAGATGCTCAGAGGTCCTGAAAGACACCATATGCATGCTAGTCTGCGTCTCATTACAAGAAAAGCTGAGAGAAAGTGAATATCTTTTTAGTGACAGGAAAGGACTCTCCCATTACAGCTATGAGTGACTAACTTGGGATGTGCTCCATTAACAACAGACGTCAGTGACCACACAGCAATTAGTCATCACTGGCTCACAAAGTTGGTGTTAACAGATGTCATCTCTCATGGTTGCATGCCAAATCTTGTGAAAGAAAATAAATATCAATATTGCTACCACAGCGATTAGCACTCCTAAAGGAAAATCCTAGTGGTCTTTACATTAATAAAGGAGCCTTCAAGATGATGGCTGATTTGGGTATTGACATTTCTTTCATTAAACACATTTGAAAGGTGTTTTATACCCAAAACACCAATGATTTATAACTCAATGAGGAATAAGATTTGCAAAGATAAAATTCAGCTGCACAAAACCCAATGTTCCCATCCTTGTTTATATTTTGTCAGGAGTTTACATATCGTGAGGATCTTGGCTTCCTTGCTGTAGACTGAAGAGCTGAAGGGTGGCACTGAAATGTTGGATGATATTGCTGACAGCTTTTCTTCCCCAAAAGAATAATCAATCACCTTTCTTCTCTACAACGCACTCACTCACACGCCCACATGTTTTCAGAATTTCTCTATCCAGCCTCTGTCATCGAAAAAACAAATGTTCAAGCAACTTCAGATTTTGGACTTCATTTTATTTACACCATAAACATTGCAAGTCTCCAGTCAAGGGAGAAATCCTCACACATTCTCATTCTCTATTAGGTGGCAAGCCGTGTTATTGCAGACTGCTTGCATCAATACAAATTTCAATTAGATTAGATTCCCTACAGTGTGGAAACAGGCCCTTCAGTCCAACAAGTCCACACTGACCTTCAGAAGAGCAAGCCATCCAAACCCATTCCCCTACATTTACCCCTGACTAGTGCACCAAACACTATGGACAATTTAGCATGGCCAATTCACCCGACCTGCACATCTTTAGACTGTGGGAGGAAACCGGAGCACCCAGAGGAAACCCACGCAGACATGGGGAGAATGTGCAAACTCCACACAGACAGTTGCCCGATGAAGGAATTGAACCCGGGTCCCTGGCACTGTGAGGCAGCAATGCTAACCGCTGGGTCAATTTATAAATGATTTAAGGCACATCTTAAGAAAGGGCAGAATTTACTTTGTAACAAAAAAATTATGTGTATATATACATAAGAAATGTAAATTTATTGAAATAGATATATAAAAACCAAAATGAAGACATTTGATTAGAGTGTGGGGAAGGTTGGAAAGAAAGAGGATCATTAATAAAGAAAATGTAAAATGCTTGTTTCCAAATCTGTCCAATAATGTTGAAACCTAAATTTTCAATGAAGTGAAAACATCCACCCACACAATCCGTCAGCAAATTCAACGGTGGATGAAAGACAACAGTCAAAAATGTCAACAACAGCAGATTTGGTTTTAACAAAGTGCAGGGATTGTTGTGAGTTCAACACCATCAATAATTTTCTAAGAAGTATTACAAGTTGTTTCAAAATTCATAATAAGTTCCAGGAACCCAAAGTGAAGACTTTTTATCTCCTTCCAAATCTATCTCATTTTTCTTTATGCGTCAAACATAAATTCGCATTGTCGCACTGGGCACTGACACATTGTCTGTGATTTTATTTATTCATGTGTTTCTACAATTCATCCAACATTGCTCAGCTTCCAGCCCCTCCAAATTTCTGGGCCTGACTTTGAGGGGAAGGAGTAAGAATTGAATTGAATTGAATGTATTGTCACGTGTACCGAGGCACACTGAAAAGCTTGAGAGGAGCCGGAAGTAGGTTCACACAATGAAGGTCCTGATCCACCATGAGGCTGATGAGGGAGAAGTCCTTGACTAAGGAAACTATTAGATGGAAGATGCACATTTGTAACATTCTTCAGCTCACACCTTGCTTGATACCTGACAATGGGGAGCAGACTCCTCCATGATCCCATCTGAATCAGATTTGCACTGGAACTGGGACATGAGTATATTTTCGGATGTTTAGACACACTATTGTAACAGAACTCTGAGCTGGGATTTCAAATGGATTAAGAAATACTACAATAACATAAATAGCAGTTATTTAATTAATGAGAAGATCAAATGTGCGGGGAGGTCAGAAATGTAGGTTGCCAACAGGTCACATAGATTAGATCTCAGGCAAAGGATTATAATTTGACATCTTTTGAAGTTAAGATGCTTTGAAGGTTTAAAATTTCCTGTTGGTAACTGGACCTTAAAACTGGCATATTAGGTCAATTTGTGCTTGTTAATTAACCTGCATCAAGGACCAACAACTGGGAAGAAGTTAGCAAAGGAGGACTCATTGCACTGAGATCAGTATAACAGGTGAACTAAAAATCAAAGCAACTCGCGTTCACCCTAATTCAAATCATTTACTGTAATCCATATTAACTTGGATCTTATTTAGTACGGTGATGTATAAAGCTTTTCATGTCCTGCAAAGCCTCCTATTGAAATGAAAGATGTCAAAACTGTACCAAATTTTAGCAAAGTTTTATTTAAGTTTAATTTTAATTGCCCCACTTGGGATGGTTGCAGTGTAACTGTCTTCAGACAACTGTATACAGTTGCAAACTGAAAAATGCTAAGTGACAGAATTATTTCCCATTAGTGCTGCTCCAGCTACATACATCATGTACCTGTCTTATGGGATTTGCGTGCTACATGCATAACATAACAAATGCAACACACAAAGTGCACGTCAGAGACCTGAGTGCGAAATCCAGACCGATGCTCCAGTTTAATACCCAGGGAGCTGCTGTCTTTTGGATGAGACATTAAACCCAGACCAATGAATTGATTTCTCCTCCCACCCTCTGAAACACATTATGGACAGACTTCTGATTAAATATTGCTTATGGTGGTCATAATCCTCAAAGACCACAGATACTGATAGAAGTGGAAACTAATACTAATGCCACACACTCAACTGGGTCACACGTTATTTCATAAAGCTCACCCACAAACATCGTTACAGAGAAAAAAACCCTGCAGATTCTGGAATCCAAGGTAGACAGCCTGGAGGCTGGAAGAACACAGTAAGCCAAGCAGCATCAGGAAGTGAAGAAGTCAACGTTTCGGATGTAACCCTTTTTCAGAACCAAAGAAGGTCTGAAGAAGGGTTACACCCGAAACGTTGACTTCTCCACCTCCTGATGCTGCCTGGCTTACTGTGTTCTTTCAGCCTCCTGCTCGTCTACCTACAAACATTGTCTGGAGTGTGCTCTGACCACATATGTAGTGAACCTAGAAAATAATTTTTGTTAATGTCTAATAATCAATGAATTAACAACATCATTGATTGCCAGTCTCTAAATGCACTTGAGAATGTGGTGATGAGTTGTATTCTTGAGTGACTGCAGTCCTTGGGCTGAAGGGGCACTAACAATGCAGTAACAATGGGGATTTCAGGATGTTGCACCAGTGACACTGAAGGAAGGTCAATATAGTTCCAAGTCAGGCTAGTGTGTGGCTTAAAAGGAAATTTTTAGCTGGTAGTGTTCCAATGTATCTCATGGTCTTGTCCTTCTAGATGGTAGAGTTTGTGTGTTTGGAAGGTGCTCTTGAAGGATCCTTGATGAGTTTCTGCAGTGCATCTAAGATGTGATATGCCCTGCCACAATCTGTGCATCAGTCGTGAAGTGAATAAATGTTGAAGATGGTACGTGGGCTGCTTTGTCCTCGATGGTATTTATTTTCTAGTGTTTTTGGAGCTGCACTCATCCAGGCAAGTGGGGAATATTCCACGACACTTCTGACTTGTGCCTTGTAGCTGGTGGGCAGGTCTAGGGAGCTAGGAATTACCTGCCTTGGAATTTCCATCCTCTAATCAACATTAGTTAATTTTGCACGTGGCATGGGCTAGAAGGAAACCATGGGTGAATCTTGCAAGCTGAGTGAAACATCAGTGGCCAACGTCCCTCGTTTTCAATTTTTTTGATAACAATGATCAGGCGAAATGTAAATCAAACTGACCTCTCCCTATTAACGACATTAGATGAATGCACGCAGTCAGAATCTAACCCACTGTTCAGCGAGATTATGCTGCACCCACACAATCATTCATTATACCATCCAATACCTCCCTTGGTGCTCACATGCATTTTAAGATTATAATAGGAATAGCTTCTGGATTTAGACACATAGAGTCAGAGAGATGTACAGCACGGAAACAGACCCTTCGGTCCAATTCATCCACGTCAACCAAATATCCTAACTTAAAACTAATCAGATTTGCCAGCACCTGACCCATATCCCTGTAAACTCTTCCTATTCATATACCCACTCAGTTGCCTTTTAAATATGGCAATTGTACTCGCCTCCACCATATCCTCTGGCAGCTCATTCCATACACGTACCACCCCCTGTGTGAAAAAGCTGCCCCTTAGGTCCCTTTTATATCTTTCTCCTCTCACCTTAAACCTATATCCTCTAGTTCTGGACTCCCCCACCAGAAAAAAGACCTTGGCTATTGATCCTATCCATGCCCCTCATGATTTTATAAACCTTTATAAGGTCGCCTCTCAGCCTCCAATGCTCCAGGGAAAACAGTCCCAGCTGTAGCTCAAATCCTCCAACCCTGGCAACACTCTTGTAAAGTTCTTTGAACCTTTTCAAGTTTCACAACATCCTTCCAATAGGAAGGATACCAGAATTGTACACAATATTCCAAAAGTGCCCTAACCAATGTCCTGTACAGCCACAGCATGACCTTCTAACTTCTATACTCAATGCTCTGACCAATAAAGGAAAGCATACCAAACACCTTCTTCACTATCCTAACTACCTGCAACTTCACTTTCAAGAAGCTATGAGCCTACACTCCAAGGTCTCTTTGTTCAGCAACACTCCCCAGGACCTTACCATTAAGTGTATAAGTCCTGCTCTGATTTGCTTTTCCAAAATGCAGCACCTCACATTTATCTAAGTTAAATTCCACCTGCCACTCCTCAGCCCATTGGCCCATCTGATCAAGATCGAGTTGTAATTTGAGGTAACCTTCTTTCTTGTCTACTACACCTCTAATTTTGGTGTCATCTGCAAACTTACTAACTATACTTCTTATGTTCACATCCAAATCCTTTATGTAAGTGACAAAAAGCAGTGGATCCAGCACTAATCCTCGTGGCACTCCACTACTCACAGACCTCCAGTTTTTCATTTAAATGAAACAGAATGTACATTATTGTATGACTTCGTGTTTTTGATGTGGGCTTTACCAAATTTCCTTCACTCTTGTAGGAGTTGTGATTCTACAAAATTAAATAATAAAACTAAGGATCTCAAAGCCATGTGCAGGTTTGTTTCACTGGCATCTTTGCAAACTTTGTGCTGTATAAAAAATGGTATCAAGGGATAAAAGGAATGAAACGACAACTAACCGCTTCCACATACTGTTTTACCACATCATTTTTTACCAAAACACAATTAGACATTTAATCTCCTTCCACTTCCTGAAAAAATTGAGCCCTGGAGAAGGAGAAGGCATCAGCCACAAAAGGATTTGAACAGCAGAGTGTTTCAGAGTGGAATAAGTGCCCTTTTTTCCTGTATGCGTAGCTATTTCTTCAGAGTGTTGTGAAATAGGATGTTTCTGGAGCAGAAGCTTTTGTTTCAGAGGATTGTATCAATGCTTTGACATTCACAAGTTTACCAATCATGGGAATCTCTGTTGGACAATCTCATCCACAAGCCGTGTCATCACCCTGGCGAGGTAAGAAGGATTTAAAAGTTCATGTTGTATTCTTTTGCATTTCTCAGAAACATCTGAAAGAATTTCACATTAAATGTGTGTTTGGGTGCAGGAGCAATTTTCCACAGAGCAAGATCCAAATATATAACTGAGAATGTATGTTCTGTTGGCTGTGTTGGTTGCCAGGTGAACAAACTTCCAATTCTTTGAGTTGTGCCATTGGAATTTAATGTTCACTTCTCACATCAGGATTTTGGTTTTGTTCTGTGTGCGTCCCATCAGGCTTCAGTGATCCATTTTGTATTATGAAATCCACCTTTCTGGTCTAACTAGAAGCAACTTGTTGAATGAACAATGCGAAGTTTATTACCTGGCTGCAACACTTTACAGAGTACATGAACCTGACCTACTTTACCACAGAGAGTGAACACAGGAGCACACAAGCCCTGGATCTGTTGTCTGTGAGCTCCTTCTTGACATTGGCCAAATTCCCATGACATCATTATAGTGGTTAGCTTTTGCTACACTCAGTCAGGTGTTAACTTTTTCAGATCTTTTCAGATCCATATACAACGGGTTTAGTGTCCAAAGAAGATTTTGTGAAGAGTAGCTTTTCATGTCAATCTAGCGGAAGATTCTTTCTTTCTTTAATGAAGGAAGTGAGCTTCTTGTTTCTGAGAAGAGATTTTGCTCAAGTCTCCCTCAGAAACACGGAGCTATATTTCCATTCTAACAGTTTGGGTGCAGCAGAATGTCCATGGTAATCAGATTGGGTTAAATGTTGGGTGCAAGTGCTGTTGAGGGAGGGTCAGATCCCAGGGTGTGGGTGTCAGGTGAGGATCTAGGGTTAGTAAGTAGGTCTGGGTTAGATATAATTGGATGGAATGGTGAGGTGACATGGGATCTGGTTCATAGTTACTCAAGAATTAGACAATCCATTAAATAATATAACTTTCATAGTGAAATGAAGTAAGTAGTCACTCGGGAATAGTTAGACTATATAATTAATAGTCTACCTTCCTGAAGTAACTAGTTACTTAATGTCATAGGAACATTCCACAGTCTCTAAGCTAAATGGAGGCTTTGGGGGGCTCCAAGTCGAGAGGATTGCCCACTGGATGCTTCAACTTCCCAGCAATTCCGTCGGAGTCTGCTACAATGGAGACTCTGCACAACTCCCTTTGACATTGGAATAACCACGTTCCAGGAGGCGGAATATCTGGGCCCAGGTAATCAGGGTGAGGCCTCAAGGTGATTCCAGAGTGGTCTCTGGCCTTCAGAGGCTCGAGAGGAAGCATGGTCTGGAGTCAAGGCCCAGCAGGGACATGAGGCTGGGTGCCAGAGTGAACTGGTTTGGAAGGACTGTTATTCTGAACTTTTTATTTCTTTATCTTTCTAATTTATTTTTTCCCGAAGAATTTGTAGTTAAGCCTCTGTACCTATGTACTTTTGTACTTAAGATGGTGCAGTAAGTGCCAACTTGTAAACTTTTCACTGTACTCATTGAAGTACATGGGAAAATTGAGCTAATTCGAATTCTATACAAACTTCTGACTTCACTGAGCCAGGTTGATACGATGTCAGAAGGTCTGACGAAAGAGATATGGCTTAGAAAGACCTGTCAGGAAAATTACATTCTGAGAAATGTCCATACAGTCAGCAAATAAGAATTTAAAGCTGATATTATAACTCTGCAAAGCAGCAAAGGGAACTGGTAAATTGTGAAACAGCAACAAAATGAAACCACAATGAAAATGAAAGCAGCTATCAGTCCGAGAGCAAGATTCAGGAAAAGTCCTGTTTGCATTTCCAAACTGAAAGTCTGATTTGTTTACTCAGAGCCCATGCTGCCACTGGGAAACATGCAAGTGATAGAGATCATCAATGCAGCACCGAGACTGGTGCTGCAGTACAGTGTCGAGGGAGTGCTGCTCTGCTGGAGATGCTGTTTTGCAGAGGAGACACCACCCTAAGCCATGTTTCCCCCTTCTCAGGTGTACGTAAACCATTCCACGATTTTGTTTAGAGAAGAGTAACAAAGTTTCCATCTGGTGGCCTGCTCAATATTATTCCTCCCGCCAACATCACTAATAACAGATGGCCTAGCCATGATCGTATTGTTGCCTGTGGGAGTTGTTGTGCGTCAATTAAGTGCCTTAAGGATTTACTTGTTGAACTGCTCTCAGCTGACCATCACCAACCCCAAAACGCTGCCTCCCAAAACCTCAACATCACTTGGCTGCCAAGAGTTTCGAAGCTTTTTGCCTCCTTGTTACAAGCAGATGGGAAAGAGTTGCACTCTATTTCTGGGGTGCAACCAGTCACATAGAATGTTGCAGTTATTAAAATATTCTCTGTTCCTTGATGATTTTGCTCTGTAGCTGCTTATGTGGGAAGCAGGCACCAACTTCTTCAGGAAGAGAGAGCATGTGCTTGTTAGTGGATGACTAAACATGGCCAATCCTCTGACTGAGTGCCAACTATGCCATTGACTGACGGTGGTGCGACTCCCTGACTGACTGCAACACCTCTTGATGGAACTGAAGGCTAGG
The DNA here is from genome assembly GCF_037043375.1 of Chiloscyllium plagiosum. Taxonomy (NCBI): domain Eukaryota; kingdom Metazoa; phylum Chordata; class Chondrichthyes; order Orectolobiformes; family Hemiscylliidae; genus Chiloscyllium; species Chiloscyllium plagiosum. The sequence goes on from NW_028270142.1 coordinate 44,369,843, forward strand.
GGCTATCGGTTTCTGACATGGCCATTTAGTCGAATGAATTTGCAGTGGTGTGTTTCCTGCGCAGGCAGCCAGCATGTGCTGTGGGTGTGAGATCATTGTTTGCTGTACATCTAGACTTTCCCCCGCCAGACAAACCCCAAGCCCCTACTGACAGGCATGAAGAGGAGCCTGTCTATGTGACTGTGTGTCAGCATGGCAGTTCTGCAAGCCTATGGCTCGAGCTGAAATGCCGACATGACAACAGGCACGCCACAGCATAGTAAGGCAAGGATGCTGCAAGCAAGTAGGTAGATGCAGAATGGGTAAGAGCTAAGAGAGCAAGCAAGCAGTCCTGAAATAGGGCCTGGTCCAGCCTGTGTGCTGGGTGCCTTTGTTTGTAAACAAAATGTCCTTGCAGCAGCCTTTCAATATTAGTTCAATATTGGCAAACTGGCAAGGTGGAAAGCTGAATATTAATGAGGTGATTCAGATCATTAGCAAGGCATTTGACAGGCAATAATCCCCCTGAATTGGCAACTCACCACTGCCTAGTGAGAAACTTGCCCCAACACTCATCAAGTGTAAAAAGGATGAAGAGAGATACTTCTTACATTGAGATGGGCCTTATTACATTCTTGTCTGATTCTGCCACACCCCACTGCACATATCCCTTTAAGATACTGCCCCAAGGCCTTTAGGTTAGTCAATGAGATTTTAAAGATTAATGGTCCACATCATGATTGCATCCTTCAGATGCTGAACAGCTTAGAGCTTCTCTGAGTCGAAATTTAAATTTGTTGCCTGTCTTAGCTCTGAAATTTCCAACACTTTTTTTTCATACATCATTGAAGCTTCATCGGAACCGTGGGTCACTGTACCATCCTGTCGGGATGTTTATTTTCAAAGATCTTCGTTTCTCCAGGTCACTTTCAGCCAACTTCTTATTTATACAGCTGGGCCCACATGTCCTCTGAACTGAATATCTGAAGTTCTTAGATTAATTCCCAGCTTGTGAATATTAGGTATCAATAGGTGGAAGAAGCTGCTTCAGCAAAGAAAGCTGAATTTTAATCCATCCGACCTTTTGTAAGCAACAGTATGTCACTTTACAGAAGTGCCTGAATGGTTGGTCATATCTGCATTTGATCATAATTTAATGGGTTAATTATTTCTACATTCTGCTTGTCGCTTTGAAGTTACTTTCCTCATGTGTCCCACACAGCAGATTACAAGGGTTTATGTGACTACACATGTAATTTCCTTTGATTTCTTCTGCAGTGTCAGACTGGAGTACTATTGAACAAAGCATTCTGAATAATAATGTCATTTTTCTCTTTGAACCTGCACTATCTCTGCTTCATAATAATTGCATAAAAATCATGAAAAAGTTATTCAAAACCATGTTCGTATTTTAGCCGCCTTCTCCGAATTGGATATGTTACTGGTGCTCTGCTTTGTACACAGGCGAAGGTAATTAGAATCGATAATCAAACTTGTCACTAAACTATTCTCCAGGTTTATCATTTTTCTGAGCATGTTATAGTATTTTAGGAAAAGTAACATATATTTATGTCATTCACTTAACATAGGACAAAATCCTAAGGTTTCAAAGGGAAGTAGTGGATAACATATTTAAATATAGATGACATTTCTGGATTTCCAGAAGGCATTTGATAAGATACCACACATTAGGCTCCAAAATGAGATAAGAACCCATGCTGTTGAGGCAAGTACATTAACATGAATAGAGGCTTAACTAACTAATAGGAGACAAGGAGTTGAATAAAGAGGACACTTTCAGAATGCAAACCTGCAACTAGTGGAGCGCCACAGGACTCAGTGCTGGGGCCACAATTATTTACGACATATACCGATGAGTCTAGAGATGTAGATTGTAGAGATGAGGGTTGCCGTGAAGAGGCCATAGAGGGATTTGAAAACAAGGTACTCATTTCAGTAGTGAAGCATTATTGGGCCAATATTAATCTGCTCACAAAGCAAGGTGAAGGATAAATGGGATTTAGGATAGATTAGTAACTTTGAAATGAGCTGAAGTCCAAGAAGGCAGTAGATGGTGGAGGTCAAACAAGAGAGGATTGGAGTAGTCGAGAGGAATTAATGGCCTGGATGAGTGTTTCAACAACATCTTACTCCTTTATGTTCTAGATATATACAAGACCATTATAATGAGTTGATTGATTTGTTGAATGACATAGTTTGACAATGTCTTCCAAATTGAATACTGCCGGGTGAAGTCAAAAATGCTTCTGCCCTGTGCAGAGAAACCATTGCAAATCAATGTGGAAAATGCAGAACCGTTCCAGTGCCTTCCCTTCAGAATATTAGACTATTAGAACCAGATATGAAATTGAAACCTGAACTCCTGATGGGGTAGGATGTAATTTTTGAAAACACATTTCTAAGGGCCTTTTGTTGAAGAAATGAACTGGTCTGTTTAAACTTGCATCTCCCCCTCGCAACTGTTTAATGATAGCCATTCTTCAACCCGTTTACTGAAGCATTTTGCTTCAGAAATTATTCATTTGTTTTTGATTTGGGACCTTATTGTATTTCTAATAAGCGCAGGTTCAAGTTCCATAACAATTGATCCAGTTAATATAAAAATGTCAACTAATAGACTACAGAAATCCTCTTGTTGTATATTTTTCTTGAAAACTCCTTTCTGATGTGAGCATCTGTTAGTAATTAATTTTAAAAACTGAAATTTGAGAGCTGTCAGCTGAGTAACAAAGCATTAGCTGCTGAAAAGGTGGAGTTAATGCCCATGTTTATTTTAGTAAGTTCTGTCCAACGTTTCAATTGTCATTGCAGTAAATGCATGGGTTAGGGGCGAAATATCAGTTATTAAATACTAGGAAGGCCAGAGGCTATGGGAAGCACAAGGTATTAAATGTCCAGAACTAAATTTTGGATGCCTAAGGTTGACTTAGGCCTGGTTAAATGAGGTGCCACCAAGTCTAAAGTTCAGTGTCAAGCAAACACTTTGACACATGCCAGTCACTTAGGGGAGTCCAATAATTGCTTTCATTTGAGGGTAGCAGATGTTCCACAAGATTGGTACACAAAGCGTAATTAACTCTATAAAGAATAGATTGTTGCCTCATTTATCATGACCCATATGTGAAACTCTTTTATTTGATTTGTTGGTTGGATATGAGCATTGCCTGTCCTTGTCGCCCAGTGGTGAGACAACTGCAGTCCACGTGGTAATTAGGATGGAAGTTCCAAGATTATGACCCTCAACAGTGAAGCAGCAATGACATAATTCCAACTCTTGATGGTAAGTGTTTTAGAGGAACATGTGCAGGCAGTGCTATTTCCATGCATCAGTTACCCTTGGAGAAAGTGAGGACTGCAGATGCCAGAGATCAGAGTCAAAGAGTGTGGTGCTGGAAAAACACAGCAGATCAGGCAGCATCCGAGGAGCAGGTGAATCAACGTTTCAGGCATAAGTCCTTCATCAGACTTGTGGGCCAAGGAGGCTGAGAGATAAATGTGAGGAGGGTGGGGCTGGCGGGAGGTAGCTGGGAATGCATTAGGTAGATGAAGGTGGGGGTGAATGTGATAACCCCTACCCCCACCCTATCCCAGTCCCAACCTTTTAACTCAGCACCACGCTCTTGAATGGTTCTACCTGTCCATCTTCCTTCCCATCTATCTGCTCCACCCTCCTGTCTGGCCTCTCACTTTAACCCCACCTTCATCTACCTACCTGCTACCCTTGTCCTTCTATGTCATAGCCCTTCATGGCTGCTGTAAAAGGATCCTTGTTGAGTTATTGCAGTCCTTCTTAGACATGGTACACACTTCTGCCATTGTGCATCCATGGTGGCTAATCAAGTGGCCTGCATTGTCCTGGATGGCATCAAGCTGCGTGTGTGTTTTTGGAACTGCACTCATCCAGCCATGTGGTTGGTCAGTCTTTAATTTGTGCTTTGTAGATGGTGGATAGGCCTTGGGTAGTCAACAGATGAGTTCTTCAACATATAAATTCCTGCTTTTGTAACCACAGTATTTACATGGCTGATGATCAATGGTGACTCCGGTGGAGTATTCAACCACGGTAATGGCATTGAATGTCAAGAGGACAGAGTTTTATTTCAATTGTTGGAAATGATCAAGATTTGGCACTTACATGATGTGAATGTTAATTGTTAATTATCAGTCCAAACCTGGACATATATATTGTTTATTATGGACTCAGATTTCTTCAGCATATGTGGAGTTATGAATGGTACTGAGCACTGTGCAATCATCCAAAAATCCCCACTCTTGACTTTTGGGGAGATCATCAATGATGTACCAAAAACTGGTTGAGCAGATTGTACAAGTTGAGGAACTCCTGCAGTGATGTCCTGGGGCTGAGATGATTAGCTTCTAACAACCAAAACATTCTTCCTTTAATGCAAAGTTTCAAATAGTAGAATGTTTTCTTTCCTGATTTCCAATTTGACTTCAATTTTGCTTTTGTACTTTGCTTCCACACTTAGCCCAATGTTGCTTCCCTGGCATCTGGAGTTCAGCTGTTTTGCTAATTTTGGACTAAGGTTGTAATGAAGTCTGGAGTTGAGTTGGTCCTGGTGAAATCCAACTGAGAATCATTGAGCAGATTATGTGGTACTCATGCAAAATGGATTTATATGAATTATAAACTCAAAATGGATACTTTAAAACAAAATGGAGTTGAGAGGTCAGCTGATTTTTTTTTCATTTTTGCTAATGCATAAGAAACTACAAGACCCACTGACCTAATCTTCATGTCTGGACAATCTTGACAAAGTTATTAAATGTTTCTATATACATAAAACGTGCATAAAACACAAAAAATATGCTGACCATTATACCACTCTAAACTAATCCCATCTGCTTTCACATGGTCCATATCACTTTATGCCCTGCCTGTTCGTATGTCTGTCTAAATGCCTCTTAAACATTGCCATTATAGCTGCTTCTACCACCTCCCCTGGCAGTGCATTCCAGTCACCTACCACCCTCTGTATAAATAACTTTCCTCACACAAAGATTTGTTTTTGAATTTAGATTTCAACACCCACCATGATAGGATCTGAATTTTCCAGAACATTTGCCTGGATTCTGAATTACTAATCCAGTCGTGTTACTAGAACATCACTGCCTTTACTCAGGTAGTTTAGAGTAGCGGTGGGCAGCCTATCTGCTTAATTTTTTCAATTTGCTCATGAGATGAGGATTTTGCTGACGAGGCTACCATTTATTCCACATCGCTGGTTGCCCAATGGAAGGTGGTGAGCCACCTTCTTGAATTGTTGCAGTCCTTAATTCTATTAGGGAAGAAGTTCCAGGATCTTGATCGAACAACAGTGAGGGATATAGTTTTAAGTCAGGAGTGTATGTGGCCTGGAGGGGAACTTCCAGCTGGTGGTGATGTTCCCATCCATCTGCTGCCTTTGTCCTTCGTGGTTATTAAAGGTTTCCGGTTTGGAGGGAGATGTTGGAATGAAAACAGAGGTTTTTGTGTATGTACTTTTGACCAATTGGATGATCGTGCTGGTTAATTTTATTCTGCTAAAGTTCAATGGCAGACGTTGTTAAAGGTGGATGGGACCATTTTAGAATAGTCCAGGTTGTTCTGCTATAATGCGCGTTTCATCAGTGCGAGCTGGCTATAAGAGCAAAGAAAATTACAGCACAGGAACAGGCCCTTCAGCCCTCCAATCCTGCACCCATCCAGATCCTCGATCTAAACCTGTTGCCTATTTTCTAAGGATCTGTATCCCTCTGCTCCCTGCCCATTGTGTATCTGTCTAGATATACCTTAAATGATGCTATCGTGGCCCATCTCTACCATGTCCGCTGGCAATGTGTTCCGGGCACCTACCACCCTCTGTGTAAAGAACTTTCCACGCATATCTCCCTTAAACTTTCTCCCCCTCACCGTGAACTCATGCCCCCTAGTAATTGAGTCCCCCACTCCTATCCACCCTGTCAATACCTCTTGTGATTTTGTAGACCTCAATCAGGTACCCCCTTAACCTATGTCTTTCTAATGATAATAATCCTAATCTCTTCATAGTTAACGCCCTCCATTCCAGGCAACATCCAGGTGAACCTCTTCTGCACCCTCAAACTCAAGCCCCTTATGATCGCCCCCTCCACCCCCAGCGTGTATTTGTTCATTCAGTTTTGGAGGAAGTCCTTGTGTGGCTTAAATAAAAATCAGTTATAAACACAATAACTATCGGAAAGATGTTGTGAAACTTGAAAGGGTTCAGAAGAGATTTACAAGGATGTTGCCAGAGTTGGAGGATTTGCATTATAGAGAGAGGCTAAATAGGGTGGCACGGTGCCACAGTGGTTAGCACTGCTGCCTCACAGCGCCAGAGACCCGGGTTCAATTCCCGCCTCAGGCGACTGACTGTGTGGAGTTTGCACGTTCTCCCCGTGTCTGCGTGGGTTTCTTCCGGGTGCTCCGGTTTCCTCCCACCATCCAAAGATGTGCAGGGTCAGGTGAATTGGCCATACTAAATTGCCTGTAGTGTTAGGTAAGGGGTAAATGTAGGGGTATGGGTGGGTTTCGCTTCGGCGGGTCAGTGTGGACTTGTTGGGCCGAAGGGCTTGTTTCCACACTGTAATCTAATCTAATCTAAATCTAAATCTAAATCTAAACAGGCTGGGGCTGTTTACCTTGGAGCGTCGGAGGCTGAGGGGTGACCTTATAGAGGTTTACAAAATTATGGGGGGAATGGTTAGGGTAAATAGGCAAAGTTTTTTCTCTGGGATGGGGGAGTCCAGAACCAGAGGGCATAGGATTAGGGTGAGAGGGGAAAGATATAAAAGAGACCTAAGGGGCAACTTTTTTACACAGAGGGTGGTACGTGTATGGAATGAACGGCCAGAGGAAGTGGTGGAGGCTGGTACAATTGCAACATTTAAGAGGCATTTGGGTGGGTATGTGAATAGGAAGGGTTTGGAAGGATATGGGCCGGGTGCTGGCAGGTGGGACTAGATTGGGTTGGGATATCTGGTCGGCATGGATGTGTTGGACCGAAGGGTCTGTTTCCATGCTGTACATCTCTATGACTCTATGACTCTATCTCCTTTGACTTTCTTGCTCTCACATTAAGCCTGTGCCCCCTCAGTATTTGACATTTCCACCTTGGGAAAAAGACTCTGATAAATTTTGAGAAGGGCTTATAATACAAACAGCCGTCCTATGGTTAACAATTTCCCTTCTCTGTGTAATTGGTGAAACTGGTTTCATAACACTGTTTGCACACTTTTCAACTCCAGAGGTAAAGTCCAGACAATGGATGTGACAAAACCTCTGCGTTCTGATGGTGGTATGTGAATAGTGATACTTGGCCACCCATCAATTGCCAATGGCATAGCCAATAGAATCCAATTATTAGGAAATTGGAAATTATACTTCAGTCACAAGATAGAAATTAGGTTTCTGCTAAAGAGAGTTAATGAGGCTGATTTCAGAGCAGAGGGAAAACAAATAGAACAGCAACGAATAAGATCCTGAAAAGAACCATAAACAGAGGTTTGAGGTGACCTTGGTCTCTTTACGTGAGGAACCAGACTAGGGATTCAACATAGGGCTCCAGTATCGCATTACATTAGAAATAAATCAAAATAAATCTTAAAACCTCTGCTTCTGTGGAGCAAGTAAGGATTACAGACCTGAATCATTTCAGGTCTTCACCTTGGTTTAAAGAAAATTGATAAAGAACTCTCAAACTCTTAAAATCTAAAATCATGCTACTTCCATAATTACAACCTCTTCTTGAGTTTGTGTCTGTTTGTTAGTGAAAGTGGCTGTCATTGCTGATATTTGGGTGTTGAATAATAAACAGTTATCTCCCTTTTAAAACTTGGAAGAAAACATGTCAGTTATTTATTCCTGACATAATAAAACACATTTTAAAAAAAACAGTCTTTGACCAGCTGGGACACAGGAACCAAATCTCAACACTGTCCATGACAGTTGTCACTGAGTAATTTTGCTGAAATCATTGACACTATTTATCACTTTGCTAACGATTAAGATTCAAAATGGTGGAGCATTAATTGGTCAGGTTAGATTCAGCCTCCGTTCTGTGGGCAAAACATAACTAGACAAACTTCCATTTTGTCAGCTAATGGCAGCATTTTCACAGCACTGCTAGGGATGCAGTTAGCTCTGGAGTGCTAGTCTTCAGTATCACTGCCAGCATGTTGTAAGGGCACCTAGCCTTTGCCGTATCTAGTGCCTTCTGTTGTTTCCTTGATATCACATGGAGTGGATTGAATTAGCTGAAGACTGGTCTCTGTGAGGCCAGCAACGTCAGGAATATGGACTTCTGCACTTCTATAAGGATCAGTTCTTCTAGCTGAAGATGTTTGTAGATATTTCAACACTGACTTGCTAGACCCCCACCCAATCATCCTCTTCCATGAGTGTCTGGATGTGTCAGGATGACAGATCTTTGGTTAGATTAATCATAGAATCATACAATTGAGAAGAGGCACTTCGACCGATGAAATCTGTACCAATGCTAAATCTGTGCTACTCCCACTTCCCACACGAGGCATAGCCCTTTGCAATAAATGTTATGAAATATCAATTACTCGTCCAAGTACTTTTTAAAAATTGGGAGGTTACCCACTTCAAATACCCTCCCATGCAGTGCATTCCAGGACACCACTACACTCTCTGTGAAAGAACCTTTCCTCAAATCCCCTCTAAACTTCTTGCCTTCCACCTTAAAAGTATGCCTCCTTGTTATTGACCTTTTGATTGTGTGACTGTTTAGTTCTGTCTATACACACTGATTAGATTAGATTAGATTAGATTACTTACAGTGTGGAAACAGGCCCTTCGGCCCAACAAGTCCACACCGACCCGCCGAAGCGCAACCCACCCATACCCCTACATTTACCCCTTTAACCTAACACTACGGGCAATTTAGCATGGCCAATTCACCTGACCCGCACATCTTTGGACTGTGGGAGGAAACCGGAGCACCCGGAGGAAACCCACGCAGACACGGGGAGAATGTGCAAACTCCACACAGTCAGTCGCCTGAGTCGGGAATTGAACCCGGGTCTACAGGCGCTGTGAGGCAACAGTGCTAACCACTGGGCCACCGTGCCACCCACTGCTTTTACTCTTCAACATGTATGTAGTATTGTATGCAGCTTCACCAGGTTGATAGCAAGGTTTCAGGTATGTCTGCTGTTGATCCTGGCAGGCCTGTCTACGCTCCTCATCGAATTAATATTAATCCCTGGTGTTACGAAAATGGTAGATTGTGGGATATGCTGAGTCATGAGAACAAGGATGATCTATTTTCTGCTATTAACCTACCATTAACACATATTCTTCCCCTACTGTGTTCCTTTATTACTATTGGCACACCATTTGCCTTTTGCCGTAGACACCTTCACCCACTATCCCACTTGCTCCTCCTCAATATTTTTCAGCCATCCATTTCTAACCCGGGTCAGCTTCAACGAACTGTCATATTGGACTCCAAACATTCTCTGTGTCCTGCTCCAAGATGTTGTCAGAACTGCTGCGTTTCTTGAGCATTGTTTTTTTCTAGTGATGGTGGTGTCTCAGACATTGTCTGTCAGGTATGATTTGCTGAGTATGATTATTTCAGGATTTTACTTGGCTAGTTTGAGAGACGGCTGTCCTCATTTTGGCACAGACACCAGATGTTTGTAAGGGGAACCTACATGGTCAACTTGGCGCACGAGTTATTTCCGGTGACTAGGTCAATGTAGGGAGGTCCAACCAGTTCTATTTTGGATCAACAGTCCTCCAACTGCTTCAAAACAACTGAACGGTTTGCTAGGCCATTTCAGAGGCTGAGTGAAAGTGAGGACTGCAGATGCTGGAGAATTAGAGTCAAATGTACGGCGCTGGAAAAACACAGCAGGTCAAGCAGCATCCAAGGAGCAGGAGAGTCGGCATTTCGGGCATTTGTTCCAGATGATCGGCTTACACCTGAAACATTGACTCTCCATTTAAGAGGGTGCTTTAGAGGTGCATTGTATGAGTCAGGAATCATATATAAACCAGACTCAGAAACATAGCAGGTTTCCTTCCATGAAGGGCATTTAATGAATCTGGGGATTCTTTTTTTACATCAATCCAGTAATTTCATGGTTATTATTAATGAGACTAGCTATTTATCCCATACTTATAAATTAATTGAATTTTAATTCTCTGGCTACAATGGTGTGTTTTGAAATTGTGTCTCTGAATCAATCATTAGTTCAAACTTCTGGATCTGAGTAAAATAACAATTTTATTGCCATTGTAAAGATTTTAAGAATTTTATGATCAATGGAAATTTGAAGTATGAGAAAGTGCATGGGAGATTACTAAGGATTTTAGTAAGAAAGAAAACTTTGCCATATCAGTGCAAAGGTCATAATTAAATAACTTATTGTTTTGCTTATTGGTTGTGGAGTGTTTTGGGACTTTTCATTATTGCCACTTTCTAACATGCAATGTGATTGTTGAACTTGATTATACAACAAATCTGATAGAGAAGAAGGAAAGAAAAAAGTCATCAAAGTTCACAGTTCAAAGTTCATAGCTCCAAATCAAAATTGATAAAAGAATAAAATAAAAATAATGAAAAATTAGTGAGGGTTCAAACACCACACCACGTGGAGTTGTTGGAAAATCTGCCGCTGCTTTGCTGACACTTGTGTGGACACTGATCTCTCGCCCTGCCTGGGAATGATACATCCTTTGCCTGGGAAGTCATAGAGTCATAGAGTGATTGACATCTTCCATTTTTTTTTCCCTGTTGTTAGTATCTTAACTGAGAAGAATCGCATATTAAAGAAAGAAATTAAAACAAAGGAGAAATGATATCATGTTGACGTCAAAGATTATTGAATGGAGTAGCACTGTTCTTGTAGGCATATTTTCCGAGGGGGAGCAGGAATATGGATTGGGGGTGCAGTTGGTGCAAATAAAAGTTTCAGCTAACTCACTCCGGTAAATGTGGCACTCAAGAGCTCTAACTCTGAATGCAATATGGACATTTATTTCCTATTGTTGACACATGAGATCTGAAAGGCCCCTTTGTGTCCTCTGTATTGTCAATACTGATAGGAGCCTAGCCAAGGGTCATGTGCATATGTAGACAGGTCAGTAGTGTTCAGCAGGTGCCATCCTGAATCCCGGCAGGTGTCATAGTGAGATCACCCTGTCAGAACTTTGTTCTGAAAATACCAAACACATATTTTGACTTTCTGTCCAGTCTGAATTCTCTGTCATTCCGGTTGCATTTTTTTATTGAGCTAGTCAAAATCTGCCAGGCACATAAATCTTGCCAAATTATTCCAGCTGCTATTAGTTTGTATTTCAGACACATGAGTATTCACGGATAGATGGGCTCATTGTCGCAGCAAATCTGCAAAGACCTTACTAATGACTTTCAGGCACACGGATATCTAGTTCTTAGAATGTCAAACTCTCTGTGAGTACAAGTTCTTCAAGATTTCCCTAACAGATTTCACAGGAACACACATCCAGTTCACAGATAGGGCAGGCACATAGTTAGCATGACGCCATAAAGATATCGCTAATGGAACTAATGAATTTCAGACACACTGCTGCACTGGGATGTCGAGTCTTGCTGTAATAAGCACCCCATTAAAGAGTTCACTGATGGATTTAAGGCACATTTGTACACACAGATGGGCAAGCTAATTAGAGAAGTCAGTCTATTAAAAAGCTCTAATGAGCTTTAGATCTGATATGCAAGGAAAAGTCTAATTGTGGCATTTGATAAAGGCAATGCCATAACTAGTTTTAACCTAATGGTAATTTCATTAAAGACTGTCTAAAGAGAGCAGGAGTTTGAATCCATGTCGTAATTGATATTCAGACTTGGTTACGGCGTTCTGCGGTATGCCTTTTGTGGCTCATTAAGGTTCACAATCAGAATACACTAATGGGAGGTACATCTGGCACTTGTAAAACACTGGTGTTGTACCAGGATCTTGGGCCAAGGTCAGACACTTGTCATCTAATAAACCTTTATCAAAGCACTCCTCATCCCAGCTCAGTAGGGACAAGTATATCAGTGTAATAGACTGAGATTTAGACTGGCACAGAATCAATATTAAATGTGCCAAGGGAAATCAATACAGCCAGCTGGTGGTTGTGTATTGTGAGGTAAAGATATATAGAAACGTGACTTTGGGACTTCGGTTTAATTTACAATTTTTATTATTGTTACTACTTCTTAGAACGTACTACTTCATGAACCTTTACTGGATCATGATCAAAGGTCACATGTCCACGCAGAGGATTACAGGAAAAGGAGGAACCCATTCAATTCCTTGATCTCATTTTACCATTCAATGAGATCTTGGGTGATCTGTGAGATAACTCCAATGCAGCTTTGGTCTTAGTTTTATTTAAAACCTTTGGATATCGGCAGTAGAGGGCATATTTTTAAGGTGCAAGGAGTAAGATTTAAAAGCGACCTGCGGGCCAACTTTTTCACGTAGGGTGTGGTTTATATGTGGAATGAACTGCCAGAGGAAGTGGTTAAGACCATAAGATCATAAGACATAGGAGTGGAAGTAAGGCCATTTGGCCCATCGAGTCCACTCCACCATTCAATCACGGCTGATGGGCATTTCAACGCCACTTACCCGCACTCTCCCCGTATCCCTTAATTCCTTGCGAGATCAAGAATTTATTAATCTCTGCTTTGAAGACATTTAATGTCCCAGCCTCCATTGTGCTCCGTGGCAATGAATTCCATAGGCCCACACTCTCTGGCTGAAGAAATGTCTCCACATTTCCATTTTAAATTGACACCCTCTAATTCTAAAGCTGTGCCCATGGATCCTAGTATCCCTGCCTGACGGAAACAAATTCTCAGTGTCCACCCTTTCTAAGCCATGCATTATCTTGTAAGTTTCTATTAGATCTCCCCTCAACCTTCTAAACTCTAATGAATACAATCCCAGGATCCTCAGCCGTTAATCGTATGTTAGGCCTACCATTCCAGGGATCATCCATGTGAATCTCCGCTGGACACACCCCAGTGTCAGTATGTCCTTCCTGAGGTGTGGGGCCCAAAACTGGACACAGTATTCTAAATGGGGCCTAACCAGAGCTTTATAAAGTCTCAGTAGCACATCGCTGCTTTTACATTTATCTTGAGATAAATGATAATGTTACATTTACTTTCTTAATCACGGACTAAACCTGCAAGTCAACCTTTAGAGAATCCTGGACTAGCACTCCCAGATCCCTTTGTAATTTGGCTTTAGGAATTTTCTCACCATTTAGAAAATAGTTCATCCCTGTATTCTTTTTTCCAAAGTGCAAGACCTTGCATTTGCTCACATTGAATTTCATCAGCCATTTCTTGGACCACTCTCCAAAACTGTCTAAATCTTTCTGCAGCCTCCCCACCTCCTCAGAACTACCTAACTTCATATCATCGGCGAACTTCACCAGAATGCCCCCCTGTCCCTTCATCCAGATCATTAATATATGAAGATGCAGATGCAGTTATGACATTTAAAAGATTTCAATAGGAAATGTTTAGAGTGATATGGGCTAAACACAAGCAAATAGGACTAGTTTAGTTTGGGAAACTTGGTCGGCATGGACAACTTGGACTGAAGGGTTTGTTTCTATGATCTATGACTCTATAAGAAATGTATCAGCCAGTTTTAAAATTTACAACTTCTGCTGTCCATTGTGAAACAAAGTACTTCTTGATTTCACGCCTGAAAGATCTGACTCCAGATTTTAGACTGTGCTGTCCTTCTCCTAGACTCCTCCATCAACGGAAACAGTTTTATTTATATCCATCTTACCTGCTCCCCTTAATATCTTGGAAATATGTCATGGCATATGGCAATGTCCTGGCACTTAGCTCGATGTAGTGATATGCATGTGGGTAGAAAGAATATCAACATGCAGAAAGAAGCATTAAAATAGATGAGAATGAATGTGGTTTGAATATCTATAAGACTCTAGATGATCCTGACTGATTCTATAAAGCAATAACAGAGAACAATGTTCACATATATTTATAGGACAACTGACCAAAGACAAAGATAAATGTCTTTGTACAAATCTTAGTTAGGCTTCAGTTACAATACTGTGGCCAGTTTGGTCTTGTCTCATAGTGAAGGGTTTGCTGGCAGGTGGGACTAGATTGGGTTGGGATATCTGATCAGCATGGACAGTTTGGACCGAAGGGTCTGTTTCTGTGCTGGACATGGCTATGACTCTTTGACTCCATGAGTGATATTGAAGCTGTGGTAAGTATTCAAAGGCAGGAGATTGTTCCAATTTGAAGCATCTTGGGAATTAAAATTGATTCAAAGAGCTGGGACTTGGAGTGCTTTGATGCAAGTTTATAAGATGATAAAGAGTTGTTTTAAGTTAGCAGCTTGTTCCAAATAAACTGATTAGGGAGGTCTGTAGGAGAATGAGAGACTAAATGTGAGCAATACTGACAAGGACAGCATTTATTGCTCATCCCTAACTGTTCTTGAGGAGGTGGTGGTATGTGTAATGACCAGCATCTAGGCAAAATTCCCCTAATGGTTCTGGCTCCAGTGGGATACATTGTTAAGCTCCTGGGTGATGAGGGATGAACTGGCTCCCCTTTTTTATCCACACACTCCATTGGTTGGTCATAACAAGATTATTTTTAATTCCCTTCCCTTGCGGCTACCAATCTCGCAGACACAAATGTTTTAAATGGATCCAAATTAAGCAGTCTTTCTTGAATTAACAAAAAGAGTGAGTTTCTTGGTTATTAAAAGTGAAACTAAATAGCAACACAACACACATAAACACAGTGGTGATGTAAGAGGTGAGTCCAAAAACATAGAGGTGACAAAAAGATATGAGGATCAGTCTCTGAATGGTTCATGATGAGTGAGTTGTAGTGAAAGTTACTGGCAGCTTTGACATTGATCAGTCAATTTTGAGATTCTTGACCTTATAGGTTGATTGAAACATTTTGAATGGTTGCTTTCCGCAGTGGCTGACTGGCAGCATGAGTTGCTGTTTAAATAGGTGTGCGCCGAGCTGTGAAAGCCTATGAAAAGTAGTTGTGGCATTGCAGAATGGTATAACCCTCCAGAGTTATGAAGGTTCCCACAGGTGGCCGAAGGAAGCTGCCAATACCCCTTGAGTAAATCTATCATAGTAATGTAGGCTGCTTTAGCTTCACTATCAATGGAATTTTCTAGGGGGTATTAGGTAGGCATCACATCCACTCACTGCAATAGCTTTATGGCAGCGTTTTGGAGCCATCTGGCTCGGACATGGGCACTTTTAGGAGCTCCGAATACTGCTGCTTCCTTCTGATAGTTATCATTTCGGGTCCATTGACCTTTCTTCTGAAACATTAACTCCACTTTCTCCCCACAGATGCTGCCAGACCTGCTGAGTTCTTCTAGCAAGTTCTGTTCTTGTTTCTGATTTCCCGCATCCACAGTTCTTTTAATTTTCTGGCAGTTGATATTCTGTTGTCTAGTTAATCTCCTCCTGACTGTGGGTTTCTGGGTCTAACCGATCAGGTATGCTGTCTTAGGCAGGAGCCTCTCCCACATTCACATCCTGTAGAGTCAGGCATGTCTCTACATGAGCCCATAGATGCAGTGAGCTGCCCCGTTAAGTCTACTCACTGATCTGCACATAGGCGGCTGAATGAGGAGTTTAATGTTTGCTAATAATTTATTATTGGTTTGCCAGGTAGGAGGGAGGTCAATATCAGCCAAACGCATGCCTTCTTCCAATTCTTGATCAGGATGGTGCTGGAAAAGCACAGCAGGTCAGGCAGCATCTGAGAATCAGGAAAATCAACGTTTCGGGCAAAACAGGAATTCCTGATGAAGGGCTTTTGCCCGAACCGTCGATTTTCCTGCTCCTCAGTTGCTGCCTGACTTGCTGTGCTTTTCCAGCACCACTCTGATCTAGACTCTGGTTTCCAGCAACTGCAGTCCTTGTTTTTACCACTACTACCTTTGTCTGCTAACAATGGGACAAACCATTATCTATTTGTTCCCCCCCTCTCCTTATTGATGGTATTGCTTTATCGTGGTGACATGACACAACCTTTGGTTTTTTTCCCTGATCGGTGAACTCAGTCGGATAATTCACTGCCCTATGCTTTTCAGCTGCCCTACACAAGCCACTGAGTCAGACCTTTAAGGATTCCCCTGGTGTTGGTATGTGCACCAATATGTAATCAACCAAAAGGTTCAGACCCTGGCATGTTAGTCTACTTTTTTATTTGATCGCAGTTTGGGAGATTTTGAACTATTCTCAGATCACTTCACAGGCTTATGAGAACAGCTGTCAGAACTCAGCCACATAATCCAACATGGAGACTTCCTCCGCCTGTTCTCAAAACCTCTTCTTGAGTAGTTTCACAGGCCCTTGCATTTGATGCCAGTAAATAGATTAGATTAGATAGATTGCTTACAGTGTGGAAACAGGCCCTTCGGCCCAACAAGTCCACACCATCCCGCCGAAGCGCAACCCACCCATACCCCTACATTTACCCCTTACCTAACACTACGGGCAATTTAGCATGGCCAATTCACCTGACCCTGCACATCTTTGGCCTGTGGGAGGAAACCGGAGCACCTGGAGGAAACCCACGCAGACACGGGGAGAACGTGCAAACTCCACACAGTCAGTCGCCTGAGGCAGGAATTGAACCCGGGTCTCTGGCGCTGTGAGGCAGCAGTGCTAACCACTGTGCCACCATGCCGCCCACAGATGTGAATGGAGTGAATGCAGTGGACCCATTAGATGCGCCTTTGTTTTTGAACAGAAGAAAATCCAGTCCTTCATTCTAGTCATGTGGCTACTGCTGGCAGTGTGCCCTGGTCTGATGGTACTGTTCCAGAGAATTCAGTTCAATTTAAGAATTGGTTGTAAAAGGGGAAAGAATTGCTTTAACCAATGTTTATCGCAAGAGGTAAAGCATGCTGAGTGGAGAATTTGTTGAAAGACAGGGAGAAGGTGTTTTCCTCTTCTACCCTTTCTCAGGAAGAAAATTGGTAAGAAACTGCCATTACAGCTGTCTATAAGTTGCTACAAATTAGAAAAGCATTTTATTTTCAAATAAGCAGTAATGCTTGGATTAAGCTAAGGAACACTAGGAATAAGGTAAAGTCAGAGGCAATATAAGTAAGGAATATAGGTTATCCAAAGCAGAATAAAGTTAATGAAAGAGAATTAAAGTTAAGATAATGGCAGTGCAACTCGGTCAAGTGGAATAAGTGGCCTGTAATATTTGGGACATGATGGACTTTACTGGTGTCTTAGATACAAGGGATGTTGCCATGTGCAGAAACCTGTACTCTGAGTTTGAGAACTCAAGCTTTGGCTCATCAATACTGAGCTACAGGTTCCTTGAGCTGCACTCACCTACTGCAGATGTAGTTGTTACGAATCACACTGGTATTCACCAGCCTTCACATGCCATAACTGCAACACATCATCTACTCTGCCATCTTTACTGTGCTTAATTTAACTGACAGCATTTAGAAATAACTCATGTAGGTAGTCAAGAGTTTCACTCATCACCTCTGGATAAATTGGCTTCTCTTTTTTTTAATTGGGTTTATTAGCGTCTATATTTATGGCTCTTATTCATTAAAAACAAATGTACAAAGCAAGATAATGACGTGCTTGGGGAATGGGGAACTTCAATGTCCATTGATAAGAATGGTTTAACAGTAGCATTGCTGACTGAGCAGGCTCAGTCCTGAAGACTTGTTGGTTAAATATGGACTGCAATAAGTGATAAACTATTTAGCACAGAGTTATTTAATGCAGTTGAATATGGAAGGTCCCAGGTTGGATTTTGGGCTGTGCTGGGTCAGCTAACATGCACTGGGATGTGGTGATTCGTGGCTGTAACTGGCCAGAGCACACACTAGGCTAAGGAAGTGATTAAAAACAAAACTCAAAATTGCTGCTTCTGTTTTCTATCTCTCTATGCTGGAAAGTAAATGTAACACGAGGATCATGTTAACTAGTGCTAATGCACAATAGAGTCAGCTATGTAACATGACCTCTTGTAAAAAGTACCAGCATTCTACCAGCACATACGGGATTATGAAATGCGGAAACAATTTGCATTTCTATAGTGCCTTTCAATACCTCTGGATGTTCCAAAGACAAAGAAGTATTTTGGAAGTGTGATCACAGTTGCAATGTAGGAAACATGATATCCAATTTGCTCACAACAAGGTCTCATAAAGAACATAATAGTGGTCACATAATCTGTTCTTAGTCTTGAATGCATACTGACCAGGATCCTTTCCTTTCTTGAAAAAACAACATGGATTTTTTACATTCCCCCAAGACTATAAGCATCAGAATGGAAAGAGGGTTGATATGAGAAAATAAAAATATATTGTCAACATTGCTTGCAATCATAGTATCCATTGAATGTCCGTAGCAGTGTTGCAGCTGGGTCAAAACTAACAGACAGGAGTGGTACAAGAAGGCACCACAACAACATGGTGATGATGGCTCAGTGGTTTGCACTGCTCCAGGGACCTGGGTTCGATTCTACCCTTGGAAGACTATCTGTTTGAAGGTTGCACATTCTCCCCATGTCTGTGTGGGTTTCCTCTGGGTGCTCCAGTTTCCTCCCACAGTCCAAAGGTGTGGATTGGTCATGCTAAATTGTCCAGAGATGTGCAAGCTAGGTGGATTAGCCATGGGAAATGCAGGGTTACAGGGATGAGATGGGATGCCTTTCGGAGGGTCAGTGTGGACTTGATGGCCTAAATAGCCTGCTTCCACCCTATAGGGATTCTGTGAGGTCAACACCTGCTTGTGGTGCTTCTAGGGAATGGGGTGATAAACAATAGGCTTGCCAGTGATGTCCACGTCCCAACATTGAATAAAAGAAACATATCCAATCTAATAGTCGCCCTGATCTCCAACTTGTTGAATAGAGTGATACCCAGAGCTATTTTCACATCCCACTTATGCCATCTAAGCAGAGAAAAGAAAATGTTTTTAGATATAAGATAACAATTACTGGGGCCACATTAATGTTTACGAATCATTTTAAAACTATAACAGAGAAGAAAAGAAACAAATATACCATTACTTCAATCCAAATTAAATAGAAATTGCAGCCAAAATGTGGAGTAATACAGCAGAGCAAGGAAATGTGCATTCATTGCTCCAAACCTAGCATGGTTCCCCCTTAGCTTAGACTGCAAATAAAAGTCACACAGGCCTATGGCAAGTCAGGTACCAAAGGGAACGTTATTAAAACTGAAAATTAATTGCTTTTATTTATTAAATCACTAAGTCAGAAGTTTGCGGGTTTAAGTCTCACTCCAGAGATATAATCAGGAAAATTTTCAGTGAGTTGCTAAGGGGATACTATGCTGTCGGAGGTGCCATCTTTCAGAAATAATATAAAGCTGAGGTTTCACCTGCCCCGTCAAGTGGATATAATTAAATTCATCCGTTTTGAAAAAGAAGCAGAAAGTCCTCCTGGTGTCATAGAAAATCCTGATCGCTCAAATAACATTGCAAAGGCACATTATCTGTCGTTGACATTTTGCTGTTTGTCAGATTTTTCTGTGTATAAATTGGCGGCACATTTACCACATTGCAATAGTGACAACTGGTCAAAAAAACTTAATTGGTTGCAAAGGGCTTTGGGACGTTTAACCATTGTGAAAGGTACTATAGAAATGCAAAGTTAAAAATCACACATCACCAGGTGGTGCAACACTTGCGCCCACACCTCCCCCCTCACTTCTCTCCAAGGCCCCAAAGGAAACTTCCATATCCGCCACAGATTCACCTGCACCTCCACCCACATCATCTACTGCATCCGCTGCAGCCGGTGTGGCCTCCTCTATATTGGGGAGACAGGCCGCCTACTTGCGGAGCGATTCAGAGAGCACCTCTGGGCCACCCGGACGAACCAACCCAACCAGCCTGTAGCACAGCATTTCAACTCCCCCTCCCACTCCACCGAGGATATGCAGGTCATTGGACTCATCCACCGCCAAACCACAACAACGCGACGGTCGGACGAGGAGCGTCTTATCTTCCGACTGCGAACCCTCCAACCACAGGGGATGAACTTGGATTTCACCAGTTTCTTCATCCCCCCTCCCCCCACCTTGTCTCAGCCGAATCCCTCCAGCCCGGCACCGCCTTCCTGACCTGCAGTCTTCTTCTTGACCTCTCCGCCTCCATCCTACTCCGACCTATCACCCTCACCTTGACCTCTTTCCACCTATCACATTTCCAACGCCCCTCCTCCAAGTCCCTCCTCCCTACCTTTTATCTTCTCCTGCTGAACACTCTCTGCTCATTCCTGAAGAAGGGCCTGTGCCCGAAACGTCGAATCTCCTGTTCCCTGGATGCTGCCTGACCTGCTGTGCTGTTCCAGCAATAAAGTTTCAACCTAAATGAGACAGATTCCAAATAGATTTAGTAACTGGGTATTTGGGTGAGACACTGTGGGTTTTCAGCAGCAGGTTAGTATTCAACACAATTTTTAACGGCATGGTCCAAAATGTCTCAACTTTTACCAGTATCCTTAAGCTAAGAGAGCAAATCTGTTGCACTGAAAGTTTAAGAGATCATGTCAGGAACAGCATCAGGCATATCTAGGAATTAGGTTTCAATCTGGTAAAACTAATACACAGGACTATCTCCATGCCAAACAGAGAAAGCAGCATCCAATACACTAGGCAAAGTAATCTCTCACAACCAATCAATTAGCTCTAAGCTCTGCAGTCCTAACACATTCAGATGTAAGTGGGAATTGACAAGTAAACAACTCGCGGGAAGTGAAAACTCCACCAACATTCACATACTCAATGACTGGGGATTTAGGGTAGTCCAGCACAACAGTGCAAAAGACAAGGCTAAAATATTTTTATCCAATTTCAACCCGAATTTCTGAGTGGATGATCCATCTCAATATTCTCCAGAGGTCCCCATCTATCATAAACATAGATCATAATCACATATGGATTTATTAAATTTCAACTACAACATATATTTTCTGTTTTAAAAAAAGGGCATGTAGACAAGAGCTGACTGTTGCTGTGAATTCAGTGCCTTCCTGGAAAGAGACTCTGTAATGTCACACCTGACAAGGTGTCAACAAAGCTTCAAAGGGTGAAAATACACTACAGACAGGGACTGGAGTTAAAAGCAAGCTTCTATCCTGGTCTGTGTATGCTACTGGCCTGTTGTCCTATGTGTGGACTAATGCTGTAAGGATCACAGTGCTGCAAAAAGCTACTAAACGACCCTGCACTGCAGCAAAGCAAAGCAAAGCAACGAGACTCTCTGACTGTCAATTTGGGCAAAACATTTTCAATCAATCCACAAAGCCGGAATCTCACAATTAGCTTTTCAACTACCAATGTCAACATTCCTGGTAACATCCAGAGCGACAGCTGCAACTGCTTTTCACAAACAAATCAGAGACTGATCATATATCTTTGTTTCAACTGTTATCACTTTGGACTCACATTTTTTCTAATTTGTATGCACATTTGCTGCACCATTATTTCATCTCACATTTAGTAATTATAAAACTCACTCTTTTAGCTAATTCAAGAAGTCCTGCATAGTTTGATTCCTTTTAAAATATTTGGGTCTGGGAGAAGACAATCAACAAGGGAAGGAATCTTTGAAAAATTAAACATGTTGTAACCAACACGAATAACCACGTGTTGCAAGTTCTCCAAACCTCTCTCACCTGAGAGCATCATGGTTTGAAATATTGTTTCTGGATAATTAACTGGGCAACCTTGTCAGGGATCTGATTGTAACACCAATGTCATTGTTACCGGTCTTCAACCAATTTGATTCACACCGTGAGATGCCAAGAAATGGGTGAAGACACTGCTGCAAAGGCTTTGAGCCCTGCCAATATTCCAGCAATTGCACTGAAGACTTGTGCTCCAGACCAATCCCACTCCCTGGCAATTATGTAGAGGTGCAGGTGTTGGACTGGGGTGGACTAAGTTAAAAGTCACACAACACCAGGTTATAGTCCAACAGCTTTACTTGGAGGCACTAGCTTTTGGAGCGCTGCTCCTTCATCAGGAGGCAGCGCTCTGAAAGCTGGTACCTCCAAATAAAGCTGTTGGACTATAACCTGGTGTTGTGTGATTTATAACACAGTCCCTGGCAAGCTCTTCCAATACAGCTACAATACAGGTAACTAATTGACAATGTGGAATATTTCCCAAGTATTCTCTGTATACATAAACCAGGAAACTCCAATCTGGCCATTTACTTCATCGCCTGTGCTATGAAGTGACACTTGTTCATTATAACCTGCCCTCTGATGCTTAGTTTGGGTTCCAACAGTTCCTGACCTCATTACAACCTTGACCAAACATGGACAAAAGTGTTGAGTTCCAGAGATGACTACCTTTGACATCAAGGCCAACATAGGTCAAATGTGGTATCAAGGAACATTAGCAAAATGAAAGTCAATGGGAATCCAGGAAAGCACTTACTGCTCCTTGGAGTCATATAGGAAGAGGGTTATGGTTGTTAGAGGTCAATCATCTCTGCTGCAGGACATCTCTGCAGGAGTTCCTCTGGGTAGTGTCCTAGACCTAAACATCTTCAGCTGTTTCATGAACAATTCAACTTCCATTATAAGATCAGAAGTGTGGATGTTCACCCATGATGGCACCATGTTCAGCACCATTCATGACTCCTCTGCTATTGAAGATGCCCATGTCCAAATGCAGCAAGTTTTGGACAACATTCAGATTTGAGGATACAAGTCGGTGGCTCGATGGTTAGCACTGCAGTGTCACAGCGCCAGAGACCCAGGTTCAATTCCACTCTCGGGCAACCGTCTGTGAGGAGTTTGCGCATTCTCCTGCGTGTGCGGGAATTTCCTCTCGGTGCTCTAGTTTCCCCTTATAGTCCAAAGATGTGAAATTTAAGTGAATTGACCATGCTAAATTGCCAACAGTGTGCAGGGATGTGCAGGTTTACTGGATTGGCCATGGATAGGTTAAAGTCATAGATGGAGTGGGTCTGGGTGCGATGCTCATTAGAGGGTATAGAGTCATAGAGTCATAGAGATGTACAGTATGGAAACAGACCCTTCGGTCCAACACATCCATGCCGACCAAATATCCCAACCCAATCTAGTCCCACCTGCCAGCACCCAGCCCATATCCCTCCAAACCCTTCCTATTCATATACCCATCCAAATGCCTCTTAAATGTTGCAAATGTACCAGCCTCCACCACTTCCTCTGGCAGCTCATTCCATAAACGAACCACCTTCCATGTGAAAAAGGTCTCTTTCCCTTCTCACCCGAAACCTATGCCCTCTAGTTCTGGACTCCCCAACCCCAGGGAAAAGACTTTGTCTATTTACCCTATCCATGCCCCTCATAATTTTGTAAACCTCTGTAAGGTCACCCCTCAGCCTCCGACGCTCCAGGGAAAACAGCACCAGACTGTTCAGCCTCTCCCTATAGCTCAAATCCTCCAACCCTGGCAACATTCTTGTAAATCATTTCTGAACCCTTTCAAATTTCACAACATCTTTCCGACAGGAAGGAGACCAGAATTTCATGCAATATTCCAACAATGTCCTGTACAGCCGCAACATGACCTCCCAACTCCTGTACTCAATACTCTGACCAATAAAGTTAAGCATACCAAACACCTTCTTCACTATCCTATCGACCCGCGACTCCACTTTCAAGGAGCTATGAACCTGCACTCCAAGGTCTCTTTGTTCAGCAACACTCCCTAGGACCTTACCATTAAGTGTATAAGTCCTGCTAAGATTTGCTTTCCCAAAATGCAACACCTCGCATTTATCTGAATTAAACTCCATCTGCCACTTCCCAGCCCACTGGCCCATCTGGTCCAGATCCTGTTGTAATCTGAGGTAACCCTCTTCGCTGTCCACGACACCTCCAAT
Source organism: Chiloscyllium plagiosum (assembly GCF_037043375.1). Taxonomy (NCBI): domain Eukaryota; kingdom Metazoa; phylum Chordata; class Chondrichthyes; order Orectolobiformes; family Hemiscylliidae; genus Chiloscyllium; species Chiloscyllium plagiosum. Next base: position 44,393,805 of record NW_028270142.1, read on the forward strand.
TTTGGTGTCATCTGCAAACTTACTAACTGTACCTCTTATGCTCACATCCAAATCATTTATGTAAATGACAAAAAATAGAGGACCCAGCACCAGTCCTTATGGCACACCACTGGTCACAGGCCTCCAGTCTAAAAAACAACCCTCCACCACCACCCTCTGTCTTCTATCTTTGAGCCAGTTCTGTATCCAAATGGCTAGTTCTCCCTGTATTCCATGAGATCTAAGCTTGCGAATCAGTCTCCCATGGGGAACCTTGTCGAACGTCTTACTGAATTCCATATAGATCACATCTACCACTCTGCCCTCATCAATCCTCTTTGTTACTTCTTCAAAAAACTCAATCAAGTTTGTGAGACATGATTTCCCATGCACAAAGCCATGTTGACTATGCCTAATCAATCCTTGCCTTTCCAAATACATGTACATCCTGTCCCTCAGGATTCCCTCCAACAACTTGCCCACCACCGAGGTCAGGCTCACAGGTGTATAGTTCTCTGGCTTGTCCTTACCACCCTTCTTAAACAGTAGCACCATGTTTGCCATCCTCCAGTCTTCCCGCACCTCACCTGTGACTATCAATGATACAAATATCTCAGCAAAAGGTCCAGCAATCACTTTGCTAGCTCCACACAGAGTTCGTGGGTACACCTGATCAGATCCTGGGGATTTATCCCCTTTAACCGTTTCAAGACATCCAGCACTTCCTCCTCTGTAATCTGGACATTTTGCAAGATGCCTCATTCCTGAAGAAGGGCTTATGCCCGAAACGTCGATTCTCCTGCTCCTCGGATGCTGCCTGGCCTGCTGTGTTTTTCCAGCACCACATTTTTCAACTCTGGTACTCCAGCATCTGCAGTCCTCACTTTCTCCATTTTGCAAGATGTCACCATCTATTTCCCTACAGACTATATATTCCATATCCTTTTCCACAGTTAATACTGATGCAAAATACTCATTTAGTATCTCCCTCATTTTCTGCTGGTCTGTACCCAATGGGTGGAATAGCATGCTTCCACACTAGGGATTCTATGATCTGATGGTCTAATTAGTGGCAACAATATTCATGCCACACAAATGCCAAGCAATGACCATTACCAAATCTAGCAATCACCCATTGACATTAAATGACATTACCATTGCTGAATCCCCACTATTAACATCCTGGGATTACCTTTGACCTGAAACTGATTGGACTCATCATAGAAGTTCTATAGTTACAAGAGTAATTCAAAGGCTAGGATCCTGCAATGGGAAACTCAACTCCTGACCTCCCAAACTTGCCTAACCTCTACAGGGCACAAATGAGAAGATTGTTGGAATACTCCCCACTTGCCTGAATGAATGCAGCTCCAACTATAGTCAGGAAGCTTAACATTATCCAGGTCAAAGCAGCTCACTTAATTGGCACCACATCAACCACCTTCTCCACACATTCCCTTCCATCAATGCACAATGGCAGCCATATACACCACAAGATAGACAGCAGTAATTCTCTCTTTCTTAGCACCTTTCAAAGCTGCACCAAAAACCACAAGGAAATTTAATACTTGAGAACACCACCATCTGCAAGGCCCACTCCAAGCCACTCACTGTCCTGGAAATAAATCATGTTTCCTTCGTTAAAAATCACACAACACCAGGTTATAGTCCAACAGGTTTAATTGGAAGCACACTAGCTTTCGGAGCGACGCTCCTTCATCAGGAGCGTCGCTCCGAAAGCTAGTGTGCTTCCAATTAAACCTGTTGGACTATAACCTGGTGTTGTGTGATTTTTAACTTTGTACACCCCAGTCCAACACCGGCATCTCCAAATCATCTTTCCTTCAGTATTGTTGGGTCAAGATTCTGGAATTCCCTCCCTAGCAGAATTGTGGGTCTACCTACCGCACATGGACTGCAGTATTTCAGGAGGCAGCTTGTCACCATCTTCTCAAAGGCAACAAGAGATGAGCAATAAATGCTGGCCAGGCAAAGATGCCCACATCTCATGTATGCATATGTAAGTCATGTACATTTAAAAAAATGATTCCTTGAACACGAGAAACACATCAGGCAAGGGGTTAATTTTACTGACTTGTGCAACAAGCCTGCAGTGGGTTTTTCTCCTGGTCAATCTTTTCCAGATGTCTGTCCTGCTGAGTCACATGCTGTTATTTTTATTTGCCAGTTTTATGAGATTATTACTAAATAATGCATTCTGGTGTACAACATGTTGAATAAAAGCACAAATTATGAGATCAAAGAATAAATGTGACAAATCGAGCAAATTTTTTAAAAAATCAGTAAGTGATTCATCTAATTAGCCTGTTCATGTGACTGAATAATTTCTGATTGAGATATTGGCAGCCCTCTGACACCTTGTGATGAGAGAGTTGCTGATGGATAGGGAAAGCAGCCCTCTCCATTTGTGTCTTGGCAGAGAGCACTCTCTTGCCTCTAAGTTAATTGAACATGGGTTCATGTCCAATCCAGAGTCTTGAGTCCAAAGTCTAAGCTCAATACTGGGCTGCACTGCATTGACAGAGATGCCATTTTTCCAACTCAGAATGTAAACTGAGGCCAGATTTGATGGAGCACTGAGATCCTTTCAAATCAATCCAAGACTTTGGTCCTCCCAGCTCTATAAACTCCTTTGGCATCACAACCCTTCAAGATATCTGCACTCCTCTAATTCTGGCTTTTTCAACAAACCAATTTTAATCACTCCACCACTGATGACCACGCCTTTAGGTACCCAGGCTTCAAGGCCTAGTAATGGCTCCTTAATGCTCTCCCTCTCTCTCTGCCTCATTTATCTCCTTTAAGACATTCCTTAAACCTATTTTTAATCAAGCTTTTGATCATCTGACCTGATAATCCATTAAGTGGCTCAGTGCCATACTTTGTTTTATAACATTCCTATGAAGTGCCTTTGGACACCTGATAACTTTAAAGGCACTGTATAAATATAAGTTGTTGCAATCTATATTGAGAGTTGTTAGACTGTAAGAGGCCACAGACAGGGGTGGGTAAAATATTGGAAGGATTTGAACAGAACACAAACTGCAGTTTCGAAAACAGAAATTGCTGGAAAAACTCAGCAGGTCCAGTAGTTTCTGTGGAGAGAAATCAGAGATAACTGTTCAGGTCAAGTGACACTTCCTCAGAACTGGACATGACATTCAGCAAGGCTCATCCCAACATCGGGAGAATCTCGTGCAATCTTTTACGCCTTTAACAAGCAATGTGGTGAAATTCTCACTCAGCAGCTTGACTTGCCAATTAATGGCTATCATTGCCTGTCAACAGTCTAACTTGTGTCAGCTTTCTACATTACCCAACTTGCAAAACAAGCTAGATATTCAGAACACTTGACATAGAAACCAGACTGGGTACTTGGCAGATTCATCTCACCACCTGCTCCAAATGATCACCATCTGCACACACCCCGCCCCATCCATAAACATTGGCATTTGCCAACCCCCCACATCCATTATGGTACCTTCTTGACACACTGGTAGGGTGCACTGGAAGCACAGACAGTCAGGGGCACTTGGTGCACCCAGATAGGCACCTACCTCGCAGATCGGATCAGATTGGATCTCAGGAAAATTTGCTTACTCTCTTAGGACTGACTCACCTTAGCACCGACTTGCATGCCCACAGCATCCATACTTTGTCCTGGCATGCCATGCCAACTGGCACAGTCACACATCCAGGTAATTTGTCTTGCTGGTCAGTGGTCCTCAGTCAAAGGGATGTACACCTTGCACTCCGGAAATGTGCGACGTCAATCTCACCCCTCCTTCATGTGCCAGCAGCTTAACATTGCAAGTAAGCAAGCAGCTATGTCTCAAAGTCCTGTGGCAAGTTTTACAAGACAGCTCACTGGCCCTCCCAGCAAGAAACCCTCACAAAAACTTGATGCAACTCTGACTTAGCCAAAACAAAAGTCTAATTTACCCACCTTGGTTTTATGACCTTTATTTAACAAACAAAAATCAATCTAAGTTATAAACTTTTCACTGGCCTGAGCAGGCTCAAAAGATTTTTGGGGAAGGAAGTTCCAGATGTCGACCACATTGTTTTGCTTAGAAACATCAAAAATGGGAGCAAATGTAAGGCATTCAGCTTTGGCTGTACAGCCTTGCTCTAACTTTAAGTTTCTCCACCTTGTTCTGGATTCTTCCACAGAGGAAATAATTTTTCTCTCTGTGTCCTATCGAATCTTTTAATCATCTTCAAAAATGAATGATTAATAAAAAAGGTTTGTGCCAGAGGACGTGGAAGGAGGCTGGGACAATTACAACATTTTAAAAGCATCTGGGTGGCTGTATGAATAGGAAGGGTTTAGAGGGATATGGGCCAAATGCTGGCAAATGGGACTAGGTCAGATTGGGATGTCTGGTCGGCATGGACAGGTTGGATTGAAGGTTCTGTTTCTGTGCTGTATGACTCTATGACTCTGTAACTCAATTACGTCATGCCTTAATCTTCCATACTCAAAATTGTGCAAAGCAACCTCATAATTTTCCCCTTTTATCACTTGATATCATTACAATAATTAATTAAAAGCTATTTTCCCCTTGAATTTATGACCGTTAGTACTTTAAATAAGCACTCACTTATTAGCAACGTGTCCAAAAAAAAACTGATCAGTCAGAATTGATTGTATTCAGGCACTAAAATAGTTATTAGATTTGAAAGTGATTTCTTTATTGGACTCCAAAGGAAATTGTTGATTGAAAACTAATTGAACAGCATGCAACAACATTGATGGATTCCTTGCTGTGTAAATGCTCATTGAACATCTCAGGGACATCTCAGGCTTGAGTACTAAAGCAGATCTCCGGAAAGTAATTCGAGATCTGTCAGCCAATAATACTAAAATAAGGTTATCTGGTCCTTAACACATTGCTGCTTGTTGGATCTTTCATTGTTGGCAGTAATTAGATTCTGAAAGTGCTGCACTGATCATAAAGAGCTTTGGGAAATCCTGAGATGTTGAAAGGCAGTTAAGAAATGTAAGGTCTTTGTTTTTTTCCCCCTCCTTTCCTGACCACTCTGTCACCCCATCATCAACCCCTCCTTGAGTTGTGAGTTATTTGGCAGTTCACAGGAGTTCTAGCAGGCAAATGGAGTTAAAATGTAGGTTAATCACAATCTAATTGAAAGGTGGAATAGATTTGAGAGGCTGAATGGCCTCCTACAATTCCAATCTTCTTATGTATTGTGTTTCCACCCAATGTGATAATTTTCCAATTTTGATAGGGAGTCTTGGCAATTTATTCTGTGGGCAAGTTGTTGAAGGGAATCCTGAGGGACAGGATGTACATGTATTTGGAAAGGCAAGGACTGATTAGGGATAGTCAACATGGCTTTGTGCGTGGGAAATCATGTCTCACAAACTTGATTGAGTTTTTTGAAGAAGTAACAAAGAAGATTGATGAGGGCAGAGTGGTAGATGTGATATATATGGACTTCAGTAAGGCGTTCGACAAGATTCCCCATGGGAGACTGATTAGCAAGCTTAGATCTCATGGAATACAGGGAGAACTAGCCATTTGGATACAGAACTGGCTCAAAGTAGAAGACAGAGGGTGGTGGTGAAGGGTTGTTTTTCAGACTGGAGGCCTGTGACCAGTGGAGTGCCACAAGGATCGGTGCTGGGTCCTCTAACTTTTGTCATTTACATAAATGATTTTGATGTGAGCATAAGAGGTACAGTTAGTAAGTTTGCAGATGACACCAAAATTGGAGGTGTTGTGGACAGCGAAGAGGGTTACCTCAGATTACAACAGAATCTGGACCAGATGGGCCGTGGGCTGGGAAGTGGCAGATGGAGTTTAATTCAGATAAATGCGAGGTGTTGCATTTTGGGAAAGCAAATCTTAGCAAGACTTATACACTTAATGGCAAGGTCCTAGGGAGTGTTACTGAACAAAGAGACCTTGGAGTGCAGGTTCATAGCTCCTTGAAAGTGGAGTCGCAGATAGACAGGATAGTGAAGAAGGCGTTTGGTATGCTTTCCTTTATTGGTCAGAGTATTTAGTACAGGAGTTGGGAGGTCATGTTGCGGCTGTACAGGACATTGGTTATGCCACTGTTGGAATATTGCATGCAATTTTGGTCTCCTTCCTATCGGAAAGATGTTGTGAAACTTGAAAGGGTTCAGAAAAGATTTAAAAGGATGTTGCCAGGGTTGGAGGATTTGAGCTATAGGGAGAGGCTGAACAGGCTGGTGCTGTTTTCCCTGGAGGGTCGGAGGCTGAGGGGTGACCTTATAGAGATTTACAAAATTATGAGGGGCATGGATAGGATAAATAGGCAATTCCCCTGGGATCGGGGAGTCCAGAACTGGAGGGCATAGGTTTAGGGTGAGAAGGGAAAGAAATAAAAGAGACCTAAGGGGCAACATTTTCACGCAGAGGGTGGTACGTGTATGAATGAGCTGCCAGAGGAAGTGGTGGAGGCTGGTACAATTGCAACATTTAAAAGGCATTTGGATGTGTATATGAATAGGAAGGGTTTGGAGAGATATGGGCCAGGTGCTGGCAGGTGGGACTAGATTGGGTTGGGATATCTGGTCAGTCTGGACGGGTTGGACCGAAGGGTCTGTTTCCATGCTGTACATCTCTATGATTCTCTGTACTTTCTACTTTGTGGGCATTAGAGACATTAAATGATTGAGTGCCAGTTTGAAAATCATAAAAAGTAACTTGCATTTCCACACACTTTTGACCTTAACTTTCCAAAAACATTTGCCCTAAATTTTATTTTAGGTGCAATGATGAAAGAAAACTGCTGTTAAGGAAAAAACAACATCCCATAGACAGTGATAAATCAGGAAATGTAAAGTAGGGGAAAGTTAAAAAGAAATCACAATTACCATGGAAACTGTGTAAACTGTTGGAGCTGCAGGTTGACAAGTCCTTGGGTCCCGATGGACTTCAGCCTAACTTCTTAAAAGAAGAGACTGGTGAGATAATTAATGCAATTGTTTAATTTTCCAAAACTCCTGATATGAGGATAGTCCCATTAAATTGTGTTTATGCAAAATGGGAGACAGAAACAGAAAGACTCAGGCAAACAAACTTGCTTCATATCTGTCACAGGGAAAATGTTAGAAGCTATTATTAAAGGAGTTATCTCAGGGTACTTTGATAAATTGAAGATAATCAGACAGGGTCAACATGGTTTCATGAAAGGGAAATTATGTTTGAACAAACTGTTGAAGATTGTTTTAAGGGAGGGCAAAGCATTATGGGTAAAGGGCATTTAATGTATGTACTGTACTTAGGCTTTCTGAAGGCATTTGATAAAGTGCCACTTCAAAGATTATTACTTAAAATGAATGCTCATGGTTAGGGGCTTGCTTATTGGCATGAAAAGAAGATTTGTGGACTAACAGGATCAGAGAGTAGGCATCCATGTTTTTCTTTCAGGTTGGCATGATGATCAGATACGCTGTGAGGATCTGTTTATAATTTATATAAATAATTTGGATAAAACAATGGAAGATATGGTTGCCAACTTGCTGATGACACAAAGATAGGTAAGAACAAAAGAGAAGGTAAGGACGCTAACAAAAGATATGGAAAGGTTAAGAGACCTGACAAATGAGTATAATATGAGAAAATGTGGAATTATCTATTTTAGCAGGAAGAATAGCAAAAAACACATATTACCAAAATGGTGAGAGATTGCAGAGCTTGGAGGTGCAGAGAGATCTGGGAGTCCTTGTACATGAAATGGAAAAAGGTAGGATGCAGGTATAGCAAGAAATGAGGAAAGCTAGTAAAATGTTATCATTTATGATGAGGGAAATTGAATACAAAAGGTTATGCATCAGTTATATAGCCATGATGTGGAGATGCCAGTGTTGGACTGGTGTGAACAAAGTTAAAAAACACACAACACCAGGTTATTATCCAACAGGTTTATTTATAAGTACTAGCATTTGGAAAGCTGCTTCTTCATCAGGTAACTAGTGGGGCAGAATCATAAAACACAGAACTTATAGGTAGTGGGGATCCTGCCCCACTAGTTACCTGATGAAAGAGCAGCTCTCCAAAAGCTAGTACTTATAAATAAACCTGTTGAACTATAACCTAGAGTTGTGTGATTTATAACTCAATTACAAAGACCACTGGTGAGACCACATCAGCAGTGCAGTGCATAGTATTGGTAATCTTATTCAAGGAAGAAGTTAAATGTGTTGGAGGCAGTTCAGAGATTTACTACACAAAACCAAGAATCAGAGTGGCATGGGGTGAGTTGTTGCCTTTTCAGGAAAGCTGGGACAAATGTGGCTTGGGTCTACCAAATCTGATTTTATTCCAATATCCAACTTGTCTAATGGCATCATCAACAGGATGCAAATACATTGGAGGGAGTTCAAAGAAGGGTTGTTAGACTAGTTCTTGAAAAGAGAGGATGGTCTTGTGAGGAAAGGTTGAACAGGCTAGACTCATATCGCTGGAGGTCAGAATAGTAATAGGGGCGTTGATTGAAACACATAGGATGCTGAGATGTCTTGACAGGGTCGATGTGGAGATAATCCTTCCTCTTATGGGAAAATCTCAAATGTAGGGGTCGCTGTTTAAAAATCAGGGGTCACCCATTAATCATAGAGCTGAGGGGAATTTTTTTCCCTGAAGTTTGAGAATCTTTGGAATTTCTTTCCTGAAAAGGTGGTAGAAACAGAGTCTTTGAATATGTTTTAAAGGCAGAAGTAAATCAACTCTTATTGTGAAGAAATATTCTTATAAGAGGATGTAATGATCCAGTTATATTACTGCTAGATTATTAATTCAAAGGCCTACCACAGCAGATGGAGGAATTTAAATTCGATAAAAAATCTGGGATTAAGAGTCTAATGATGACCCCACAAAATTGTTGTCAATTGTTGGAAAATCCATCCAGTTCACAAATGTACTTTAGGGAAGGAAACTGCTGTTCTTATCTGGTCTGACCTACATGGAACTCTAGAATCACAGAAATGTGATTGACTCTTAGCTATCCTCTGGGAAATTAAGAATGGTCATTAAATGCATCCCATGAATGAATAATAGGGGTGAGGAAGAACATGAATTGTTAGGATATGTAAACAGTCCACTCCTGATCATAATTCACATGTTTGTATGCCTTGCCTTGCCTTTCTGTTTCATTCAGAACATACAGTTCTGTCTTGCCTTTTAGCAGTCACAAAAAGTCATATAGCTTGTCAGGGTCACCAGCACTGAACAAGTCACGTCCTGTCATACGGATGTACTATCACTGGGGCATTTTGCTGTGGACACTGTTGTACATTAATATCACAAGTACAGCTTGAACTAGCAGCTAATGTGGCAAACACACTGCATGTGCTTCAGCTAAATGACTATATCTGCTACTCCAGTGTTTGTCTGTGAATCTTAATGAAGTTATTAATGGTTGACACCACAGAACCCTTTCCTACCTGGGTCTGAGCAGTTACGCTAGTCTCCAGCAGCCTTCTGAGTGCCACGACTTGGAGTGCTTCTTCCTTGACCAGCTGCAGAGACATGTCAATGATGTGTTCATCACAAGTTGCCACTGAGACTAATCTAGTTACGGTGCCTGCAGAAATGCAGGCATCTGAATAGACAGAGGGGGCAGGCAACAGCGTTGCTGGTACTTCCTCCAAGAGACCTGTGACTTCTTCCAGTTGAGGTGGTGTTGATGTCTGGAGGGACAGGTCTCATTTAAGGATGTGTGGGTGCTGCTGTTGCCCGCAGACCAGAGAGGGAATTACTTGCCCAGTATGGGTGGAAGGGTGAACATTTTAAGAACATGTTTACAGTGATGGTAATGGGAGTGCAGTGCAGCATAGTGAAGCTTACTCAGCTGCTGGGACATGGAGGATTCATGACTGTCTCCAGAGAGCTCTGGGATTTTCTCCACATATGAATCAAGAAATCAAATGTCAGCCACCCTGCCACCCATCTCAACACTGTTATCCTATTGTGAGTTGTTATTTCCTGCAATGAGACAGAAGGAGGGACTGAGTAAGATGAAAGTCACAGGAAGAGCCAATAGTGATGGTGCAGGATTTGGAAAGGTGCTGGTGTCGTGAGCTAAGTGAGTGAGTAGGAATCACTGAGAGCAGGAAGGGTTAATTGTTTCGGGTGGAGGAGAATCAGATGGGTGAGAGCCAGCAAGGGAAGATGCTACACACAACAGCCCTTTGTCCAGCATTGCACCCAGCAGGAACTGTAGGTCCCTGTAAGCAAAGCAGCACACCAACTTGCTCCTCTCAGCCATATCCGATTTGCACCAATAAACCAGGGCAAATCCTGGCTTGCATTCATGCTGATGCACAGCTTGGACTTGAATTTGGTGCCCAGTGTGAAGGCCCGAAGGTTACAGCACCAGTGAGTACTTCCTCCTCTGCTGAAAGCACAGGATTGTGAGGGAACAGTGCCATAGGGGCTGAATGCACATTTAGTGAGGTGAGCTACATACTAGGGGTCACGGAGGGAAACCCTCCATGAAACTCCTCAAAATTCATAGTTAAAATAGGGAACAATTCAGCCCCTTGAGTTCAGTATGTCCCAGTTTCTAGCTTGCTCTCCATAGCCTGCAAATTTTTCCTTCTCTATTAGTTATCCAAGTCTTTTTTGAAAAGTACACTGTTGACTTGGCTGCAACTTCCCGTTCAGGAAGCACTGCAAATCAGTCAGGATAAATGTTGGAATGAGTGGAGAAAAAACGGTGATCAGACCTGAGTCATTTCAAGTTAATTTGTTGGTTCCGTTTTGGTGAAGTTTTGTTGCGGCTACTGCTTTGCATGCGTGATGTAATGTTCATTATCACAATCACATTATCACAATCGCATATAAGTTTCCCCTTTATGCCATGTGGTTGTCTGAGATTATAGTTCTAACAACTTCTGAATTTCTTTTTTCATGATAAACAAAATGACATCACAAATTTTTCCATGGCTGATGGTTCAGGGTTGGATTTACATCAAGCATTGCAATGGGGAATTTGACTTTATTTTTTCCTTTGACTAATAAAGAGGATCCTGTTTGTGTCTGGCCATGTGTCACACTGGGCCATTCCCATATTGCCTGGCTATAAACTATGCAAGGTGTCAAGGGGAGAGCATGCATCTGTCCTCGACAGTGCAGGAAGATTTCTACAATAGCCCACTTTATTGAAAGCAGTCTTAAGTTTCTCTGTTGTTGATGTTTACATTTATTTGAAGTTGTTACTGTTCTTCCTGTATCTCTGTAACATCCTCCAATCCTACACCACAATCGGATTGTATCAACTCTGGTTACTGGAGCTTCCTTATTTTGAATTACTTGACCAGTGGTGGCCATGCCTTCACCTGCTGGGGTTTTAAACCCTGAAATTCCTTTCCAAAACCTTTACAACTCAATACTTGTCTTTCCTTCTTCAAGATATTCCCTAAAAACTACCTCTTTGACCAAACCTTTGGCCATATCTGCAGTACTCTCTCCCTGTGCCTCAATACCAAACCTTTGTTGATGCATGTGATATTGTAATGTATTATTAAAATACAGGCAATGTATAAATTTAAGTTGCTGTCATCCCAGGTCAATACCTTTGTAAAAAGGGGAGAAAAGTGGGATAGCAACAAAATAGTGAAATAGGACCAGTAGAATCTAAGAGTTAGGTGTTTTCGATGTCAAACAGTGCAGTTAGAATTGCACAGAATTGGCAAAGCAATCAATGAGGAGTGAGGAGAAGTTCAGACGAGGAGTCAGAGGAGACTTGTGTGGAACATTAATACCAACAAAGATTAGTTTGACCAAAACATCCATTTCAGTGCTCAAAATTCAGTTGAATTTTTGTTCAGAAGAGCATTTCTGTTTGTAGAGTAAGGTTGTAGAGCGGCCATGATCTTTTCAAAGGGTCAAATACACACAAGGGGGTAAATTACTTCTTTAAATGTCTTTTTTCCCTTGACTATATTATTGTGGAAGAACTGTTAACTGGAACTTTTTATCTCTTTATTTTTCTGATTTATTACCATTATTTTAAAAAGCATTTTTGAAAATCTGTAATGATGGACTTTGCATTTTGATATTTTCCATATTTTTCCCTGAGAATTTGTACACAAGGATCTGTACATTTGTACCCAAGTTGGTGCCATAAGTGGTGACTTGTAAGCTTTTCACTGTACCCATGTGAGTACGTGACAATAAAGTTAATTCAAATCCCTGCAATTCAATTCAAATCACCACAATTCAATTCAATGACTCTCTCCTGTTCCAATGTTCCCACTTAAATAGCAGTAGCACTTATAAGTTAAAAACTGGATGCAGGACAATCTATTACACCATGTGGGCACACAAAAAAAATTAATTGATTCTTTCATGGCATATGGGCATCACTGGCAAGGCCATTTTTTGTTGCCTGTCCTAACTGTCTTCGAACTGAGTGACTTACAAGACATCTTCAGAGGGTGTTTAAGACCAACCACATTGCTCTGGGTCTAGAGTCACATATAGACCAGACCAGGTAAGGGCAGTAGATTTCCTTTCCTAAAGGACATTAATGAATCAGACACATTTTAATAACAATAGATAAGAGCTCCATGGTCATCATTTTTGAGACTAGCTTTCAGTTGCAGATGTTTCAATTGAATGTAAGGTCCACCAGTTGCCATGGTGAGATTTTCGCACACGTACCAAGAGTAAGACCCTGGGCCTCCAAATTAATGAATCACCAACCACCTTCCCCGAAAGTAATTTTATCACAATTTTAACAAATATTCTGTCTCAAACCATGCTTCAAAAATTGATTCATACAGCACAGTAGACCATTCAGTCTTTCATGTCTCTGGCAGCCTGCTGAAAAAGTTATCCCCAATTATTTGTATGCCCCTTGCTCTTTTTCAAAGTAAATGTTTCTGTTTGTAAATTACTGCTGAATCTGTTTCTGCTGATCTTTCAGACAGCACATTCCAGATCCTTATTCATTGTGAATAAAATGGCCTCATCTCCTCTCTTGTCCTTTTACTAATTATTGTCAGTTTGTGTCCTCTGGTTATCCACCCTCCTGTCACTGAGAACAATTTCTCCTTACTTACTGTATCAAAACCATTCATAACTGTGAGCATCTCCATCACAGTTTCCCAGTCTCTCCACATAACTGATCTCTCATATATCAGCAGAATATAATTCCTTATCTCCAAAACAAATATTATTTATCCTCATAAATGCTATATATTGTATGCAGCTTGCATTGAGTAGCAGTACATAAATAAGCTATTCAGCACAACTGATCCATGTTGCACATAAACCTCCTTCATCCCTATGCCTCTCATCCTCCATTCCTTACTCGGTAACACGTTTATTGGCTTCACCTTGAATGCATCTATTCCATAGCCTTTTCTACTTCATGAGAGACAGCAGTTTCATAGCATCATACAGTAGAGAAGAGGCCCTTTGGCCCATTGAATCTATACTGTCAAAAATATACTATCCACACTAGTTCCACATTCCCACACAAGGCCCATAGCCTTGAAATATTCAAGTGTTCGGCCAAGTACCTTTTAAAGGCTGTGAAGTTCCTGCCTTAACTACCCTCCCAGAGAGTGCATTCCAGCTCCTACCATTCTCTGGGTCAAATAGTTTTTTTTCTTAAATCCCTTCTAAATCTCCTGCCTTTCACTTTAAAATGATGTCCTCTTGTTATTGACCTTTTGACTAAGGGGAACAGCTGCTTTCTATATATCCTATCCATGGCCCTCATAAACTTATACCCCCTTAACCTTCTCTGCTCCAACAAGAACAATCTGAGCTTAGCGAGTCTGTCTTCGTAGCTGAAATACTTCATCCCAGGCAACATCCTGGTGAATTTCCTCTGCACTCCCTCCAGATCAACAACATTCTTCATATAGCGTAGTGACCAGAATACACACAGAACTCCAGCTATTGCCTAACCAAATTTCTGTACAGCTCCAACATGATCTCTCTGTTCGTATAATCTATGCCACAGCTGATAAAGGAAAGCATCTGATATGCCTTCTTAACTGCCCTATTAACCTGTCCTGCCACATGTATGGAACAATGGAAAAGCTTCCTCTGAGTTTCCCATTGTCTTGCCATTCATTGAGTACTTATCTTGCATTCTAATCTCACTTTGGATTTGCTTTCACAGTGTACATAATGTATAATTATATACATCATGATAGGGAGATTGTTTACTTCTGAAATGCATATAATGCATCAACTCATACCAAGGATACAATGGAAGTTAATATGAGATTACAAGCAGCTATGGACAATATTAATCCATTATCCAGTATCAGCCCAACCTGAAAATGACCTTGAATGAAATCATGTTCATTTGTCCAATGTGTCATTACTACATTTTCCTATTTTGCTTCTCTTTTCACCTCGCCTTTTTGGAAAATACTGAATCATGCTGGAGTATGGTTCTTTGTAAAGCACTGGTCATTCCTCACGAATGAGAGAAGACTACAGGCAGGATATTTGATCATGGAGGTTGGGATGTGTCACCGATGCTTCTCATACCTCACACCCATCCAATTCTCAGGAGAAGCAGGAGAAGTTGGCTGATCCTTTCCTCTGCCCTTCCTTCCTAAGAGCACAGAAAGATGGGTTATTTGTCACACCCACACTCTACACTAATTTGAGTGGAGTTAATCTATCAGGACTTCCAGATTGACCCTGCGACCTTCCAATACTGAACTATTCAGCTTAACACTATGGGGTGTATTGAGCAGCCAAATTATTGAAGGGGCCAAACTGATCATTTTGGATGCAATTGTGTAAAAAGGAGGACAAAATACATTTGAATGACGGAATTAGTTTTATTATCACCGACTTAGTTGAGTGCAATGAAAAGTTTATACATTGCTGCTTATAGCATCATCTGAGGTACAAAGGTACCTAGATGCAGCATCTTTAGTTATGAGATGACCATGCTGAGGTCATGCCAGGCCAAGAGATCATAATGCTGGGCCAAGAGGATGCCACTCTGCGTCAAGAAGATGCCACGTTGGCAGGCCTCCACGCCACACCGGGAGGTGACCTTACGAGACTACTAAACCAGGCCGGGAGGACCCCTTGCCATGTCTGCACTGAGACTAGGAGTTGACTGGAGGCACCTTTTAACACATTGTGATATTAAATGAAGAGTGTGCATAAAAGAAATTGAAAAAGAAAGGTCATTGAGCTCATTTACACAACTGTGAACAAAACATTTTCCCTTGTTTGGCAATTTACCACTGCCCTAATCTCAACATTAATCTCTCCTTAGTTTCTCTCTCTCCTCTCTTACCCCATCGCCTCTCATGATCCGATTCATACACAAAATCCACTTTTTCATTTAGTTGAACCCATTTCTCGTAAATGTTCTTGATTAGCTTCCTTCTTTAGCTCCTGTGCTATCAAGCATTATAAATGGTCTCCTGTCCTTATATCCTTCTGCTTCTAAAAATGTTATCTCACCACCCTCCTCAGTAAATCACCATTAACCCCTTTGTCAGCAATGCAGCCCTCAATCGTCACTTTCCTCTGCATAGTTTGTGCTCAACCTGCCTTGACTAAACCTGCCACTGAACTGGAGCAATGCCAATCAACTGCAAGTCTCACCTTCTTCAACCACACTGCAGCCTTGTCATAGTCAGTAATACTATTCTCCTCCAATCCTACTCCTTCTTTATCCATCTCAGTGGAATGGCCAATCTCTTTGCCCTACTTGAATATGGTGAGTGAATCCTTATGAAAGGCTTTGGCTCCTGGTTCCCTCTTTGAGAACTCCGTGAGCTTTGTGGGAGGTGCAGCCTCCTAATGTATTAGTATCTCAATAACTTTCATTCACCATAACTTCCATTCTTCACTTTTTCAAGAAGGGAAAAGTTAACAAGACCACAAAACAAACCAAATTAGGGATAGGAGAGGAGGACAGTAAAAATAATTCAGCTCACTTCTCCCTCTTGTCTCTGATTCTATTCTTGGAACTTGGCAATCATTGTCCTGTCTGCAACAGTACCTTTTCTTGTAGATATTCATATTTCCTTTCTTCTAAATACACAAGTGGTGTTTTTTATTACATATGGATTACGCCATTTGTCCAGACTAGCAACACACATTACATGATTATTACCCTTTGCCTGCCAATAATCAAATGCTTTTACAGTGATTTCGACAGTGAGGCCAAGAAGGAATCTGAAAACAATGATGAGATTTTTAAAATCGGGCGCTGCTTGACTGGGAGATGATGTAGGCCAGTGAGAGATAGATCCAAGTAGGAACACTGGCAGCAGAGATTTGGATGACACCAAGTTCCTGCAGTGTGCAAAGCCAGCAGAGGTGTGTTCAAATATTGAAAGTCTACAGGAGAAAGTGAGGATTGCAGATGCTGGTGATCAGAGTCGAGAGTGTGGTGCTGGAAAAACACAGCAGGTCAGGCAGCATCCGAGGAGCAGGAGAATCGACGTTTCCTGATAAAGGGCTTTTGCCCGAAATGTCGATTCTCCTGCTCCTCAGTTGCTGCCTGACCACCTGTGTTTTTCCAGCACCACACTGTCAACTAC
The DNA here is from genome assembly GCF_037043375.1 of Chiloscyllium plagiosum. Classification (NCBI taxonomy): domain Eukaryota; kingdom Metazoa; phylum Chordata; class Chondrichthyes; order Orectolobiformes; family Hemiscylliidae; genus Chiloscyllium; species Chiloscyllium plagiosum. The sequence goes on from NW_028270142.1 coordinate 44,410,345, forward strand.
TGAAATTCTACAATCAATGAAGGCACAAATGAGAGTTTAGGCAGGAAATGAACTGAGACTGGCACAAACTTGGGTAATGCTTTAGAGGTGATAATAAATGCTTAATAGGGGGTGGCACGGTGGCTCAGTGGTTAGCACTGCTGCCTCACAACACCAGTGCCCCAGGTTCGATTCCAGCCTCGGGCGACTGTCTGCGTGGAGTTTGCACATTCTCCCTGTGTCTGTGTGGGTTTCCTCCCGTAGTCTAAAAACATGCTGGTCAGGTGAATTGACCATGCTAAATTGGTGTTAGGTGCATTAGTCAAAGGGAAATGTATCTGGGTGGGTTACTCTTCGGAGGGTCGGTGTGAACTTGTTGGGCTAAATGGCCTGTTTCCATACTGTAGGGAAAGTTTGTGAGAAGATTTGTAGCTCGGGTGCTCGTTGCTGTGGTTCTGTTCGCCGAGCTGGAAGTTTTGTTGCAAACGTTTCGTCCCCTGTCAAGGTGACATCCTCAGTGCTTGGGAGCCTCCTGTGAAGCGCTTATGTGGTGTTTCCTCCGGCATTTATAGTGGGAACCTAATCTAAACTAATAAATGCTTGATGATAGCATGAGTATGAAATTGGAAACTCATTCCTGAATTAAATATGTTCCCAAGGCTGCAAGCAGTCTGGATCCCTCTGAGATGTTAACGAGAGAAGTGACAGGTAGGGAACAAATACTTTGGCAAAACTCAACCTTCCAGTTTAATGAACAATTTAAATGGAAGCTTTTTATGCCAGTTAACCATTAGAACAGTTTGAAGCATATATCTGGTACTGTTGAGTGCTCACTCATTTTCATACACTACAGGTCATCAATTATCAACACTTTGAACCATTGTTAACATGACATAGGCTCATTTCCTTTCATGGATGAGGAATGAAAGGTTTATTTGACTGAAGGATTAAACACTGATAAAACTAAAAAAAACTTTTAGGTAGGCAAGCACGAAGTTAAAACACCTAGTTGGCCTTGGAAACCAGTGATCTATGGAGTTTTATTGGGTGTTGCCAAGCTGATTTTCAGGTACATATAAAGGCCAGGTACCTCCAATAATCTTAGCTATATAGTAGGTGTTCATTTATTCATGATTTGCTATGCATAGTGTCAAAGGTCACCTTGGACTGAGGCACTCAATTCTCTGAGGCTCCACAAATGTTCTGGTAAAAGAAATTGCCAAATTATTCTTGTTGATTTAGTATCTTTGAAGTTATATAAGTGATGTTGATACAATACTTTGATTTCAATAGTTGAAAATCACAACACCGGGTTATAGACCAACAGATTTATTTGGAAGCACTAGCTTTCAGAGCGCTGTTCCTTCATCAGATAGCTGTGCAGCAGGACCATCAGACACAGAATTTATTGCAAAGGATTACAGTGTCATGCAACTGAAGCAATATATTGAACAAACCCAGATTGCTGTTAAGTCAGTCATCTTTGAGAATGGGTTACATGTTCCGCTTCATTAATATGCAAATCCCAGAACTTCTTAAAGTCATATTCTCGAGATAACTTGAGGTTTTATGAAATAAAAGTGACATCTCAGCTCAGACAATGCATTACAGGTGTAAGGTTAGAGTCTGTCTGTATCTCAATCTTGAGTCAAAATGGTTCTCTTTCCAAAGTGGAATTTATAAAATATTACATGGACTGATTGCCTGTATTGACTGCCTGCAGATTGTGTGCTTTTTGCACAAAATAGAATGTATCTGTAAATATAATTCTGCAAATTCACCCCATCAACCTATATGTGTGTGGTTATGCATGAGACAGAGCGTGAGCATGTGCATGCGAAGGTATGTGTGTGAGTGTGAGTGCACGTGAGAGTGTGTGTTTAAATGTGTACATGCTTGGTAAAGTGTGTGTATGAGTGTGATGGAATATCAGCCTGTGAGAGAGTGTGCGTGTGGGTGAGTGTGAGGCGTGTATGTGTGTGTGTATGAGAGAGAGCATGTGTATGAGAGAGGGCCTGCGTGAGTGTGAAAGTATGTAAGTGCGTGTGCAGTGGGGTCACCTGTAGTGTGACATGACCACAAGGTCCTGATTGAGGCCATCCCCATGGGTACCAAACTTGGCTCTCAGCCTCTGCTCAGCCACTTTGTGTTGTTGCCTGTCCCGAAGTCCACCTTGGAGGATGGTCACCCGAAGATCTGAGGCCGAATGTCCCGGACTGCTGAAGTGTTCTCCGACTGAGAGGGCACACCTCTGTCTGTTGATTGTTGCGTGGTGTCCATTCATCTGTGGCCATAGCCTCTGCTCAGTCTCGCCAATGTACCATGCCTCAGAGATGGGCAACCATGAGATGGGCAATATTGGCTGAGTCACATGAGTACCTGCCACGTGCATAGTGGGTGGTGTCCCCACGTGTAATGGTGGTACCCATGTCGACACTCTGACACAGCTTGCAATAGTTGCCATAACAGGGTTGTATGGTGTTCAAAGTTAAAAATCACACGACACCAGGTTATAGTCCAACAGGTTCCAATTAAACCTGTTGGACTATAACCTGGTGTTGTGTGATTTTTAACTTTGTACACCCCAGTCCAACACCAGCATCTCCGAATCATGACTTGTATGGTGTTGTCTTGATGTTCGCATCAAATTGCCCAGCCTTCAGGACAACAATGTTCTGTTTAAGGTTTGGCAGTTGTCTAAAGGCAACTTCTTCATGCAGAGGGTGCTATGTGTATGGAATGAGCTGCCACAGGAAGTGGTGGAGGCTGATACAATTGCAACATATAAAAGGCATCTGGATGTGTATATGAATAGGAAGGGTTTAGAGGGATATGGGCCAGATGCTGGGAAGCGAGACTAGATTGGATTGGGATACCTGGCCGGCTGTCCATCTCTATGACTCTATGATTTGAAATGGAAGCACAGGGAAAGTCTTGGCAAGGTGCTCATCCTCATCGATAATGTGTTGAAGGCTGAGAAGAACATGGTGTAGTTTCTCCCGTCAAGGGAAGTACTGGACAATAAATGGTTGCCTATCGGTTGCATCCCCTGTCTGTCTCCTGAAGAGGTCATTACGGATTCTCACTGCGGCATTGTCGGAACTGGCAATCAATGAGTTGAGCATCGTACCCTGTTCTTATGAGGGCATCCTTGGGCACCCTCAAGTGTCCGTTAAATTCCTCCTAATTTGGACTGATCCTGTGTATGCAGAGGGCTTGTCTGTAGGGAATGGCTGTTTTAATATATTTCAGTTGAAAGCTAGAGAAGTGTTTTATTGTGAGGTTATCTGTGTGTTTGCGGTAGAGTGAGGTACTGAGGACGGATCTCAGCACAATGCTACGACAACAGATGAATGGACACCTCGCAACAATCACCAGACGGGGTGTTCCCGCACAGTCAGGGAACACTTCAGCGGTCAGGGACATTCGGCCTTGGATCTCTCACAGGCTTATACTCCATCATACTCACACACACACACTTTACTAAACATGCACACATGCATACCCACACTCTCATGCGCACTCACACTCACACTGACACACACATGCTTAAATGTTCTCTCTCTCTGTGTGTCATGCACGCGCACACACATTATGTCTATGGGGTGAATTTGTATTTACTGCAGGCAATCAATGCAGGCAGTAATATTTTACAGATTCTACTTTGGAAATAGAACCAGCCTGATTCAAGATTGGGATGCAGACAGACTCTAACCTCGCACCTTTTATTGCATTGCCTGAGCTGAGATGTCAACTTTTTTTGATCTAAAACCTTAAGCCATCTCAATATGACTTAAAAGAAGTTCTGGGGTTTGCATATTAATGAAGCGAAACCTGCAACCCATTCTAAAAAATGAAAGACTTAACAGCAATCTAGGTTTGTTTAATATATCGTTTCAGTTGCATGACACTGTAATCTTTTGCTATTAATTCTGTGTCTTATGGTCCTACTCCACAGCTACCTGATGAAGGAACAGCGCTTCAAATAAACCCTCCACGAGAACCTGGTACGTGTGATTTTCAACTTTATTCACCCCAGTCCAACACCAGCTCCTCCACAACTTGATTTCAATAAATACCTGACCTGGATAGTAATTGGGGTTTTGTTTTATCAGAATCAAGGGACAGGGACCATGTCGGCTTTTGCACACAGATTGTCAACTTCCTGGCAACAAACCTAGCGGTTTCACTGTTTATTTATCCCTGTCTTGTAAGCCATTTCTTTCATAATGTTGCTGTTTTCTATCCAGACTTGATCCTGACATAAGAAAAATAAATAAGAGCATCACCATTTTGTTACCTCCATTAGGGGGTAACAGCAATATGAGTGGTCACAAAGCGTTCCTTCTAATAGTCCCCCTGTGTTATTAGTCATTTCACAAATAGATTGTTTCCTGAAGGAGGAAAAGTCACAGCTACATCCTCAGTCAAAATAAACAACATTAAAGATTGTTTAGATCTTCTTGTTACTCTTCATCCTTAAAGGATCCAAACAGCGATTCTCATCTGGGCTTGATAAAATGCGCAATGTTCAGGAAGCTGAAAAAGCGACGATGCTTCTTTTGAAGATCTAATATTTCTAAAAGAAAGTGTTCTATCCTCCGTCCATTCAGTGTATATAAAGGAAACCTCATTCTGTCCCTTACAATTAATGAAGACCAATTTTCCACAGTGCCAATAGCTTTTATCCATTTGCATGTTGCTATGCATTAATTCTGATCCAATAGGCGGTCCTCCCCAGAAGGATGTTTAAGGTGGGGGCAGTGGTCAAGCAAAACTATTAAAATTGTGATTGGTAGACTCTCAGTAGGCAAGTGTATCTAAGAACATGAAATCAAGTTGGGCAGATACAGATCCACCAGGATCTAATTGAATGTTGGAGGAGGTTCGAGGACTGAATGACCTCTTTTTATAATTCTAAACAATCAGTGTATTGATGAGGCGGGAGAGAGGGATTTTGGAAGTATTTTTACATTGATCTAATAAAGGATGTTGCAGAGTTTGGAGAGTTTGAGCTATCGGGAGAGGCTCAATAGACTGGGGCTATTTTCCCTGGAATGTTGGAGGCTGAGGTGTGACCTTAAAGAGGTTTATATGTTTATATTAGAGAGAAGTGACTGGTGGTGATTTAACCTGAGGGCCACCAGACTTCAGATGAGAGCCAGGGCAAGATCTTTTCCCCAGGCTAGGGACAACCAAAACTAGAGGGCATAGTTTGAAGGTGAGAGGGGAAAATTTTAAAAGGGACCTAAGGGACAACCTTTTCATGCAGAGGATGGTACATGTATGGGGCATCCGAGAAGCAGGAACATCAACATTTTGGGCAAAAGCCCTTTTGCCCAAAACGTTGATTTTCCTGCTTCTTGGATGCTGCCTGACCTGCTGTGCTTTTCCAGCACCACTCTGATCTAAACTCTGGTTTCCAGCATCTGCAGTCCTCACTTTTGCCTGGTACATGTATGGAACGAGCTGCCAGAGGATGTGGTGGAGGCTGGTACAATTACAGCATTTAAAAGGCTTCTGGATGGGTACATGAATAGGAAGGGTTTAGAGGGACATGGGCCAAATCAGTCGAATGGGACTAAATTAATTCTGGATGAGTTGGATTGAAGGGTCTGTTTCTATGCTGTACAAATCCATGACGCTATAACTGGAACTCACTGGTTATATACATGTTACCTAATTCTTCTAGTTTGGATAACTTTGTGTTTCTGTCATCAGGCTATTTAAAAGAAATGTCAGCACAAATATCGATGATCACTTTGCGGTTGTGGCTTCCATCTGATGCTGTTGTTTTTATTGAGAATTCTTGTTGATAGGCAGGCAGCTATGAAACTAAGGAAAGGGAAGGCAGGTTGGTTGAGACTTGTGATTGTTGGCTTGGGAGAGAAAAGTCAACAAAAACTTGGATTAGCACAGCACCTTTAATGTGATAAAACATAAAAAGGTATTCTCTGGGAAAAGAGTAAAAAAACTGATACTAAACTACATAAGGAGAGCTTAAAACAAATAGCCAAATGTTTGTTCAAAGAGGTTAGGCTTTCAGAAACATCATAAAGAAGGAAGAAGAGGCAGAGACATTCAAAAGGCCAAATCTTGGTCAGTAGCAAAAAAAAGTTACGCCGTAAGAGCTTCATGAGCAATGGCTAGTAAAGGATATACGACCAGATGCACATGTTCAACCATACACTTGCATGTATTTTATAGCAGGGTCACTTTATACAAATCAAAACATAGCAACAGGAGTAGGCCATTCAGTCCCTTGAGCTTGTTCCACCATTCAATGAGATTATGACTGATCTATGGCCTAATTCCATATTCCTGCCTTTGGCCCATATTCCTTAATACCTTTGCTTAACAAAACTTTATGTACCTCAGATTTAAAATTAACAACTGATTAATTTTATGGAACACAGTTCCAAAGATCTACCACATCAGGAGATGGAATCAGTGACCTACAGTTCTGTTGAGTGTTGATAAGCTTTTTCAGGTAGATATAAAGGCCAAGTACCTCCAATAACCTTAGCTATATAGTACAGATTCATTTATCGATGGTTTTGCTATGCATAGTGTCAAAGGTCACCTTGAACTGAGGCACTCAATTCTCTGAAGCTCCACATATGTTCTGGTAAAAGAAATTGCCACATTATTCCTGTTGATTTAGCATTTTTGAAAATGGTTAGCATTATACTGGTGATGTTGATACATTGCTTCGATTTCAATAAATACCTGAACTGGATAGTCATTGGAGGAATTTTGTTTTATCAGAATCAAGGGATGAGACCCATGTAGGCTTTTGCACGCAGATTGTCAACTCCCTGGCAATAAACCTTGCGGCTTCACTGTTTATTTATCTCCATCTTGTAAGCCATTTCTTTCATAATGTTGCTGTTTTCTATCCAAACTTGGTCCTGACATAAGAAAAATAAATAAGAGCATCACCATTTTGTTACCTACATTCGGGGGTAACTGCAATATGAATGGTCACAAAGACTTGACTTTTCCTATTCCTAGCGTTGGACGACAGAAGTCAACTCTCACATCCTTGGTCTCTGTGAATGGACTTTATCAACAGGAAGATTATGAGCCCTCAATGGATCAGAAATCATCAGTTTAAATATTGCTGAGCAAATCAGTTTTGTGGTGATGTTACTATCCTTTTGTTGTTTTTGTAACTCTCCCTTTTTCCTGTTTGTCCTTGAGGTATGCAAAGCCAGCAATTGCTCCCTATCTTTAAGTGACGTGGGTGATAAGCCACCCTCATAAACCATTGCATTCTTTATGGTGTCAGTGCACCCACAGTGCAGTTGTTAGGAAGGGAGTTCCAGGTTTTTGACTCAAAGACCATGAAGGAATGTTATTGTTATTCCAGACTGGGATGGTGTTTGGTTAGAAAGGAACTTGCAGGTGGTGATGTTAGAATGCATCTGTTACATAGAACATAGAACATTTCAGCGCAGTACAGGCCCTTTGGCCCTCGATGTTGCGCCGCTCTGTCATACTAGTCTGAAGCCCATCCACCTACATTATTCCATGTACATCCATACGCCTGTCCAATGACAACTTAAATGCACTTAAACTTGGCGAATCTACTACCGTTGCAGGCTAAGCATTCCATACCCTTACTACTCTCTGAGTAAAGAAACTACCTCTGACATCTGTCTTATACCTATCTCCCCTCACTTTAAAGTTGTGTCCCCTCATGTTTGCCGTTCCCATACTTGGAAAAAGGCTCTCCCTGTCCACCCTATCTAACCCTCTGATTATCTTGTATGTCTCTATTAAGTCACCTCTCAACCTTCTTCTCTCTAACGAGAACAGCCTCAAGGCCCTCAGCCTTTCCTCGTAAGACATTCCTTCCATACCAGGCAACATCCTAGTAAATCTCCTTTGCACCCTTTCCAAAGCTTCCACATCCTTCTTATAACGCGGTGACCAGAACTGTACACAATACTCCAAGTGTGGCCGTACTAGAGCTTTGTACAGCTGCAGCATAACCTCCTGGTTCCGGAACTCAATCCCTCTATTAATAAAGGCCAAAACACTGTATGCCTTCTTAACAACCGTGTCAATCTGGGTGGCAACTTTCAGGGATCTGTGTACATGGACACCGAGATCTCTCTGCTCATCTGCACTCCCAAGAATCCTACCATTAGCCCAGTACTTTGCATTCCGATTACTCTGATCAAAGTGTATCACCTCACACTTGTCCACATTAAAATCCATTTGACACCTCTCAGCCCAGCTCTGTATCCTATCTATGTCTCTCTGCAACCTACTACATCCTTCGTCACTATGCACAACTCCACCGACCTTAGTGTCGTCCGCAAATTTAGTAACCCACCCTTCTAAGCCCTCATCCAGGTCATTTATAAAAATGATGAACAGCAGTGGACCCAACACCGACCTTTGCGGTACGCCGCTAGTAACTGGACACCAAGACGAACATGTTCCATCAACTACAACCCTCAGTTTTCTTTCAGCAAGCTAATTACTGATCCAAACTGCTATGTCTCCCACAATCCCATTCCTCCGCATTTTGTATAATAGCCTACGGTGGGGAACCTTATCGAACGCCTTGCTGAAATCCATATACACCACATCAACCGGTTTACTCTCATCTACCTGTTTGATGCAAGTATCTTTGTATCTTCCTCGCCAACATTTTCATTTTCTATAGTGAACACTGCCGAAAAATATTTATTTAGTGCTTCCCCTATCTCCTCTGACTCCACATACAACTTCCCACTATTATTCTGATTGGCCCTAATTTAACTGAAGTCATTCTTTTATTCCTGACATATCTATGGAAAGCCTTAGGGTTAACTCTGATCCTATCCGCCAACAACTTCTCATGTCTCTTCCTGGCTCTTCTGAGCTCTCTTTTTAGTCTTTCCTGACTTCCTTGTAACCCTCAAGCGCCCTAACTGAGTTTTCACATTTTGTCCTAACATAAGCCTTCTTCTTCTTCTTGTTGCCCTTGTTCTTCAAGGTAATAAAGGTCATGGGTTGGAAGGTGCTGCCATTTCTTGTATTCTTCAGCATGAATTTGTGAAATTTGTCCAATTTGTACTTTTAAACATAGAACAGTACAGCACAGTACAATACAGGCCTTTGGCCCTCGATGTTGTTCTGGCCTTCAATCCTACTCTAAGATCAGACTAACCTATATACCCTTCATTATATTATCTTCCATGTGCCTATCCAAGGGTCACTTTAATGTCCCTAATGTATCTGACTCAACCACCACTGCCGGCAATGCATTCCATGCACTCACCCCTCTCTGAGCAAAGAACCTACCTCTGACATCTCCCCTAAACCTTCCCCCAGTTAGCTTAAAATTATCTCCCCTTGTGATAGACAGTTCCACCATGGGAAAATGTCTTTGGCTATCTATTCTATCTGTGCCTCTCATCACCTTGTACACCTCTATCAAGTCACCTCTCATCCTTTTCCACTCCAATGAGGAAAGCCCTAGTTCTCTCAATCTTTTTTCATAAGACATGCCCTCCAGTCCAGCCAGCATCTTGGTAAATCTCCTTTGCACACTCTGTAAAGCTTCTGCATCTTTCTTATAATGAGGCGACCAGAACTGAACATAATGTTCCAAGTGTGGTCTAACTAGGACTCTTTCGAGCTGCAGCATAATCTGACGGCTCTTAAACTCAATCCCCCTGCTAATGAAAGCCAACACACCATATGTCTTCTTAACAACCCTATCAACCTGGGTGGCAACTTTGAGTGGTCTATGCACATGGACCGCAAGATCCCTCTGTTCTTCCACACTGCCAAGAATCCTGCCTTTAACCCTGTATTCTGCATTCACATGTCAGTGAACCTAAATAACTTAGGGGAGAACTGGCAGCCATTTATGTGAAACTGTAATGGCGTTGCTCTATGCACCCAATACAATGAACACAGATGTTGGTTTGATTGATTAGATTAGGTTACCTACAGTGTGGAAACAGGCCCTTCGGCCCAACAAGTCCACACCGACCCTCCGAAGAAAAACCCATGCCCCCTATATTTACCCCTGACTAATCCACCTAACACTACGGGCAATTTAGCATGGCCAATTCACCTGACCTACACATCTTTGGACTGTGGGAGGAAACCGGAGCACCCGGAGGAAACCCACACAGACACGGGGATAATGTGCAAACTCCACACAGACAGTTGCCCGAGGCGGGAATTGAACCCAGGTCTCTGGCACTGTGAGGCAGCAGTGCTAACCACTGAGCCACCGTGCCGCCCCATTGGTGACATGTTATCCCCTACCTCTTTGGTCATCTATGACAGTTCTATATTTGGCAAGTAGCCTTTCCCTTTTAGGGTAGAAGGTTTTTCTGTATAGGGGAAAATTAGTTTTCTTGAACACCTCTCCCTCCCCCCATTGAGTCAATTAGCCCAGTTCCCTCCAGGAGGTGGGATCTACCTGCTTGGCACCAGAGGAAAAGGCAGGCAGGAGGCTCCCGGGGAGACCATGGAGGTTGACTGAAGCAGAAGGCCGTCTTAATTGACAGTGTCAAAGCCATAGATAAAAGCAGAGATCATTGCAATCTCCCTCTACTTTTGTCTAAATCATTGGTAGAGAGCTTTATTTGGATACTGCAGTGAAGCTGACAGCTGTGAGCTGACACACACAAGTTTGGCTTTGCCTGAGAAAAAAAAACTAGAATGGCAATCAGATGGGCTCCTTTAGTTAATGGAGTTGGCTTATGAGGAGTGACTGAGTAGACTGGGGATTATATTCATTAGAATTCAGAAGAATGAGGGGGGCATCTTATAGAAACATACAAAATTATGAAGGAAATAGGTGAGTTAGAAGTAGAGAGGATGTTTCCACTGGCAGATGAAACTAGGACAAGAGGGCATAGCCTCAAAATTAAGGGGAGCAGATTTAGGACTGAATTGAGAAGGAACATCTTCACACAGACGGTTGTGAATCTATGGAATTCCCTGCCCAATGAAGTAGTTGACGCTACTTCAGTAAACGTTTTTAAAGCTAAGATTGATTTTTTTTGAACAATGAGGAATTAACTGATACGTTGAGAGTGTGGGTAAGTGGAGCTGAGGCCATGAAAAGATCATCCAGGATCTTATTGAATAGCAGAGCGGGCTCGAAGGGCCAGATGGCCTACTCCTGCTCCTAGTTCTTACGTTAATTTGTGGTGAGCGTGCTCCCTGATCCATCTCTGCTGCCTTGCCTTTGCCAATTTGAAACTGTCAGGGATGCCCATGGTTCCTGATAGGACTGCCTGATCTGGACCGAGATTTTCAAAGTAACACACAAATGAGCCTAATTGTGGTTTGAAAATTCTGGTCATTATTCAGAATACAAGCCTGGATACATATGGATGGAAGAGGCTAGGCTGATATTTATAAATAGCGAAATGAAGTCATTGCTCCTATTCTTGCACATCTGGTAATGTAATATTTTCACTGACGTAAACAATGGTGACAACATGAAACATGGGTATGGAACTCTCTAGGTGAAAGAGCAGGATAAATCAGATGGGTCAGTGCAGAAACCAAGGTTGATCCAATTTGAATCTACTTCACAGACTTTCCATCTCCTGTGTGACTCTACTTTTATTTTTTGCTTCATTGCCAAAGTGCAGAGAAACCGGTGCCTTACTGATGGCAAGTAAACAGCACAAATACTGTTCCAAATATTGGATCTCAGCAAGTCTGGGGATGTGTTCGATGAGGGAGACACAATGGGAAGGATTAAACTCACTTGTATTGTGAAAGCGTCCTCTGTGGCGTTCATGTTAGTGGGTTCTGGAGATGACTGTTTTTGCATTGTTTCATGATGAGAGAAATGTAAATATTAATGAAAGTGGCTGTCCATTAACACACAATGGCTGTCACTGCAATTCTTCAGTCCAATGTAACCCAAATGAACTGCAGCCAGGAGCAGAATGGCATCAGCTGTGTATTAATATTTGTGCATGTTTAGACCCTTGGCCCAGTGCTTTGGGGAAACTTCAGCTATTCAGCTAGCCCAGCTGTTACAGCTAGCCTCCTGTTACCATGGTACCAGAGAGAAAAAACATGATATTTGGAAGTTAATTTGTGATTATCCCTCTTTTCTGCCAACCTTTCATTCACTTTTGGCCGGGTTTAATCTGGGCTCCTTACAATTCTGTCCCAAATGATTTTGTCTTGCAAAAGAACAAATAAATTCTATCGAAATTGTTTTTGTTTAATCTAGACCTTTGGATGTTTTGAAGTCTGGCCTTCTGCATATCAAATTGAAAGTAGTGTGTGAAGAGAGTAACCAGGTTGTTAATAAACCGTGATAATGTAGCCTCACCAGGATTAGCTGGCAGAAAGTGAGTGTTAAATATCAGCTACTTATCTAATCAGAAGTATGTGTGAGAAGGGAGGAGAGACAGGAGAAATTCTGCCAGTATCAAGCTGTGGGAGTCTGTGCGCATCTGTTAAAAAGCAGGAGAGGAAGTGAAGAGGCCAAGGAGTCTTCACAGACACCACTGAGCACAGCCACATCCCCTCCAGAACCTACACACGTATAAATAGTGGCTTCCCCTTAAATAAGTGACAGGATGTAATTTGAACGGGGAATGAAATGCTGGAAAAGATTTAGACTCAGAGGGAGGCAGAGGGATCGAAGGCAGCACACCGTTGACTTAATATAATTATGAAAGGCTATATTACAGAAGGAGGCCATTTTGCCCTTCATGTCTGTACTGGTTCTATGAATTAGTTCCACTCCCCCTCTCCCTCTGCGAACACTTATTTAAGCAATGCACATGTACACAGTTTAAAAATAAGAGCTGTGTCAAAAACATAAAGGTAAAAGAAAATATATGGAGCAGTTTCTCAATTCGAGTCACAAAATTGTACAGCACAGAAACAGACCCTTTGGTCCAACTCATCCATGCCAACCAGATACCCTAAATTAATCTAGTCCCATTTGCCAGCATTTGGCCCATATCCCTCTGAACCCTTCCTATTCATATAGTCAGACAAGATGCTGGTGCAATGTTGTAATTGTACCAGCATCCACCACTTCCTTAGACAGCCATTTAAATCTCTTTTAAGTATTTCCCCCTCACTTTAAACCTGTGCCCTCTAGTTTTGGACTCCTCTACCCTGGGAAAAAGGCCTTGGCTATTCACCCTATCTACATCCCTCATGATTTTATAAACCTCTATAATGTTGTCTGTCAACTTCTGACACTCCAGGGAAATTAGCTTCAACCTACTGGGCCTCTTCCTATAGCTCAAACCCTCCAACCCTGATAACATCCTTGTAAGTCTTTTCTGAATTATTTCAAGCTTAACAACATCTTCCCCATTGTAGGGAGACCAGAATTGAATGTAGTGTTCCAAATGAAGGTGAACTAATGTCCTGCACAGCAGCAACATGACAGACAGGGTAGTGAAGGAGGTGTTTCATACGTTGGTCAGTGAATTGAGTATAGGAGCTCAGATGTCATTGTTTGCAGATTGCAGCTAGTTGAGTGTTGTGACGTCTTTGCATTACAGATTGCCAGTCATGTCAACATTAGTTGTTGAACAGTTGACTTCATAATCCTTAACTTTGCAGATTGCTTGAGCTTCTGTCGTTATGATTCCGTTGGACCATGATTAAATTCCAGCATTCCTTGGTTGTCCTGTTTTGCTTTTGACTGGTTTGCAGCACTCAAGGTGAGTGAGAATCTTTCTTTACCTGTCATATAGGAGTGACTAAGGGATAGCTCTTCAACTGTGACTATTCAAGTACATTAATGCTTAAACTCAGAATGTCTTGTCCCAATAGTGCACTTCAGTGGAGTTAAACCAGCTTTTTAATCATTGTTCTTGTGAATTCTTCAGAGGAAAAATGTAAAATATGTCTTCAATTTGGAACATAACTCACAGGTTGTGGTTTGCTGCTGAGCAGGGGTCATCAGCCTGTCATTATCATTATAGTCACAAAAGATCACTGTCTTGTCCATTTTGATTTGCCTCTTCGCTCCTTTGAAGTGCTGTTGCTTGAATCTCCAATCACAGCTATAGGTGAGACATTCTGTAGATATAAATTAATTTACATCCACAACCATTTTAAAAATCATATTTTAGAATTACACTTTTAAAATGTCCATAGTATGACTGGGTTCTCAGTTGTGGCCAGGGCAATATAACGCTATAGTAGTGCATGCTGTGTAAGGCACTCCTCAGTATTAACCTGTATATCACATCATCCTACAATGTCTAACTCACTTTCCAAGAAGTTATCCATTTCCCTTGTTGAAAATTACAGCTGCTATCATGCTTTCAGACAAAGTTTAGCAAAGCACATAAACTGCTTGCAAACTGCGTCTTCAAAGTAACATAAAGTACATAAATATGAAGATTTAAGGAGTTTTTATAGAATAAAAATTTAACTGTGCCAATACTGACAATAGCTACCAGACATGTCTTTAAAAAATTATATCACAATGACGTCTGATTATGTAGGACTGAGACCTAGTGAAGATTTGGTCAACCATGGTTTAGAGATATAATTTCAGTTACATCACACTGTAAACTTTTGCTATAAATTCTGTGTCTTATTCTCCACAATCACCTGATGGAGCAGCGCTCCAAAAGCTGGTGCTTCCAAATAAACCTGTTGGACTATAATCTGGTGTTGTGTGATTTTTAACTTTGGTCAACCATGTGAACGTATATAATTTATTGATAATAACTGTTAATAGCTCGCATTTGCATTGTGTTCAGTCCTTGTCTGTCCTTAACTCCTAGATGCCTCTAGTGATATCCATATAATCTTCAATTAAGCAAATGAACATTTTTCCATCTACACATCTCAGAAAAGTGCTTCAAATGAGGACGTTGCATTTTTAGGAGAGATTTCTGTGAGGTGGATGTAGTAGATTAGGCTACAAGTCTTTCACCATTAGGTTTGAACATAGAACATAGAACAATACAGTGCAGAACAGGCCCATTCGGCCCTCGATGTTGCGCCGACCTGTGAAATATTCTCAGCTCGTCCCCCTACACTATCCCAAAGTCATGCATGTGCTTATCTAAGGATTGTTTAAATCTCCCTAATGTGACTGAGTTGACTACCTTAGCAGGTAGGGCATTCCACGCCCTTACCACTCTCTGCGTAAAGAACTTGCCTCTGACATCAGTCTTAAATCTATCACCCCTCAATTTGTAGTTATGCCCTTTCATACAAGCTGACATCATCGTCCTAGGAAAAAGTATTTCACTGCCTACCCTATCTAATCCTCTGATCATCTTGTATGTCTCTATCAAATCCCCCCTTAGTCATCTTCTTTCCAATGAGAAAAGACCCAAATCTCTCAGCCTTTCCTCATAAGACCTTCCCTCCAGACCAGACAACATCCTTGTAAATCTCCTCTGCACCTTTTCCAAATCTTCCACATCCTTCCTGTAATGGGGCGACCAGAACTGTTCACAATATTCCAAGTGGGGCTGCACCAGCGTTTTGTATAGTTGGTATCAAGAGATGCTGCAGGCCACTTCTTTAAGCCTGTCTTCAGCATTTGGACCACTCTTTCTGCTTGACCAGCCATTCTCAACAGAGGCCCTGTCACATTTGAAGGGGGCCACAGTCTGAAAATCCTGAGATGGGGAGCCCCAAAGGTTTATGAGGGGCCTGGTAACTGAACCGAAGAAATACCTAAGCAACAACCTTCATTAGAGTCAGTAGTTTCCCTCCTATTTATAATATCGTTCCATCACACCGTTTGAATTTGGCGCACCTGGTAAATTAATTTCCTTCAGCCTCACTTCAGAGTCAGTCACAAAGCAACATATTCAATCAAGGGTTCTCTTAGTAACTTTAAAGCATATGTGTTTGGATATATCATATGCTAAGGTAGGTTGTGAAAAGTGCTTATTACTGTATATCAAGTCACTGAAAATTTTTTAAAATCCTCAAGTCTAACCTATCCCTCTCTGCCGGTACTAAACGCCTGGGATTGGATTAGTTAATGACTTGGTCTGGATTAAATGTACCCCAATGCAAACACTGCATCAAGTTTACATTAAAAAAGGGCATTTCGACTGAATGGGAGTAAACACCACAGGCAATACTATCCTGTACAGGTTACCGAATGATTAGTTTTCTCAAACTTCCAGAAAACTGAGAGTACAACAAAGTTGATATCCATTTGCATGACTCCATTCCAAAATGATAAACATGTATTTGAAATCAGCAGAGAGCCCTAATATCATTATTAGAGTTATTGGAGTACACACCATAAAGACCAAACATGATTAAGCCTTGGTCTATATCGTGTTAGTAAGGAAATGACGCAGTGTTGTTGATCAAACCTGAATGCCATTGATGAAAAATTGACTTCTCAATGCAGTGCATGTCAATTGCTATCCTCAGTTGATATATTAAGGCACATAGGCTCCTGATGCACATAGGAAACTCCTCTTCTCCCCTACTCTTCGGAGGGTCAGTGTGGACTTGTTGGGCCAAACAGCCTGTTTCCATACTGTAGGGAATCTAATCTAATCTTACCAAAGTGATTGGAATGAAGATAACCAAGTGGACCTCATAGAATACGAGTTCCCTGATTGGGAGCTCATTAACCTGGTCCAATCAGGGAGCCCTGGCTGACAGATATAAACAGGAGCATCAGAGGTTCTGTTCACTCTGAGAGCTGGCTCTGAGGGAGCTGGACCAATGTCAAGGGAAAAAAAAACCAGGAGATCACACCAGCACACACACAACATGGGTGCTGGGGAAAAAAATAAGCACTACCGCAGTTAGGCAGTAGTGTGGGTTAAAAAAAAGAAAAACAAAGAGAAAAAAAAATAAACAGGAATGTCAGGGTTCTGTTCACTCTGAGAGCTGGCTCTGAGAGAGCTGGATCAGTGTCAAGGGCACGTCATGTGTAAATAAAAGGTGATTGGATGACAGGATACCGGCCTCTGTGGAACTATTTCACTTACCACTGGCCATATGAGAGACCACTCATAGTGCCACAGAGTCATGATTGCATAGAAGGAGACCATTCAGCCCTTTGTATCCACACCTGGTTGCTGAGCAACTCACGCTTGTAACATTTATCTACAGCCTTCCAAATTCTTCTCTTTGGGTAATTATCCGCTTTCCTTATATAGCTACAATTGAATCAGTCTTCCCCATATTCTTGGGCTAGGTATTAAAATCCAACCACTCATTGTGAAACAAAACTGTTCCTCATGTTGTGATTGGTTCTGTTGCTATTCATCTCAAATCAATGTCTTCTGTTTCTCAGCCCTTTAATTACCGGGAATCATTTCTCCCAATCTGTTCAATGAAGACCTCCTCATAATTTTGAACCTCTTTCCTGTCATTTGTTTTTGCCAATCTATCTCTCTATGTAACTTCAATCCATAATTCCTGGAAATATTCTCATGAATCTTTTCACATCCTCTCCAAACCGTTTACATTCTTCTGAAAATGTGGCCCCCAACATTGGAGACCATACTCCAATATTCTAGATGAAGCTTAACCAGAGTTTTATAAAGATTCACCTAACCTTCTTGCCTCTGTACTCTACGCTTCTATGTTTAAAGCACTGGATCTTTATTTACAACAAATCCTTTCTCAACCTGCCTGACCACTTCAATGATTTGTGGGAGTACAATGAGAAATATCTTCTGCATGTATACTCTTCTTAAAATTCATTCATGAGATGTGGACCTCACTGGCTGGCCAGTATTTATTGCTCATCTCTAGTTTTCCTTGAGAAGGTTTGGTGAGCTGCTTTTTTGAAGCACAGCAGTCCATTTAGACCCGCAATGTCTTTACGGAGGGAATCCAAGATTTTGACTCAGCAACACAGAAGGAATGGCAATATATTTCTGAGGCAGGTTAGTCAGTGGGCTGGAGGGGAA
Organism: Chiloscyllium plagiosum; assembly: GCF_037043375.1. Lineage (NCBI taxonomy): Eukaryota > Metazoa > Chordata > Chondrichthyes > Orectolobiformes > Hemiscylliidae > Chiloscyllium > Chiloscyllium plagiosum. The sequence goes on from NW_028270142.1 coordinate 44,428,200, forward strand.
CTTGCAGGTGGTGGTGTTGCCAAGTACCTGTTGCATTTGCGCTTTGAGATGAAATTGGAAGGTGCTAAGGAGTCTTGGCGAATTTCCGCAGTGCGTTTTGTTGATGGTTCACGTTGCTGCTACTGAGGGTCAGTGGTGAAGGGAGTCAGTGTTTGCGGATGTGGTGCCAATCAAACAGGCTACTTTGTCCTTGATAACGCCAAGTTTCTTGAGTGTTGTTTGAGCTGCACACGTTCAGGTAAGTGAGGAGTATTCCATCACACTCCTGACTGATCTCCTTCATTTTGACAAGCTATGTCATGTCACTCACCAACCACTACCAGGTCCACCAGCATCCCTCCCCCCCCCTCTCGATCAAGAACCCCATCTCATTGGGATTGTCAAGAAATCCTGGAGACTGAATCACAATTGAGGAACTTGGTCAGAAGAAGCAGCCTTTGTTGCAATTTCTGATTGTGGCTGGGGAGAGCCAGAAATCTACTAAAAAAAAACAGATTTCACCACTGCTTCCCAGCCGACTCCATTGAGAGAGAATAGGTCTCTTTTGTATCTTTTACAATGTTAGTGTCCCAAAATGCTTTTACAACCAGTGATACACTTTTAAAATATTCCCATATTGGTGACACAGATCATGAATAGCTCTACCAAAAAAGGGATGGTTTCCCTGAAATTTTCATCTTTCACTCAAGCAAAACAATGCCGAATTTCAGGTGATTGTAACAATTTATACTACGCAAGGGAAAAAGCAACATACGTTCATCCACAGGAACCCATTCTGTGTAAGCAAAAATAATCTGGTCAGGACTTGCAACTTTCTTGGATTACTCAGGTATTTGGGCAGACTATAATTCTGCATCACTTTCTTTATGTTAATCCCTCAGCCAATCAGAGACAATTTACGAACTAATCAATGTTGCTTTCTCCGGTATTATAAACTGTTGTGATCGTTTGAAATTTGGATTTCTTGTGCTTATCCTGATGCGTGCAAAGGGGAAAGTTCAGTAACATATCTCTCTTTTTAGCAACTTGGTCGCTGCTTTAATGTAAGGAATAATTGGGCACAGTAAACTCCCACAAACAGCGATGTCATAAAGATCAGATGATCTGTTTTAGTTACATTGGTCAACAAATCATTGTTGGGTGGGTATCAGGGAGAAATTCTCCACTCTTCTTTAAAAGGATCTTTCATTTTCAGGGCCAACAGAATCTTAACATAATATTTCAGTCTTGATCACAAAATCCAGACTGTCAGCCCGAGTATGGCATTGTCAGAGGTGGTGTTTCTTAGATGAAATGGGTCTCAAACACCCAATCTACCAACTCAGATGGGTGAAAGGACTACCCACTGAGATAGGGCTGACAGTTTCAGTACAGATGTTTCATACTTACACAGGAGTATATGGGTGCGTGAAGTTTATTAGCGTGACTATGTATACAGTTCAGGCAGCACGTATTTGAAGGTTGAAGCAATCTGTTTGGTCTTGGTCCCTGGAGCTCTCCCTGGCTGGGTGGGAATTCTGGTTCCTGTTTACTTTCACTAGTGGTTCAGTAGGTTGTGATTTCTGTCCTTGTTTATCTTCTGGAAGGTCACTGTTATTCCCCCTTAGGTACTGGTCTACATTTCCTCCTGGGAGGTGTTTTGGTGTTAGGGAGTGGAACTGAACTGTGACTAGTGCTCTATTACATAGCCACAAGTACTAATTGGGCAACTTGATGGATATTAAATCTGTAGCGCAGTCAGCAGTGAAAAAGTAACTTTTATTTTAACTCAGGAAAGAAGCAACGTTATTGTTCTTTATAACGAAGTCAGCTATTTGAAGATAGGCGGTTTCTTTAGAGGTCCACAGAAAAGCCTTGTTCAACAATCTATGTGAATACATCGCATCAAAAGGAAAAATCTTCAGGCTTGGTTATTGCAAAAAAAACTGACAGGGCCTCTTAGGAGAGCTTTTAAATCAAACAGCCTATAAAGCTGCCAACCTCAGTGTATCAAACAGAAATGAGTGGGGTGGGCTGCCGTGAGAAAGAGACGTGACAAAAGCTAGCCACAAAGTCCTAATAGTTCCGATCAGCACTCAGGGTCTGTCTGTTCCACAAGGACTGCAGCAGTTCAAGACAGCAACTCATCACTAACTTGTTCTGGGCAATTAGGGGTGAACAACAAATGCTAGCCCAGTCAGCGATGGCCATGTTCCGTAAACAAATTTTAAAAATGCACAACTGGTTTTACCAGGAGTGTGAAAATGCAGGTCCTGACAGGATTTGCAAATACAGTGCAATGGGTTACATCCTTGATAGAAAAGTGCAGCAGGTCAGGCAGCATCCAAGGAGCAGGAGAATCGACGTTTCGGGAATGAGCCCTTCTTCAGGAATGAGGAAAGTGTGCCAAGCAGGCTAAGATAAAAGGTAGGGAGGAGGTACTTGGGGGAGGGGCATTGGAAATGCGATAGGTGGAAGGAGGTTAAGGTGAGGGTGATAGGCTGGAGTAGGTGTGGGGGCAGAGAGGTCAGGAAGAAGATTTTAGGTTAGGAAGGTGGTGCTGAGTTCGAGGGTTGGGACTGAGACAAGGTCGGGGGAGGGGAAATGAGGAAACTGGAGAAATCTGAGTTCATCCCTTGTGGTTGGAGGGTTCCTAGGCGGAAGATGAGGTGCTCTTCCTCCAGCCGTCATGTTGCTATGGTCTGGCAATGGAGGAGTCCAAGGACCTGCATGTCCTTGGTGGAGTGGGAGGGGGAGTTGAAGTGTTGAGCCACAGGGTGGTTGGGTTGGTTGTTCAGAGAACACCTCTGGGACACCCGGACCAACCAACCCAACCACCCCGTGGCTCAACACTTCAACTCCCCCTCCCACTCCACCAAGGACATGCAGGTCCTTGGATTCCTCCATTGCCAGACCATAGCAACATGTCGGCTGGAGGTAGAGCGCCTCATCTTCTGCCTAGGAACCCTCCAACCACAAGGGATGAACTCAGATTTCTCCAGTTTCCTCATTTCCCCTCCCCCCCACCTTGTCTCAGTCCCAACCCTCAAACTCAGCACCACCTTCCTAACCTAAAATCTTCTTCCTGACCTCTCCGCCTCCACCCCCCACTCCGGCCTATCACCCTCACCTTATCACCCTCACCTTAACCTCCTTCCACCTATCGCATTTCCAACGCCCCTCCCCCAAGTCCCTCCTCCCTACCTTTTATCTTAGTCTGCTTGGCACACTTTCCTCATTCCTGAAGAAGGGCTCATTCCCGAAACGTCGATTCTCCTGCTCCTTGGATGCTGCCTGACCTGCTGCGCTTTTCCAGCAACACATTTTCAGCTCTGATCTCCAGCATCTGCAGTCCTCATTTTCTCCTACATCCTTGATTGTCATGATGTGAAGGTGCCGGTGTTGGACTGGGGTGCAAAAAGTTAAAAACCACACAACACCAGGTTATAGTCCAACAGGTGGTTTATTTGGAAGTATTAGCTTTTGGAGCGCTGTTCCTTCATTAGGTAGTTTGGAACAAGATCATAAGACACAGAATTTATAGCAAAAGATTAGAGTGTCATGCAACTGAAATTCTATATTGAACAATTGTTTGTTCAATATATTGTTTCAATTGCATGACACTGCAATCTTTTGCTATAAATTCTGTGTCTTATGAACCTCCTCCACAATTACCTGATGAAGGAGCAATGCTTTGAAAGCTAATACTTCCAAATAAACCTGTTGGACTATAATCTGGTGTTGTGTGATTTTTAACTTTATCCTTGATAGTGATCTTGATATGGTGGGGTAACCTATTTAGTGATATTTACATGTCAGAAAGGGGTAGAATTGCTCAAGAATTATTTTTGTGGTTCTTAAGATGTAGGCATGGTTGGCAAGGCCAGCATTTATTGTCCATCCCAAATTCTGTTTGAGAGGGAGTTGATGGCATGGATACACCCACTGTGATTTGGTTTTCCACAACAGGCATTTCAGGAGAGCAGTTAAGAGTCAGCCACCTTGCTCTAATTCTGGAGTCATGTGCAGTCCAGACTGGGTACAGAAGGGCATACATGAATCAAAAAAGGGTTTTTCAAATGACAATCTGGTGACTTTTAAGATAAAGATCAGTGCTGCTAACTTTGTCAGTCCAGTTCATTGAATTAAAATTCTCCAGTGGTTACTGGTGAACTTTGAGCTCAGTCTCCAGATCACATGTCCAGATATCTGGATTAGTGACTCACTATCAGCATCACTACACTCCCATCTCTCTCAAGGTGAACAGATCACGTTCACCTGCGATAGCAGGTAATTCATATTGGAGAGATTTGTTTTTCACCATGGTTGCAGGAGTCTTAATGTTTTATTGGAATTTGGAACATGTCAAGATATGGTAGATCAATAACAGTCCACTTTCAGTCTTCTTTGAAAATAAATCTTTGATCATCTGGACAGTTGGATCAGAATTTTACCAGCCTCGTGACACCAGATTCAACAGTTCTCGGGAGCTGAGGGAACCTGTTAAGTGGCCACGTCTATTAGGCTTCTGAATCTTATTCCAACTCCGGCCATGCTTTTCGGATGTGACTAGGCAGGAGGCTGTAGGGACACAGCAAGCTAGGTAGCATCAGCAGATGGAGAAGCCGATGTGTCGAGTGTAACCCTTCTTCAGGACTCTTCTTTCAGATGTTGTTTGTGATATATATAGATGATCTGGAAGAGGCCACTGTTGGTATGATCAGAAAGTTTGCAGATGACACAAAGATTGGTGGCGTAGCAGAAAGCATAGGGGATTGTCAAAGAATACAGGAGAATATAGATAGACTGGAGAGTTGGGCGGAGAAGTGGCAAATGGAGGTCAATCCAGGCAAATGTGAGGTGATGCATTTTGGGAATTCTAATTCTAGAGCAAACTATACTGTAAATGGAAGAGCCTTGGGAAAAGTTGATGAGCAGGGAGATCTGGGAGTTCGGGTCCATTGTACCCTGAAGGTTGCTGCACAGGTGGATAGAGTGGTCAAGAAGGCATATAGTATGTTTGCCTTCATTGGACAGGGTATTGAGTATAAGAGCTGGCAGGTCATGTTAAAATTATACAAGACTTTGGTTCAGCCGCATTTAGAATACTGTGTACAATTCTAGTCTGCACATTACCAAAAGGATGTGGACGCTTTGGAGAGGGTGCAGAGAAGGTTTACAAAAATGTTGCCTAGCTATGAAGAGAGGTTGAGTAGGTTAGAAAAAAGGAGTTTGAGGAGGGACCTGATTGAGGTCTACAAAAACATGAAGGTAAGCATTTTCCCAGGGTGAAGGATTCAATAACGAGAGGTCATGCTTTCAAGGTGAGAGGTAGAAAGTTTAAGGGGGATACACATGGCAAATACTTCACACAGAGGGTGGTGGGTGTCTGGAACGCATTGCCAACAGAGGTAATAGAGACAGGCACCGTAGATTCATTTAAGGTGCATCTGGACAGATGCATTAGTAGGTGGGGAGCAGAGGGATACAGATACTTAGGAATTGGGCGACAGGTTTAGGCAATGGATTTGGATCAGCTCAGGCTTGGAGGGCCGAAGGGCCTGTTCCTGGGCTGTAAATTTTCTTTGTTCTTCTTTGTTCTATGTAGCCAGCCAGGGATGCACAGAATAGAAGTGGGCAGATAATGAGGACTGTTTAAATAAAACAGAAACAGAAAATGCTGGGAACGCTCAGCAGGTCAGGCAGCATCTGTGGAGAGAAATCAAAGTCAACATTTGGATCTGGTAACCCTTCCTCAGAACTGATGGTGCCAAGGAAAAAGTTATTTTTTGTGCAGAAGATGGGATGGGGAAGGATTAAGGAGTAAATGATAGGTTGGGATAAAGCCCAAAGAGAGAAGAACAGAAGGACAGACAAATGAGTGGATAATGATCAGCCTGGGAGATTGACTATCCATTAGTGGACAATTAGTGGCTCGCGCTGGGTGGTATGCAATAGCAAGGCTTGGTTTGTGGGCGCTGGGGTAAGGACATGGGAGGAGGTGCCTCAAGCCCTAGAATTGTTGAACTTGATATTGAGTCCAGAATGCTATACAGCCCCCAAATGGAAAATGAAATATCCTTCTTCCAGCATGTGCTGAGCTTGGCTGGAGCGCTGCAGCTAGCTGGAGCAGATGTTGGCCAGGGAACATAGTGGTCTGTTAATTAAGACTGTTAGTCAACCAATTAACCAGTGACTTGGGATTTGGTAATGGGCGCACATATTAGCTTGGAGAACTCAGTAACATATAAGTGGTGCCGATATTTTCTAATGTTATGCAGTGTTATGGACAGAATCTGGAGAGTGTTGCCCAAATTGTTCCTGGGTGAGGAGGAGGGCTGAACTGGCTCCTTTTATAAACCTGCCTGATTGGTTGGTTGCAATAAGTTTAATTTACAAAGGATCCCTTCCTTTGTGGATACTTTTCTCCAATACCTAGTGGATTTAGTTTCAAAGGAAGCCAATTTAATTAGGCTTGCTTGAGTTAACAAAGAGTGAATTCATTAGTTGCTAGACGCGGGAAGAAATCATAACACAAGACACACACGTATTAGAAATTAAAAGTGAGTCCAAAGGAAAGTTACAAGTTAAGAGTTATATGGATCAGTCTCTATCAGGGGAATTTTGTAGGGGCCAGTGTGATGTGGACTTTGGTGAGATTTGTGGCAGAATCAGCTGAGAAGTCCACAAAGACCCAGCTTGAATGTGGGAGCATCTTGCTGCATTTTCTTATGGATTTATGTAGCAAAGCAAGTATTTCACCTGGCAGCAGTGAGTTGCCAGTTAATGGGGATTAAAGTTTGTGAAACAGCTTATTACAAGATGACATACACACTCTTGGAATGGAAATCTGGCTGCAAGGAGCCTCCATGCTGCTCAGCACCAAACACCTCAGGGCGTGATCCATGAACATCCTCAGACATTGACATCAAACATTTGCCAACTCCTCCTGACCACATGTACATGAGTGACCATAAAGCACAGGCCTGTGACCACAGATTTCTGGTTGACTGCCTGGACCCAGTCCGCCTCTGTTCCTCAACTACATTCTTAATGGGAAGAGTATTCAGCTTTGCAACTCCCCAAAGAGAATTATTTAATGGAGGCTTTCGAAGGTGCTTTCTGTCTGATCTGCCTGTACCCATTAGTCAGAAGCAAGCTGCTTAAGTGTTTCAAATTCCAGGAACGTCTGGTCAGGCCATTTTCAAGCCAAATACATTTAAGTTAGACTTTTTTACTATCTTGTGCCCAGTGGCAATTTCTAGAGGTAAAAGAGGTTACACACGTATACTTTCACTTGCTAAAAAGGACAAATATTGATCTGGCCACCCTAACTACTGGGCACCCTCGGAAGAAATAAAGAAAACTTCTAACTCTACCTCTGATGAGTTGCAAACCAAGTTGCATCTGGCCTTACGACTGAGCCAGTGGTCTCCTCAGGAAACATAGGACTTCTGCCATAAAAACTGAAAGCATTGGATAAATTCAACAAGTCTGGCAGCATCTTTTGAACCAGTGTTCATGTTTTGGATCCAACATAACTCTTCTTCCTTGGGGTTTCTCCAGCATTTTTCTGTTTTTATTTCAGTAGCTGCAGTATTTTGTTTTTATTATAGGCTTCCTGACCCTTAGCTCGAACGATCTTCATTCAAGCTGTTTGTCTGGTAGTTTAATTTTCCTAAAGTTCTCTCTCTGCTCTTTCATCTCTTTCCCATTCATCTCTCTCACTTTGTCTTTCTACCCTTTTCCCTTGAAATTCTCATTTCTGCTTCTCTAACTTTAATCTCTCTACCGCTACTCTATCCATTTCATCATCCTTAGTTTCCATCTCTAAAACACTGGCCACTCCTAATGAAATTTCAGATCTTCCTGCTTCCAGGCAAAATTCTAATTCCACTATACTTTATCTTCTAATTATTCAACTGAGAGACAAAATGGTTAACTCATTGAAAGTAACTTTTCCTAATTCGACTAAGAATGTGTTGGTATCAAATTTTTTTTAAAAATCATTTCAATGTGCCACTTTATCCACTCTAATTGTTTTGTTTCACCTGTAGGTTCAAGCTGTGTTCATGGGACCCCAATTTATTACAAACAGTCCCCCCAGTGGTTCAACTTTCAGATGGAATACTCCAAATGGCATGTGTGAGGCAGGAAGAACGGACTCCCCTTTACTTACCCAAACCCCTCAGTTGGTAACCATGAGTATAATTTCTGCCTAAGTGAAATATAAACACCTGAATGCCAAGGTCACGGAATTGACGGGAGGTGTGGACCCCAAATACTTTGGCTTCGTGATGGGCGCACGAGGCAAGTGGCTGGATATGAATAACCACCTCATGACAGACGAAGCATGAGTATAATTTTACAAAGATGTGGATATCCTTCCCCAAAACCAAATGAATTTATGTTTTACAAGGAGCCAATATAACCAGACTGTCTTGAGTTAGAAAGAAGAATGATTATATTAGTTACTAACTACAAGGAAAGAAATAATACTGACACACACACACGCACACACACACACATTATTGATGCAAGTTGTAAAATATTTATGGATCAACATCAATGAGTCATTCATGAAGAGCAGATCATCAAATGTTGCGGCCATTACAATGGACATTACTGAGAGTTGATGTTGGTGGTTGATTTTGAGTATGAACTTCTTTGCTTTACAGACTTTGAAATTTCTTTCTTCTTGTTCCTTTTGATTTGCCTGTTGGCTGATCAGCTTCATCACTCAGAATGATGAATCCTTTACCTGCAGTGCAGGGGTGTTCAATGTCTGTCCTCAAAGCTGTAGCCGTTATTACACTAGTCCACACATTAAGGCATCAGGCCATTGGAACACACAGACTAGAGTTGACTACTTTCAACCCCTGTCCCTGTGTATTCTTAATACGGAAAAATGCAAGTATGTCTCTTGTCCATATTGTTGCCTTTTTTTAAGAAAGATGTTTACAGTCTAAGATACAGTGGATTACAATGAGGTTTAAGTGAACTTCTCTTTTTGATGCTTCTTTAGCACCTGCAGGTATGATAATCTAGGCTTTCTTTCCAGACGGCCACTGGATTTACTGCAGTCAAATTGAATGTAGCCATCTTCTTCTAAAATACCCATATTGGAATTTAAAGATCTGATATCTCCATAAGGAAACTGCAGAAATGCTCTGTGATCATGACAATAGAGATAGGGATATATTGACATGGAGCAAATATGCAGCACCCAGGGACACTCTGGTGTCTTGATGAAGTGATGGGATGTGAAAGGGGAGGACACATGAGGACGGGATGGACTCCCAGTTGCACAAATTGTTTTGCTTGGTGAAACAATGATGTTGCAGTTTGGCTTGCCATCACCTCAGTCCTCTTTGAAATTGAGAAGGAATAATTCCATTATTACAATTTTTTGAATCATATTTAAAATGTTTGGATTTATGTAACATAGATCATGCCCACTGGATGTCCCAAAGTGTTTTACACCCAATACATTGCAATCTGACTGCTGTTTTTCCTATATTTATACAGAGCAAATTCTTGTAAATGAAAATGTACTAACAGATGACCTGTTGTTGATTGAGGGTTGCATATTGGCCAGAACATCAGAGAAAGCTTCTCTGCTTTGTCAAAGGGTCGTGGATTCTCCTATTCCACCTTAAAGGGAGACTAAGACCTCACATTAAGATACCATCTAAAAGTTAGTACTTCTGGTAGTGCAACACACCCTCCCTTCTGACCCTGGGTTGTCAGCCTGGACATTTTAGAATCTATAGAAAGGATGTTGTGAAAATTAAAAGGGTTCAGAAAAGATGTGTAAGAATATTGCCAGGGTTAGAGGGTTTGAGCTTTTGGGAGAGGCTGAATAGGCTGGAACTACTTTCCCAGGAGCTGAGGGGTGACCTTCCAGAAGTTTCTCAAAGCATGAAGGGCATGGATGGGTGAACAGTCAGGGTCTTTTCCCCAGTGTAGGGGAGTCCAAAGCTAGAGGGCATAGGTTTAAGGTGGGAGGGGAAAGATTTAGAAGGGACTTATGGGGCACCTTTTATCACAGAGAGTGGTGTGTGTATGAAATGAGCTGCCACAGGAGGTAGTGGAGAGACTGGTACAGTTACAGCATTTAAAAGGCATCTGGATGGGTATGTGATTAGATTAGATTCCCTACACTGTGGAAACAGGCCCTTTGGCCCAACAAGTCCACACCGACCCTCCGAAGAGCCACCCACCCAGACCCATTCCCCTACATTTACCCCTGACTAATGCACCTAACACTATGGGACTTTGGGGGGAAACTGGAGCACCCGGAGGAAACCCATGCAGACACAGGGAGAATGTGCAAACTCCACCCAGACAGTTGCGTGAGGTGAGAATTGAACCCAGGACCTTGGTGCTGTGAGGCAGCAGTGCTAACCACTGAGCCACTGTGCGATTAGGCAGGGTTTGGAGGAACATGAGCCAAATGCTGGCAAATGGAACTAGAGTCATGTTGAATATTTAATGGCTTGGCCAAGTTGGACCGAAGGGTCTGTTTTCATGGTGTACATCACTGTGAATCTAGGGATCCAAGTCTCTGGCAGATGATCATGGGCACCATGGGACCAAATTCAGTTCTTCCCTACCAGGCAGTTCGACATTAAATAGAAACATTTGCCCCCAGGTTTAACTAAAGAAGGAAGCCACTACTCACCAAGTTCAACATTGTTCAGACTCTCAAACGTGCCAGCAGAGATCGCTGGATAACAACAATGAAAACCCCAGCTGATTTTGGATTCATAGTTTGGATGATAAGAGCCATAGACTCCCATTGTTGTTCCGTCTGAAAATAAACTTACCCAAAACACAACAAATATTTAACACGAGCATTTTGCTTCGTTCCCATGGCTCGATGCCACCTACAATCTGACTTACGTCTGACCTGAATCCTAAGGCATCCGGTGTTTCTGCATACATATTAGTACCAATTTCCAACTCAGATCATTTATAATGTGCAACAGATTTTTTTTTGTCCGTAACAGAGTATATGTTAACAAGCTGGATTCAATCCACTCACCTCACACACGGTGCACTGGAGCTAATTTATCTCTACTATACACACTTGGCTGCCAAAGAAATAACAAACACTTTAAAACCTCATTGTTTACAGAGGTGGCAAGGCACAGTAGTAGTTTTCCATTGTCAATGTATAAAAATAAATGTATATTTCTCTCCAAAGATATTTGATTATTAAAAAAAATGTAAATTTTTCAATCAAAGTTTAAATTCTATAATTGACAATATCTTCAAACATGTGGCTTTGGATATACTCAGACACATTTAATAATGGTCTAGAAAAGTTTGATTCTCTATTAGCTTATGATGTTGCATGAAAAGGTTATTTTTGAAAAATGACAAAACAAGCAAAGGTTATTCTGCCACCCAAGCCTCTTTCACCACTAAATTAGATTAATTTGTCTGCTAACTTGGTTGCCTAACCCCTTATATTCTTCGACGAACTGAAATTTATCAGTCTTGGCCTTAGTGTTTGCAATTGAACCGTACATGCCAATGTTGTAACCCCATCTCCCCCAACCTCAGCTTTTCATAGGAGAGAGTGCCAGATTTTAACTCCCACAAACACCAACATAATAATTATAACAGCTCTGGTGGAGCTGTCAAGTCCCACTTACTCCATAGGCTGTACCATTAGCCTTATTCAATCAAAAATGGTCAACTTGCTGTCCTTATTACATAAAACTGGAACAGCAGAGATTTTCACTAAGCTTTTCAATGACAGGCAATTTTATTAAACACCTTATTTTTTAAATAAGTGGCAAACTGGTTAGCAATACGCTATTATCGCTGACCCCAAACAATACCCATCCGTACACATCCAGGACACATTGCTGCAGAGCTATTACAGGGTGGAGGAAAAATAAAGGCAAAAAAAGGAGAAACATCTTTGTATGTCAAGAGTCAAATTCAGATGACAAGAATGGGTTGACTTTTCACAGTTCCTTTAAATTGCTACCAATGAGATCTTACTGCTCACTGTTGCAAAATAATGGGAAATCTCCAGACTAAATGTTAGATTGGCAGAGAAACAGTTAGGAGTATTGATATTTGAAACTATTTCAATTTTGCAAAATATTTCTCTGAGAGAGATACAGAATGTGCTGCTTTCGGCTCCAAGCTCTGACTCTCACAGTACTGATTGTCCTTGCAAATATCTCCACCAGCTTCCCACAGCTTCGAGGTGTATACTGAATAAACAGTTATTATCTCAGTCTGGAGGCTGTTGCTAGATGCCTACAACATTGGACCATTAGAGATTTTCAAGTCTGCTTGCACAACAGTGAAAGCAATAAGCCTCCACTCTTTTCTCACTCATCAAAACTTTGCTAGATACTGTGCTATGTGGTCCCTACATAATAACCAGATAATCTGCCTTTTGTGGTGTTGGTTGAGGGGTAAATATTGACCCAGGACACAAGGGAGAACTCTCCTAGTCTTCTTCGAAATATGCTCGTTGCCTCCTTTACACCATCTCAGATTCTTGGATTAATTTATAAAGGACTTCAACTGCCTCCAGCTGATAAAAGAGTGTCAGACCAGATGAAGCGCAAGGTATGTCTTGAACCTATATACCTCTTACCTGAAGAGAGAATATTGCAAATGCACCAAAAATAAAACAAAAGGAAACAGTGTGCATGCAATATCAGGACAGCTACAAATACCAGACCACTGTGGAAAGCTGAATGACTCTTCAGGATACAGAGAGAAGGAATAGCAGAAATGAGGGCCAGCCAGATGCTTGAAGCTTTGTTCACAGGAGAGGTCCCATCCTTTCATACCTGAGTTCTACAGAATCCCTACAGTGTGTAAACAGGCCAGTCAGCCCAACAAATTCACACTGAGTCTCCAAAAACTATCCCAGCCAGACCCATCCCCCTACGCTATCCCTGTAACCCTGCATTTCCCATAGCTAACACACCTAACCTACATATCCCAGGGCATTTCTGGGTAATTTAGCATGGTTAATCCACCTAACTTGCACATCTCTGCACTGTGTGAGGAAACCAGAGCACCCAGAGGAAACCCACGCAGACACAGGGAGAATGTGTATACTCCACACAGACACCCGAGGGTGGAATCGATCCCAGGTCCGTGGCATTGTGAGGCATCAATGCTAACCCTGATCCACTGTGCTGTCCCAGTTGGACTGATCATGTACCCAGACACTCACTCACCAAAGTCAGTCTTCTCTGGAGTGCAGGATTCCAGAAAACAGTGGAAGGAAATCATTACAAGGACAATCGAAAGTCCTCACTTAGGAGTTTCAATTAAACCTTTACCCACAGAAACTAATGGATCTCTCCAAAGACGTGAAATAGAAAATATACAACAGTCACCAATGGTGGAGTGAGGGAGGTGGGAAATTTGAATTCCTCAGCAAAGAAGCTGAAAATTTGGCCCATTTGATTCATACTTTAACTTACCCCTTTATTAGACAAATAGTTACATATCATCTTGTCTCAAGCCTTTGTTGAGGTGACATTAAAACGTCCAACCATTGTCATTTCCTTTTTGATATAGTTCACAACATTCAGAATATAACTGGTGGAATCAAAGACTTGCTATCATAGAAATCATGACGGACTTGATATCTATTTACTGAGAACTTCTGTATTTTTCCAAATATTTTATGTAATTTCCTCCCTGAATTATATAGGCTCAGGCAAAAAATTTAGTTTCAGGGTAATAATTGTTAAACATTGAAGATCAAACTATGCCAGTCCACAATGACTTATAATAATCATTTTACTAACAGACTGTACATAATTTGACTGTTCATATTTTCTATTCATCAGCTTTACCTTCCCATTAAATCAAGCTAAATTAATCAAGGAAAAGCTGAGAGAATTGACAGAAAAACTTGTCTTTTCCATTCCATACAAATCTCTTCCAATACTTGTACATCCTGAATTAGAATCTGATTATGGTGGGCTTCCTAGTTTTAACAAAGAAATAGGGAACAATTTTCCTCATCACACTCACTCCAACCTAAGTTGTTTGTGTGGATGTTTTCTGATTTCCGAAGGCAGGCTCAAAAATCTCTTACTAATAGGCTATTGGAACAGCATGCTCCAAATCCCAACCTCTCCACTTAGACAAGAGCAGCTCCCTTACAAGAAGACCAGACAACTGCAAGTTGCTCTCTAAGTCACACACCATCCCAACTTGGATTTCTATCACCGTTCCTTCATGGTCAAAGTCCTGGGACTCTCCCTAACAGCACTGTGAGTGTGCCAATACCACATGGGCCACAAAGGTTTGAGATGGTAACTAACTACCACCTTCTCCAGGGAAGTCCTGAATGGGAAATAAACACTGGCCTTGCCAGCAACCCATGAATAATTGAAAGAAAATAAATCTAGTTCATATCCCACTTCTGTAAAAGCTGGTATCATTGGTCTTATGATTTCATCAAGCGTTTGTCTTGACCTTGTGCTTGGTTCATATCAGAGAAAAGATAAAACTGGAAGAATGAAGTGGTGACTCTGTCTTACAAAAGCATAAATATTTATTCTTTAAGTTGTAACTGATTTCAAAATGTTTGACAGCTGCGTCACAAATCAACAATTGTTCAAGGAGTTCAAACATTGAATTTGTCATGCAGGTCGCGTATCCAGCCACTTGGAGCCATGGCTGATCACATGGAAGTAACCAAACCTATCTTTCTGAAATGTGATCCGGCGGGAACAGTGTCCGGAAAGTCATTAGTCATATTCCATTTCTCCCACATCCACGATATAAATATTTAGATACAGGGCTGTGAGTGTGGGTGTATAGTCTCGATATATCCTATCAGTTCAAGGAATCCAGAAACTTAAAACAAAACTGGAGCCTTGACAGGGAAAATCAAGCTGTCGTGGGCAACACTGACCATTTCCAAGTTGTGACTGCAGGGTGGTGAGCTTAGCAAGTCCAGAGAGCCTATTATTCAAAAATGGATGTCAAACACAATTACATTTGGCAGACTGAAGTTGCCTAAGTCACAAACAATTACGCAAAATACAAAAGTAACAAATGCCTGGGTATAGCTTGAACAACTCAGCATGTCCCAACACAAACCATATTTATTCCCAAAAGACACAGGAAGCAACAAAATGAGACCAAAAAAGAAGCCACTTTACCTCTGTTCACTAGGTGTAACAAGCTTTTCAATGCTTTGCTCCTGGTTTTTTATGGATATGTGATTTACTTTAATATAAACCCCAAAGGGTTCATGATCTGAATATTAGAATTCGATTGATGTTAGATTGGGTGCTTTAGTCATCAGTGTTTTCCTGTTTTGATGCCCCACTATGGTCCAAGAAAGAGAGAGGAAAAGATGTGCATTTATATAGCACCATTCACAGCCTCAAAACATCCCAAAGTAATTCAATGAAACACTTTTGCAGTGCAGTCACAGTGGCGCGATGTGAGAAACTAATTTATACACAAGCAGCTCCCACAATCAACAATGCCATAGTGACCTGATAACATGGTTCATTGATTTGAGTGGAGGGGCAAATATTGGAACATACGAACACAGGAGTAAGCCATTCAGCCCCATAAGCTTGTTCCACCATTCAATGAGATCATGGCTGATCTGTGGCTTAACTTGGTATACCTGCCTTTGGCTTAAATCCCTTCCTTCCTTTCCTAACAAAAGTTTATCTATCTTAGATTTAAAAATAACAACTGATCCTACATCCACCACTATTTGTGGAAGAGAAAACATCTACAACCCTTTGTGTGCGGAAGAACACAACTATTAAAGCAAAATCTTCAAAAACGATCAATGGTAACTTTAGAAAATGCAATAGTTTCCAAATGAAATAATTCTCTACTTCCAGGGTGCACCAATTAAACTTCTGTTTTTGAAACAGATTAAGGTGTGCATTCATTTTGAGGAATGTCACAATCCAGCAGCAAGAAAAAAATTATGAAGTTACTATAAAAATGTATTTCAATTGGCTAAAAATCTATTGACTAATAATGTCTCAATTTGGCAGATCATATGTCGTTCCTTTGTTAGGAAATTCTGTTACAAGGTTGAAACTTTATTGCTGGAACAGCACAGCAGGTCAGGCAGCATCCAGGGAACAGGAGATTCGACGTTTCGGGCACAGGCCCTTCCTCAGGAATCCTGAGGAAGGGCCTGTGCCCGAAACGTCGAATCTCCTGTTCCCTGGATGCTGCCTGACCTGCTGTGCTGTTCCAGCAATAAAGTTTCAACTTTGATCTCCAGCATCTGCAGACCTCACTTTCTCCTCGAAGAATTCTGTTACAAGACCCAAAAAGCTGGTTTGTGGTTCTCCTCCTTAAAGGGTAATTTAATCGTTCAAAATTATGAAGGGCTTTGATAGTATAAATAAAAATGCACTTTTTCCACTGGCAGGGGAGTCAGCAACCAGTGGACATCTGATGTAAGTGGCATGGGAGTTGAGGAACTGAGTTGTGATCTAGAACGCACTGCCTGAAAGGGCAAGGGAAGCAAATTCAATCAGAATTTTCAAAAGTGAATTAGATAAGTCTGCATTTGCTGATACGCAGGAACATTCTTATGAGGAACGAAATCTGTCAAGGATGTTTAAAAAAAGAATAAACAAATGTCAAACAATGAAAAAAAATGCAATTAAAGAATACATGTGAAATATTTCCACAAACGTTGGTATCCTGTCATCAAGTCACCCTTTATTGACACGTGCATAGTATAAAACACTCATCTGGCTTCCTCAGAGTGAGCTTAGCCCCTGACACTCCTGTTTATATCTGTCAACCAGGGCTCCCTGATTGGACCAGGTTAACAGCCCCAAGCAGGGAACTCATATTCCATGAGGTCTACCTAGCTGACCTCATTCCAATCGCTACAACATTGATGAATTGAAGAAATACGGGTTAGGCAATTTTTTAAGAATCAGCTTTATACTATACATGTGCAGTCTAAATAAAATGGGAGGTGAGCATAGGCATTCAGTACAGGTTCGGTGATGTCTGCAGACATATCGATTGGATAAATACTTGTAAAGGAAATAAATAATTAGGAGGAAAGAGAAAAGGGAGAGTGGGACTAATTGGATAGCTCTTTCAGAATGATGGGCTGAATGACCTCTTTCTGAGCTCTCTGTTATGAATGACTTGACAACCAGGAAGAGAGGAAGCCTTACTGGCCTCTACAGTCAGCAGCACTGGCTGTTTAGGCTCACACACAGAATGATTTGGACATCTACCACAATGAGCTAAGGTTCACAATGAATCATGAGTCGCTACCTTTGGAGACAGACAAAATCAGAAGAAAAGAAATGAGTTGGAATGAAGACATTTCTAATCTTAATTAAAGCAAAGTTGTGACTTGCCTTTTTGAACTGCCTTCAAAGAATTGGGAAGTGCTGGCATGTTTGCTATTGCAGACTTGTTTAAAGCCGTCAGTTCTGCCTGAGAGTGCATCAAGTACGTCATCTTGAGGGTAATAAGCCATAAGGGGTTGCAGGAGAAAAATCAATTAGTATGTTAAACTACTTCAATGCAATGTCAGCAGGGAATGTTTCAATTGTGGTTCAGGCATCTGTTTCTGCACAGTGTTTGATACTTCAATTACTGGAGTTTAAAATATTCCAAACAGCAATGAAGCAATGGTCTTCCTGTTACTGCCTCATAAAACATGGTCACTGTCAGTACTGGAGGTGGTCACTCCATTGCCGGAATATTTCAACACTTGCTTTATCCTACGAGCTGAGGTCACGCTGATTGTGATAGTACGGTCTAGCTGCGGTTAACTCTTATCATTTCAGATCGCTCCAAAATAATCAGTGACCACAAAGCGGTATAGCTAAACCTTTTAAAGAATTTTCACAAAATTTCTATGTTGTGATAAGAACTATTGCCTTATATTTGTTGAATCTGTATTTTTTTTTGTATCTCTTTATGTGGCTTGGTGTCAAATTTTGTCTGATGGCACTCATGTGAGGCTTCTTGGGATGTTGTACAACAACAACACCATATATTTACATAGCACCTTTAATGCACAGAAACTTCCAAGCTGCTTCCAAGAACCATTGTAAAACAAGAAAAGGGATGTAGCCACAAAAGGAAGGTTTAATCAGATAACCCAAACCTTGATCAAAGACATATGTTTCAAGAAGTGCTGTATCTCATGACATCAAACTGGAACAGGAAAGCATCCATTAAATCCTCCAATTCATGCTTGATTCCTCCCATCCTTATTGTCCCTGTTGTGTGCCCATTGTCAGTTGAATGCACAACAACAGTTTGCACCATCTCACTCACTGCCCCATGCCAGATCACTCAGTCCTCCACTCCTGATCATACTCCTGATCACTCCCTTTCCCAGTCCTGATCACTCACAGCCAGACTCTGGACCAACTCCTGATCACTCCATCTCGCACTCCTGATCATTCCCTCTCCCCCTTATCACTCACTGCTACACTCTGGATCAATTCCTGATCACTCCATCTCCTACTCCTGATCACTTACTGCTACATTCTGGATCAACTCCTGATCACTCACTGCTATACTCTGTATCAATTCCTGATCACTCCATCTCCCACTCCTGATCACTCCGTCTCCCACTCCTGATCACTCCGTCTCCCACTCCTGATCACTCCATCTTCCACTCCTGAACACTCACTCTCTCATTCCCGAACACTCCTTGCCTCCCACTCTCTATCTGTTCCCAATGGCTTACTGTCTCATATTTACCATTTCCCTCGACAGCCCACTGCCTCACACTCTCTGACTCCAAAGAGGAGCAGCAAGTGATGAGCAAGGTAGTGAGTGATACAAGGAGTGAGGTGATGAGCGAGACAGAGTGAGATGGTGAGTGAAGCTGATGGGTGAGGAGATGAGCTGGTGAATGAGATTGTGACTGAAGTGGTGAGTGAGACAGAATTAGGCAGAGAGCGAGACTGAGTGAGGTGGTAAGTGAGGCGGTGGATGAAGTGTTGAGGTAGTGAGTGAGAGAGAGTGAGGGGGTGAGTGAGAGAGAGTGAAGCAGTGAGTGAGGCAGAGAGTGAGGTGATGGATGAAGCAGTGAGTGAGGCTGTGGATGAAGCAATGAGTGAGGTTGTGGGTGAGGCAGTGAGTGAGGCAAATGTTACATTGGCAACAAACAGATTTTAAGAAATATCTGAAAAGAGAAAAGCAAGGTAACGTGGCAGAGAGGTTTCTGGGATGATTTATAGAACTCAGGCCCATACAACTGATCGCATGGCCAGGGATGTGCAAGAGGCCAGAATTAGAGGAACATAGAGGCCACAGGGGGTTGTAGCCCTGGAGGAGACCGTAATTACACCGGCACCACTCCCCACCTCTTCCTCCGCTACATTGATGACTGCATTGGCGCCACCTCGTGCTCCCGCGAGGAGGTTGAGCAATTCATCATTTTCACCAACACATTCCACCCTGACCTTAAATTTACCTGGACCATCTCTGACACCTCCCTCCCCTTCCTGGACCTCTCCATCTCCATTAATGACGACCGACTTGACACTGACATTTTTTACAAACCCACCGACTCCCACAGCTACCTGGATTACACCTCTTCCCACCCTACCTCTTGCAAAAATCCCATCCCGTATTCCCAATTCCTCCGCCTCCGCCGGATCTGCTCCCAGGAGGACCAGTTCCACCACAGAACACACCGGATGGCCTCCTTCTTTAGAGACCGCAATTTCCCTTCCCACGTGGTTAAAGATGCCCTCCAACGCATCTCGTCTACATCCCGCACCTCCGCCCTCAGACCCCACCCCTCCAACCATAACAAGGACAGAACGCCCCTGGTGCTCACCTTCCATCCTACCAACCTTCGCATAAACCAAATCATCCGCCGACATTTCCGCCACCTCCAAACAGACCCCACCACCAGGGATCTATTTCCCTCCCCACCCCTTTCCGCCTTCCGCAAAGACCGTTCCCTCCGTGACTACCTGGTCAGGTCCACGCCCCCCTACAACCCACCCTCCCATCCTGGCACTTTCCCCTGCCACCGCAGGAACTGTAAAACCTGCGCCCACACCTCCTCCCTCACCTCTATCCAAGGCCCTAAAGGAGCCTTCCACATCCATCAAAGTTTTACTTGCACATCCACTAATATCATTTATTGTATCCGTTGCTCCCGATGCGGTCTCCTCTACATTGGGGAGACTGGGCGTTTCCTAGCAGGGAGCTTTAGGGAACATCTCCGGGACACCCGCACCAATCAACCACAACGCCCTGTGGCCCAACATTTCAACTCCCCCTCCCACTCTGCCGAGGACATGGAGGTCCTGGGCCTCCTTCACCGCCGCTCCCTCACCACCAGACGCCTGGAGAAAGAACGCCTCATCTTCCGCCACGGAACACTTCAACCCCAGAGCATCAATGTGGACTTCAACAGTTTCCTCATTTCCCCTTCCCCCACCTCACCCTAGTTCTAAACTTCCAGCTCAGCACTGTCCCCATGACTTGTCCAGACTTGTCCCACCTGCCTATCTCCTTTTCCACCTATCCACTCCACCCTCTCCTCCCTGACCTATCACCTTCATCCCCTCCCCCACTCACCCATTGTACTCTATGCTACTTTCTCCCCACCCCCACCCTCCTCTAGCTTATCTCTCCACGCTCCAGGCTCACTGCCTTTATTCCTGATGAAGGGCTTTTGCCCGAAACGTTGATTTCGAAGCTCCTTGGATGCTGCCTGAACTGCTGTGCTCTTCCAGCCCTGGAAGAGATTACAGGGAGGAACAAGTCCATTGTGGGGTTCAAAAACAAGGATGGGAATTTTGAAATCAAGGTATCATTGTTTGGGAAGCAGTGTAAGTCAGTGAGCACTGGGAAAAGATCAGGAAATGGGACCTGACACAAGACAAGGCATGGACAGCAGAGTTTTGGATAAGTTCAAATTCACTGAGGGTTGAGTGTGTGAGAGCTGCCAGACATGTGTTGATTTCGTCCAATCTAGAGCGAACAAATGCATGGATATTACACTAAAGGTGCTGTATATATGTAAAGTGTTGTATTATCAGCAAACTCTAACATTGGGGCAGCAAACTATAATTCACCCTGTTTGAAGGAAATGGAAGATTTTCTTCTTCTTCAATATCTGTATGCCAGTGCCGTGAATAATTGTCCCCAGGTCTGTGCCAGTCCCAGCCGTCAGCACACACTTTCGGATGTGCAAGAATGAGCTAATATAATAAGTTAGGATCAAAAGCAACTTGAAGTTTTAGACAAACAGATTTCTTGATGATAGTTTATTAAATGTACGCTCTGAAACCACTAATGACTTTCTTGAAAGAAAATCTATAAATAGGTCAATGATCTCACTGACAGATAAGAAGACCAGATTTACAAGCAGGAAATGAATAGCTCGAAATATTAACAACGTCCAAAGATTTTGGCACCCAGATGACTGGTCGAAATAAAACTTGCATTTCTGTAGCACCATTCATAATCTCACAACCACTGAAAGTACATTACAGTCAAAACAACAGTTTTGAGACACACGGTGATTGTTGCCATACAGGAAGTGCAGTGACCAAGTTGCTATGAAACCAGATGTTTAATTCCAAAGTCAATGGGCAGAAGCTTGTGAAGGCAAACAAAGGTCTCAGCCACAGGCTAGAGTCAGCCTGACCCCAGCGTTGCCTCATTTTGAAAAGGTCCACCACATCTTGTACCACTCAGGCACTTGAAGGTCAGCAGAGGACCTACCTGTAAGATCAAGGACCCCCTACCAGACATCTTTTAGCGTCATTCACTCTCAAATGGTTTCATTCGCTCTAAAATCAATTATTCCGAATCATTTGCACTCATTAGCACTGAAATGCAATCTTTCAGCTATCAGTTTGTGGGCGGCACGGTGGCACAGTGGCTAGCACTGCTGCCTCACAGTGCCAGAGACCCGGGTTCAATTCCCGCCTCAGGCGACTGACTGTGTGGAGTTTGTACGTTCTCCCCGTGTCTGCGTGGGTTTCCTCCGGGTGCTCTGGTTTCCTCCCACAGTCACAAAGATGTGCAGGCCAGGTGAATTGGCCATGCTAAATTGCCCGTAGTGTTAGGTAAGGGGTAAATGTAGGCGTATGGGTGGGTTACGCTTCGGCAGGTCGGTGTGGACTTGTTGGGCCGAAGGGCCTGTTTCCACATGTAATGTAATGTAATCTAATCTAAGTTAATATCAATTGCAGCAAACAGGAATAGATTACCATCCCAAATGGTTATCAACAATGGATATTATTTTCATTAACTACCACTGCATGTAATATCTTAGCTTTCAAACAGTTGCGGGTTCAACATCACATGAATTCCTTATCTGACTGAATAACAGAGAGAAATTTTGACTAAA
Organism: Chiloscyllium plagiosum; assembly: GCF_037043375.1. Classification (NCBI taxonomy): domain Eukaryota; kingdom Metazoa; phylum Chordata; class Chondrichthyes; order Orectolobiformes; family Hemiscylliidae; genus Chiloscyllium; species Chiloscyllium plagiosum. Next base: position 44,450,542 of record NW_028270142.1, read on the forward strand.
CCCCAGCCATGAAGAAAAGCTAACAAAGCTGCATTGCAGTCTTATGTGCAGACATTCCAAGTGACCATTCTATAGAAACATTGCCTGAGCTTAGAGGCGTCTTGAGAATTCTAGCATTGTTTTTAAATTTCTTTGTAGGTCTTTGAGTTATTAATTGCAGGTCAATAGCTTATAAAATTTTGTTTTGGTGGTTACAGTATTGAGTATAGGACAATTAAAATAGGATAACTCATCAATGTACAGTATAGGAGCAAATTTTCAATGCAGTATCCATTTTAAAATGCTGAGATGTACTGTGTAGCATTTAAAGAGTGATAAAATCATAATGTCATACAACACGGAAATTTGGAGAGGCAAGCACTGATTAGAGGTTGTCGGCAAAATTGGAAAATTGTGTCTCACAAACTTAATTGAGTTTTTTGAGGAAGTAACCAAAACGACTGATGAGGGTGGAGCCACAAACGTTGTCTCCATGAACTTTAGTAAAGTCTTTGACAAGGTTCCGCATGGTAGACTGACTAGCAAAATTAGGTCAGATGGGATTCAGGGAGAGCTTACCAATTGGATACAAAATTGACTTGAAGGTCAGAGATGGAGGATAGTGGTGGAGGGTTGTTTTTCGGATTGGAGGCCAGTGACCAGAGATATTCTGCAGGGATCAGAGCCGTGCTACTCTTATTGATCATTTACATAAATAAGTTGGATGAGAATTTAGCAAGCATGGTTAGTAAGTTTGTGGATGACAGCAATATTGAAGGGCAGGACTTATACAGTTAATGGTAAAACCCTGGGTAGTGTTGTCGAATAGAGAGAGACCTAGGGATTCAGGTTAATACTTCTTTAGTTGTGGGTCCAACCAAACTTCCTCAAAATATATAGGGAAGATAGCTAACGTTTCTTATTTTTAAAGGCAAGTGTAAGGCATTGTGTTCTGGTTGCAATTCACTTGGTCAAACTATCAGGGCTGAAGCAAAACACACTATATTCTTATACTATAGTTAAACTAAAAGCAAAAAAGAAGATTTAGAATAAATTAACACTTTTGGAAATCTGAACAGAATAATAGATTATTTAACTAATAAACAGCAACTGCTTCCAATATGGTAGTATCCCATAAACATACCCTTGACAAAGGCAAATTCAATTAAAAAGATTGCCTCATTTGCAATTGTCCAGTCCAGGAGGAAAGAACATCAGAGGAAATTCAGAGGGAGATAGAGAGAGAGAGTGGGGGGAGAGAGAGAGAGAACTCAAGCCCAGCAGGTAGAGATGCATAGCAGTTTCCAAATCCCAATAGCTACCGAAAGTTAAGCTAAAATCCTTCTTCCAAGGGAGCTTGACCCCACCCCTTCATGCTGCTACTATTATTCCAACTTTTAAAAACCCCCAAGGCCTCACAAGTTATCCACTTTATTGGCTTAGACTAGACAGCTCAGTACCTCTGTCTCAACCTCTCTTCATTAAAAAAATACACCTCTTAAAGCTGCAGTATTGTCACACCTCCTCCCTTAAAAATTGAACCATCAATAAACAAAGATGGCTTCATTAATGAATGTTTAGTCTCATGCTATTAATATACCACAATACAAATGCATTGCATTTACTCTAAGCATTCAATTTCAAGCAGTTTCTTCCACCACAGAACACCTCCATCTTCTTTCATCAAAGTCATGACAATGTGTCAGCGATTACATTCTCTCATCCTGCCATGAATATAATTTTCAAATTGAACAGCTGCAATAATAAGCTCCATCTAAATAGTCTGGGATTTTTATCCTTTAAAATTTCTAAAATCTTTGAGGGGTTATGATTAGGATACACATGTGTCTCAGACACATCACTGGCACCATAAATGTTGAAGTAATGCAATGTGAACATTAAACACAAGGTCTTCTCCCCAATCTTGGAATATTTCTGTTGGTGAATATTCACCTTTCTGGAAAAATACCCAGTAGGTCTTTCTATCTACTCATCATTGTCTTGTATAAGTACAGCACCAACATGCATAACACTCTCATTGATAGCTACCTTAAATGGTTTTGTGTAATTATAAAGTCATAGAGCCATAGAGATGTACAGCATGAAAACAGACGCTTCGCTCCAACCCGCCCATGCTGACCAGATTTCCCAACCCAATTTAGTCCCACCTACCAGCACCGGCCCATATCCTTCCAAACCCTTCCTATTCGTATACCCATCCAAATGCCTCTTAAATGTTGCAATTGTACCAGCCTCCACCACTTCTTCTGGCAGCTCATTCCATACACGTACCACCCTCTGTGTGAAAATGTTGCACCTTAGGTCTCTTTTATATCTTTCCCCTCTCACCCTAAACCTATGTCCTCTAGTTCCGAACTCCTTCACCCTAGGGAAAAGACATTGTCTATTTATCCTATCCATTCCCCACATGATTTTGTAAACCTCTATAATGTCACCCCTCAGCCTGCAACACTCCAGAGAAAACAGCCCCAGCCTGTTCAGTTTCACCCTATAGCTCAAATCCTCCAACCCTGGCAACATCCTTGTAAATCGTTTCTGAACGCTTTCATGTTTCACAACATCTTTCCGATAGGAAGGAGACCAGAATTGCACACAATATTCCAACAGTGGCCCAACCAATGTCCTGTACAGCCGCAACATGACCTCCCAACTCCTGTACTCAATACTCTGACCAATAAAAGAAAGCATACCAAACGCCTTCTTCACTATCCTATCTACCTGCGACTCCACATTCAAGGAGATATGAATCTGCACTCCAAGGTCTCTTTGTTCAGCAACACTCTCTAGTACCTTACCATTCAGTGTATAAGTCCTGCTAAGATTTGTTTTCCCAAAATGCAGCCAGCACCTCACATTTATCTGAATTAAACTTCATCTGCCACTTCTCAGCCCATTGGCCCATCTGATCAAGATCCTGTTGTAATCTGAGGTAACCCTCTTCACTGTCCACTACACCTCCAACTTTGGTGTCATCTGCAAATTTACTAACTGTACCTCTTATGCTCGCATCCAAATCATTTAAGTAAATGACAAAAAGTAGAGGGCCCAGCACCGATCCTTGTGGTACTCCACTGGTCACAGGCCTCCAGTCTGAAAAACAACCCTCCACCACCACCCTCTGTCTTCTACCCTTGAACCAGTTTTATATCCACATGGGTAGTTCTCCTTGAGATCTAACCTTGCTAACCAGTCTCCCATGGGGAACCTTGTCGAACGCCTTACTGAAGTCCATATAGATCACATCTACCACTCTGCCCTCATCAATCCTCTTTATTACTTCCTCAAAAAACTCAATCAAGTTTGTGAGACATGATTTCCCACGCACAAAGCCATGTTGACTATCCCTAATCAGTCTTTGCCTTTACAAATACATGTGCATCCCTGTCCCTCAGGATTCCCTCCAACAACTTGCCCACCACCGACGTCAGTTTCACTGGTCTATAGTTCCCTGGCTTGCCCTGACTACCCTTCTTAAAGAGTGGCACCACGTTAGCCAACCACCAGTCTTCCAGCACCTCACCTGTGACTAGCGATGATACAAATAAGTCAGCAGTAGGCCCAGCGAACACAGCTCTAGCTTCCCTTAGAGTTCTCGGGTACACCTGATCAGGTCTTGGGGATTTATCCACCTTTATATGTTTCAAGACATCAGGAAAACTTCCTCCTCGGTAATATGGACATTTTGCAAGGTGTCACCATCTATTTCACTACTTTCTATATCTTCCATATCCTTTTCCACAGTAAATACTGATGCAAAATACTTGTTTAGTATCTTCCCCATTTTCTGCGGCTCCACACAAAGGCTGCCTTGCTGATTTTCGAGGGGGCCTATTCTCTCCCTATTTACCCTTTTGTCCTTAATGTATTTGTAAAAACCCTTTGGATTCTCCTTAACTCTATTTGCCAAAGCTATTTCATGTCCCCGTTTTGCCCTCCTGATTTCCCTCTTAAGTATACTCCTATTGCCTTTACACTCTTCTAAGGATTCACTCGATCTATCCTGTCTATACCTTACATATGCTTCCTTCTTTTTCTTAACCAAACCCTCAATTTCTTTAGTCATCCAGCATTCCGTATACCTACCAGCCTTCCCTTTCACCCTGACAGGAATATACTTTCTCTGGATTCTTGTTATCTCATTTCTGAAGGCTTCCCATTTTCCAGCCATCCCTTTACCTGCGAACATTTGCGCCCAATCAGCTTTCGAAGGTTCTTGCCTAATACCGTCAAAATTGGTCTTTCCCCAATTTAGAACTTCACCTTTTAGCTGTGGTTAACGCTGGGATGGTAGTTAACACAGCTTTCAGGCTGTCAAACGCATTCTGACATTCCTCCATTTTCTGTACTTCTTCAACTGGTCAGTGAACGGAGCAACCACATTGCTAAAATTTGTTAAGAACTTCCAATAAAAACCACCCTGTCCCAAGGTTCATAATACTTCCCTTTTCATTGATGGTGTGGGAAACTCACCAACAACCTTTATTTTCATATCCCGTGGGGCTGTTTGCCCATGCCCAAAAATGGGACTTGGGCTTTTGGAAATTCACTCAGCCAGGTTTATCACTAAGCCTGCCTCCCAAAATTGATCGGATAATTCCGATAGATGCTTCAAATGTTACTTCCACATGCGACTAAAAATCACGAGATTATCTATGTACTCCATTCAACCAGGTAATCCTGAAATTTCTTTATTGGCTAGTCTTTGAATTGTGGCTGGTACATTCTGCACACCAAACAGCATGACTTTAAAGTGGTACAATCATTTGGTATCATGAAAGCCAAAATTTCCTTTGCCCTTTCAGATGAAAGTAGCCTCTAAGTAAGTCTGGCTTCAAAACATAAGTAGTTTATCCCAATTTCTCGATACAGTCTTCCAAATATGGAATAAGACTCGAGTCAGTTTTTCTAATTGCAGTGACTTTACAATAGTCTGTAGATAATCATTAGGTTCCATTTGTTTTTGGCACGATTAGCATGAGCTCCACTTGGTGCAACTCACTTTGATTATATTGTCTTTGAGCATGCTTTCAATCTCTTTTTGAACCTGTGCCACCTTTAGAGGATTACATCTGTAAGGATGTTGCGTAATTAGAATATTATTTCCAATATCTACATCATGTGTAATTAACTTAGTACTTCCCAGCTTATTCCCACATACCTCTCCATGTGATTGCAATAACTCTTTCAGGTTATTTTGATTTCCCTCTAGAAGGTAACTTAATAATTCTTGAGAACTTCCTCATTGTCCAATTTAATTAGAGGAATGTTCAATTTAAAATCCTCTGAACTTGGTTCTTCATTCTGTGTTACAACCAAGTAACACATTCTCCTTTTGCTTTCCTTCCCTATCAAAATGCCGTTTAAGCATTTTGCATGACACACTTTGTGAGATTTTCTTCTACCTAGTGTTCTTATCAATAATTCACCTCACTCACTTTCTTTTTGATTTGATAATGCCCACTTCAAAGATTGATCAATCACTGGTAGTAATACTAAACTTCATCTCCACTAGGAAAATTGTGAATTTTATTTTTGTTTGTTTCCTGTTTCATCACATGCTGTGCTATTTTTAAATGCTGTTTACCCAACTCACCCTCTCTATTTAACCTTTCCCTACAATTTGACATGTAGTACAAATATGCAGTCTCTGAACTCTGACTCAACAAACTTTCATCAATTAATTTCAATAGTCCACTCACCTCATGTCCGAAAACTAATTGAAATAGCCTGAATTTAGATGATTCATTAGGTACATCCCTAATTGCAAAAAGTACAAATGGAACTCTTTTATCTCAATCCTCTGGATAGTCTTGACTTTAAGCCTTCAACATGGTCTTTAAAGTTTGATACCACTGTTCTAATGCTTCCTGGAATTCTGAATGGTACATAGTGGATTTGAATTGTTTTACTCCTAAGTTTATTCTGTACCTTCCTTGAATAACTTTGATGTAAAATTCGACCCTTGATCTGATTGTATTTCTGTGGGTAGTCTGTATCTATTCCAAAAAAATTGTGTAACTCTTCTACAATCTTTTTAGCCATGATACTGCATAAGAGATGGTTTCTGGAAAGCTAATAGACACATCCGTTGTGGTCCACAAATACTGATTCCCACTTTTTTTGTTTTAGGTAAAGAGCCTACACAATAATTTAAGACTCTTGTAAAAGATTCGTCAAATGCAGGAATTGGTATTAAGGATGCTGGTTATCACTGCCTGAGCTTGACACTATCTCATGACATATATGATATGCGTGGCAAAATTCAACTACATATCTATGCAGTCCAGGTACAATAAAAATGGTTTTTATATTTTGGCTTGAGTTTTCCTTACTCCCAAATGACCTCCTATTGATCCCTCATATGCTTTCCACAACACCTCTTTTCTATTACCCACCAATAATACAACTTGATGAAATTCTGCGCATTTTTCATCTGCATGAATGTGTAATGGTCTCGATTTCCTCATCAAGACTTCAGTTTTAAGATAGTAATATTCTGGGAAACAGTCAGATTCCTCTTCTGTGTATGCTTTTTGATACAACTGCTTTAGCTTTTAACCTTTCTGTCACAATTCAGCTAATTTCCCTGAACTAAAAATATACACTTTGTACCCACCTGTTCTTGTCTTTTCTCAACCATTTTATCAAGCATAGTCTCTGATAACTGAATTTCAACTTCCTTATCTTTATTCTTTGATTTCTTCTCCTACTTCAATCTGTGGGTTTGTGATCTTGTTACCATACTGTCAGGAAAACTTCCAGGATACACTTCCTGTAAAATCTTGGTGTCCGACTTTCCACTAGCTTTTCAACCATAGAAGGCATCCCTCCCACCTTAACTCTATTTGCCAAGGCTATTTCATATCCCCTTTTTGCCCTCCTGATTCCCCTCTTAAAAATGCCCCTACACCCCTTATAGTCTTCAAGGGATTTACTTGATCCCAGTTGTCTATATCTGACATATGCCTCTTCTTATTCTTGACGAGGGCTTCAATGTCTTTATTCAACCATTGCTCCCTTCTTTTACCAGCCTTACCCTTCACTCTGACAGTGTTATCTCACTTTTGAAAGCCTCCCAATTGCCAGTTGTCCCTTTACCTGTGAACTCCAATCAACTTTTGAAAGATCCTGTCTCATACCATCAAAATTTGTTTTACTGTAATTAAGAAATTTAATTTTATACAAGGTCTCTCCTTTTTCATAACTATTTTAAGACTAGTAAAACTAAGATCACCAAAGTGCTCCCCACCAATACTTCAGTCACTTGCCCTGCCTTATTTCCCAAGAGAAGGTCAAGTTTTGCTCTTTCTCTTGTAAGTACATTTACAAATTGATAAAGAAAATTTTCTTAAACACATTTAACAAATTCCTCACCATCCAAGCCCTGTGTCAGTCCCAGTTTATGCTTGGAAAGTTAAAATCCCATACTAATGCAATCCTATTACTCTTAAATATATCTGAGATCTCTCTATATATTTGTTCCTCAATTTCCCGCTAACAATTGGGATGTTGGGGGAAGCAGGGGGCATATAGTACAATTCCATGAAGGTGGTCATCCTTTTCTTATTTCTGAGTTCCATCCATATAGCTTATTTCAAACTTCCCCAAAAAGCTGACATGCCATACAAACAAATATTAATTACATTAAAATCAGGTAAGTAGAATCAGTACTGAGACAAGACATTGTATACAGGTACATCTTCATCCACAAGATGACAACTTCAAAGTTTGACAGCTGGACAGAATCTGATGTCTTAATATATTTTTAATTAATGTCAACATGGTTAGGGAGATCAATACAAATTCAAGATCTGGCAAGTTGTCCCTGGTCATGCCAACACTGATGCACACAAAAACACTTTTTCTGGATGTTACAGGGATTTCTGCCAGCTGAGAAAATTTGCATTGCACTAAACACATCTGCTGAAGCGTAATTCCTATTAAATGGATCATTACAGAGTCCAACTTCCGTACATCATGTAACAGCTAATCTCAACACCACAGTGATAAGCACACACAGTCACGGTTACAAGCTTGGACATTGACACATGGACAGCATGTGCATCTCAGAAATGATTTCACCAAGGCAAACTTGCCATCTTTCAAAAGTACTGTGAAATCCGACTCTTCAGTGAGAATACTGAAGACTGCACACAAGGAGTCCTGGGATCTTGACATGAAGGAAAGTGAACAGCGCTTTTGGTGCTAACTTTGCATTTTCCACAGTGGATAATAGGTCCTTCACATTTACTGATCTCATTTTCCGATTGCATAGGTAGCCTGTGCAATGGTGGTGCCACTTTGATGCTTAAAACCTCAATATTGCCAGTCATTGTTGAGGCCTACAACATTGAATATGGAGGCAACTTCACACCAAGTTCAGGAGTTCTCAGCATGGTAGTGATAGCAGTTTCTATCTGCATGTTAACACCGTGGAGAAGTCTCTGCAACTCTCTGTTAAGTCCTTCAAAAGAAATGCACAGTGGATGCAGAGTGACCCCAAAGCCTCCACCTACATCAACCAAATGAAGCCCATTTTTGCTTCTGTTGTCTGTGACTGTACAAGCCTGCAAAGATTGCACCGCAGTGAATGGTCACCCATCAACAGTACAGAAGCTCAGTACTTTCTATCCTTTCGTTGCTTAGAATGTAATAAGAAGGTGGTGCTACCAGAAATCATCAGCCCACAGCACAGGGGCCGAATAGCATAACAACCATGTCCTGCATTCATTTGTCTTCCAGTATAACACATGCTGATTGAAAGACTTTGGGAGATAGGGGGTGATGTTTGATGACTTTATACAGAGCGGCTTCGGATTGACCATCTCTAAACATTCACTAATGCTGAATGGGTCAAACCAATATTTTGACACAAACAAGTGCCTGAGTGGCTGCCTGAAAGAAGGGAACCATGCAATATGCAAAATCAGATTCTTGCATCCAATCGTAGCATTGAGTAGAAAATTACAAATAGCACCCTATTTTATATACTGGCTCTCCACTTGCTTCAGCTGAGTTTCTCTGTGGCTACTCCTCTCAGCACCAAATGGAAGTACCCTGGCATGACTCCTATCAGTTTCTACATCTCCTGCTTACCTGCAAGCAGAAAACCAAACTCATCTTTGGAATGAGGAGAAAGTGAGGACTGCAGATGCTGGAGATCAGAGTCAAGAGTGCGGTGCTGGAAAAGCACAGCAGATCAGGCAGCATCCGGGGAGCAGGAGAATCGACATTTCAGGCATAAGCCCAAAGGGCTACGTTTCCTGATGAAGGGCTTATGCCCAAAACGTCGCTTCTCCTGCTCCTCAGCTGCTGCCTCACCTGTGGAATGACTCATGTTCCTCTTGTTAGCTTTTGCGGGCAAGTCAGAGATTCTACAGTATATAAGGCATGTACTTTTATAGTGACTTCTCAACAATGGTCACAGCTCACATCAGAACCAAAGGATGTGCAACTTTCCAAGCATCTGTCAAAACGGCTTCAGGTAGAAAAGTACATTTATTTTATTTTCTTGAAACCAGAGATTGCCAAATATTGCTTTGCCCTGGCTTATTTTCTTAGCACAGAGGAATCTTGATTATCCGAAAGACTCGGGCGGGGAGTATTTTGATTGGTTAATCGAATTCTGAATAATCTTATGCTGGATAACATAGTTTAGCCGAGCATTGGGACCTTGTGATCTTGCCAGATAATCGAATGCCGGATAATCGAGGCTCTTCGTACGAGGGAATTCATTGATCAAAATAAAAATAAGTCCCTTTGCCAGCCCTGAAGAGTTGTACCCCATCAATGAATTAAATGCGATTACTGTCAGACAAAAATCTCCCAAGTTGGAAATGTCGCTGGTATAGAGTCCCATCCTAAATATCACAAATGGCATTCAAGGCTTCTTTGTGTGGCAGTGAACCTACGAAGGAGATTCCGAAATTATAAATAGGTCTCTCCTATCGGAAGGATGTCATGAAACTTGACAGGGCTCAGAACAAATTTGCAAGGATGTTGCCAGGGTTGGAGGATTTGAGCGAGAGAGAGAGGTTGAATAGGCTGGGATTTTTTTTTCCCTGGAGCGTCGGAGGCTGAGGGGTGACTTTACAGAGGTTTATAAAATCATGAGGGGCATGGATAGGGTAAATAGACAAGGTCTTTTCCCTATGGTGGGGGAGTCCAGAACTAGAGGGCATAAGTTTAAAGTGAGAGGGTAAAAATGTAAAAGGGACCTAAGGGGTAACTTTTTCATGCAAAGGTTGGTATGTGTATAGAATAAGCTTCCAGAGGAAGTGGTGGAGGCTGGTAGAACTACAGCATTTAAAAGGCTTCTGGATGGGTATATGAATTGGAAGGGTTAGAGGGATATGGGCTGAGTGCAAATGGGACTAGATTAGGTGGTCGGCATGGATGAGTTGGACCGAAGGGTCTGTTTCTGTGCTGTACATCTCTATGACTCTATGCTACTCCAATAAAGAATGGCAGCTGCTTTATGACATATCATCCCACAACATATGCTTGTGCACAAACTAATGTCACTGCTGCCATCTCTGTAAATGATACAATGATTTCTGAACCTGTGAAACTTGAGTGGAGGTTTCAGTCCAACAAAGTGATTCCATAACAGGCATAGAGGTGCATTGCAGGGGAAGGCAGTTCAATGAGGTGTATCAAATCACTCAGTCATTCCCTGGTCATTCCATGCCTGAGTGCAAGGTTCACTGTTGATGATGCACTTCCTGAGACTATAAATGGGGGCACCTACGTGGAGAAGCAGATTGTCTTCATCATTGCGATCAGAAAAACGTCCATCTGTCAGATCAGTTTCCTTTTCCAGCCAAGGGGAATCGACTTATAGTCTAGTAAACTCATCTTCAGCATCGAATGCTGCAGCAGAAATGGCTGAGCATAACGCAGGGACACCTGTTGAACAGGAGTTGTAGAAGTCATCAGCACCATGTGTCTGTCAGAGACAAGATCAAGCTTGGCACAGATTGTGCTCAAAATGAAACCTTGTGCTCCAGTTTTATGACATCTTTCCAGTCAGACACACCACATTACTAGATAATACAGCCACCCGTGGTGCCAGCTGTGCTGTGATCCCGAACCAAATGTGAAGTCATTTTAGCTTAATAGAATAGCAGAAAGCTGATGCATGTCGACAGTCTTATACTGTTATCAGCGTCACTGGTGATGTTGAGCATAAGACCATGAGAAATGTGAAAGAAGTAGACCATTTGCCCCCTTGAACCCACTCCATAGGATCATTGCTGATCTGACATTTCAATCATCCACTTTCCCGCCCTTTCCCCATAAACCTTGATTCCCCAATGACAGCGTATCTCTCTCAGCCTTAAACATTCACAGGGACTCTACCCCTACAGTTCTCTGTAGAAAGGAGTCCCAAAGACTCACAATCCTCTGAGAGAAGAAATTCATCCTCATCTCAGTCTTAAATAGGCATCCCTTTATCCTGAGATGATGCCCTCTGATCCTAGACTCACCCACGAGGGGAAACATCCTCCCAGCATCCTTTAAGAATCCTATATGGCTCAATGAAATCACCTCTCATTCTTTAAATTCCAGTGAGTAGAGTCTCAACATGTTTAACCTTTGCTCAGAAGACAATCCCTGCATATCAGGGGTCATCCTAGTGAATCTTCGCTGAACTGCCTCCAATGAAATTATACCTTTCTTTAAGTAAGTGGACCAAAGCTGTTCGCAGTACTCCAGATGTCATCTCACCAGCAACAGTTGCAGTTTAAGACTTCTCTATCCTTAAACAGAAATAAGGGCCCTTTTGAAACAAGGACCAACATTCCATTAGCTTTCCTGGTTACCTGCTGCACCTTAAGAACACAAGACCATAGAAATAGGAACAGGATTAGGCCATTTGGCCCCTCTAGCCTGCTCTGCCATTCTGTAGAATCCTGGCTGGTCTGACATTCCTCACATCCACTTTCCTGCCCTTTCCCGTTGATTTCCCCAACTGGTCAAGAGTCCATCTATCTCAGTCTTAAATATACACAAGGACTCTGCCCCACAGCTCTCTGTGGTGAGGTCTTCCAAAGATTCACAACCTTCTGAAAGAAGAAATTGTTCTTCATCTCAGTCGTAAATTGGTTAGCTTTTATTCTGAGACTATGGCCTCTGCTCCTAAACTCCCCCCTGAAAGAAAGATCCTCTCAGCATTTACCCTGTGAAGCCTCTATGAACTTCAATGAGATCAAATCTCATTCTTCTAAATTCCAATGAGTAGATACCAACCTGCTTTGTCTTTGTCCATAAGAAAATCCCTTCATACCAGGGATTATCCTGGTTAAAAGGAAAGGCCACTGGACCAGAAATATTAACTCTGATTTCTCACCACTGATGCTGTCAGATTTGCTGAGTTGTTTCAGCAATTTCTGTTTTTGTTTTTGATTTCCAGTTCTGTCAGTTTTTATTATTCTGGTGAATCTTCTTTGAATTGCCTCCAATGAAATGATATCATTCCTTAAAGGGTCTCCAGTACTTTAGATGTGGTCTCACCAGCACCCTTGCAGTGACAGTAAGACTTCCCTACTCTTATACTCCAACCATTCCATTAACTTTTCTGATTAGCTGCTGTATCTGTACTAACTTTCTGTGTTTCATTTACAAGTACTCTCAAGTCCTTTTGTATTGCAGCTTTCTGCGTTTTTACTACATTTAAATAATATTCTGTTCTTTTCTTTCCTCCAAAATGAACAACTACACATTTCTCCACATTATAATCCATTTGCCAACTTTTTGCCCACTTACTTAATCTTTCAATATCTCTCTTTGCATTCCTTTCACAACCTGCCTTTCCACCTATTTTGTGTCATCTGCAAATCTTGCTACAGGACATTTACTTTCTTCTTCCAAGTCTTTCATATATATTGTGAACAGGTTTGGTCTCAGCACTGAACACCATGAAACCTCACTGATCACAGGTCACCAACCTGAAAAAGAACACTTCCTCACTCATTGTTCCCTGCCCACAAGCCTATTCTTTATCCATGCCAATACCCTAGGCTCTTATCTTATGATAACATTTTTTGAGGTACTTTGTTGAATGCCTTATGAAAGTCCAAATACAACACATTTTGGTTCCCCTCTATTCATCATAGTTGGATTTCCTCACAAAACTCAAAAATATTAATCATACATAATTTCTCTTTGAGCATGAAATCATGCAGAATCTGTTTGATTAGATTTTCTAAATGTTCTGCTATTACTTCCTGAATAATTACATCCAGCATTTTTCCAACAATAAATGACAGGCTAATTAGTCTGTAGTTGCTCCTATTTTGCCACCTTGCCCTTTTTGAAGAGGGGAGTCACATAGACATTTTTCAAATTCTCAGATACCTCTTTAGAATCCAAGGATTTTTGGGAAATTATAATCTATGCATCCATTATCTCTGTAGCCGTTTCTTTTCGGATCCTAGGACACAAACAGGCCAAGGGATATATGTGCTTTTAGCTCCATTACTTTGTCTAATACCACTTCTCCAGTCCCAGTGGAGGTACTTAATTCCTGTTCCATATTCTTTAGTATTAATGGGATGCCTCAAAGTATCTTCCATCATAAAAAACTGATGCAAAATATCTGTTTAATTCCTCTGCCATTTCCTTGTTTCCCATAACTATCTCACCAGAATCATTTTCTAAGGAGGCTATGTTCACTTGGACCATCTCTTCTTTTTTACATTTAAAGATGCTCTTACTTGTCAATTTTAGTATTCCTCAACAGTTTGTCTTTGTAGGTTGCTTTCTCCCTCTTTACTATCATTTAGTCTTTCTCTGCTGGATTCTGAATCTATCCCAGTCTTCAGGACGATCATTGACTTTTGACTCCTTATATACTTTTTCTTTCAACTTTGTACTCTCCTTAATTTCCTTGTTTAGCCATCAATAGTTTATTGCTCTCTTAGAATCTTTCCTCCCTATTGGATATATTTTTGCTGAGAGTCATGAATTACCTCCTTAAATGTCTGCCTCTGCTGCTTGCTGTCTTTCATGTTGATCTATCAGCCCAGTCCATTTTAACTAATTCTATCCTCATTCATTGTAATTCCCTTCACTTATGTTAAACACAGTGGTTTCTGATCCAAATTCCTCACTGTCAAAATGAATATTGAATTCTGTCATGATTAATACTTCCTCGGGAATCTTTTATTTGGAGATCATTTATTAAACCTGCCTCATTACCCATTATCACATCCAGGATAACCTGTTCCCTTGCTGACCATGGATCATCACCTTTGAAAATATTAAACTTGAATGACAATATATGTTTATTTTTAAATGGACATACAGTTTTAATCAGCACCTGTAAATTCAGTGGCCACTTGAAGAGAGAGAGAGAGAGAGAGAGAGAGAGAGAGACTCCGGAATGTCACACCTGATGAATTTTAAAGGAAGTTTCAAAGTGATAAATGCATAACAAACTGGACTGGAATCCCCATTGACTGTAGCAAAAAAGACAGCATTTTGACAACAGACATATTTACGTTTTCACCATTTTCAGAATTAAACACAGGCTGCTCTGGGTGTGTTAGTGGTGAAAATGTATGGACTAGTGTAGTTTGCGGGTCACAGCCTTGAGAACAGCCATCTAAACACTCCTGCTGTACAGGCAGAGCAAAGGGAAATCACTTTCTCTCACTGTGAATGCTGTCAGTCAGTCATTGCCAAAAGGAATCAGGACAAAAGAGTTTCAATCAATAATGAAGCTGAGAAACCTGAAATTGAATGATAAACTACCGATGATAATACTACGGGGTAACATTTCTTTGCAGTTGGATGTGCAGTGACTCTGATGGCAATTGGCATCAGTTTGCCAATGACTGCTTTGACTTCGGGTTCCAGAATCACTGCTTTGTGTGGGCTTTGGAGGCTTGTGCAACCATAAGAAAATTAGAGGGAACTCGGCTATGGGCCATGATGTGGAGGTGCCAATGTTGGACTGGGGTGGACAAAGTTAAAAATCGCACAACAAGTTATAGTCCAACAGGTTTATTTGGAGGCACTATCTTTCAAAGCTCTGCTTCTTCATCAGGTTGTTGTGAAATAGGATCATATGATCCTGTTGGACTATAACCTGGTGTTGTGTGATCCTTAACTGCTACTGGGAACATTCACTGCAGCGGCCACAGCATTTGACAATCTCCTCTTTGTGAACAGTCAGAGACTGAGCCATATTCCTGTGTTTTTTTTAACTTTAATTCTTTCATACTCACCTCTCATTTCTAATGTGTGTGTTGCATTGCTGTTGCTTCTCGTGTTTATTTATTAATAAATTCATTCTTTTTGTTAATTCAGGAAAGCCTTGATATCTCCTTGTAAACCACAAACTCAATTGTGTCTGGGGTATAAAGGCATCACAAGGGAAGGGATCCTTTTAAATTCATCATGTTGCCACAGCTCCAAGAGATGGGTGAATAACATAGGGGAGCCAGTTCACCACTCCTCACTGAGGAGCTTTTGGTTTGAAGGATCCCATCTGGAACCATAACAAATTGGCAATGTTGCCTGAGATCTGGCCGTAGCAGTTATTTCTGTCTTTTGTTTCAAATTTGGAAATGGGCAAGGGAGCCTGACTACAATGCCTTGAGAGTATCCACCAATCTGGAAGTCATTAGTGTAATCCATTCCTAAAATCACAAGCCATAAAGAATATGATTCGGGTGCCTGTGAGCAATAGGTTCACTCCCATTTCAGTCAGTAGCCCAGCACCCAGCAGCCTTTGTTGTGAGAAGTCATCATTGTTGCCAAATCATGCCATTGCATTCTGTAATTTGACCAGCATGTCACTGGCAGTCAGTTCACCTGGCAAAGTCAAAGACAAGTCTGCAGTCATAGGGGTGCTTAGTACACTAGGATCTCAATCATCTTCTTGGTGTTAATTCAGTAAGGTTTCAGGTCTCCCTTCACCTAATATCACCTGTGGGCCAACCAACATCAGATAACAGAGGTGGCAATCTAAGCATGAAGTCCCTTACACTTCTTGGAGATTCACCATCTCATTGCTTGCAGCACAGCAGAAAATGGATCCACACGTCCAAAACATTGCTAATAGAAACCTCTTTGAGGTCCCCTTTGAGCCTAACTGGACCAGTTAAGGTAATTAATGTCAACATGATGAGTACCAAACAAGGCTTAATTTTAACTAGAAATTGGAAGAGTCCAACATTTAATGATGAGTTTTCACTGGTTTTTCAACCTTTTACCTTTTTAGAGAACTCCAAGGGGGAGAAATTTGCAGTCCTTTTTATTGTCCTTGAATTTTGGGATAGACTGAGGCCACATCCTTGTTATGCTGAGAGATGCCACCCAATCAGAAAGCAGTAACTCACTGTGCTCCACAACTCCTGTCAGGCAGCAATGGCTGCTGCTGGAACTGTACCCATCAGATGGCAGAGAGCCCCATGTCAATGTGAGCGATGGTTGCAGGGGTGTTGCATGGTGTTGTAAAGATGAAGTTCCACAGCAAGGGCAGGGAGTTGGTTCTTAGCAAGCTCCCCCACCCTTTGATTCCTGTTCCTTCACTTGACCCACCACAGGGAAGAATCTTCCCAGCTTTTCCAAGGTGCTGCATTCCCTTAGTACTGTACTGGAGTGTTAGTTGTGCTGAGGGGCTAAATGTTTCATGGAGGCATGGAGCCTACAGCAACTTCCCTCCCCAGTGTAGGAGCCCAGGACAGGATATCTGCATTTGGTGGTCTCAACCCCCTACCTAGATGTTTACTGACTGACGCCTCTGCATGTAGCTTGAGTCAGGATTTCCGTTTCCCATCAGGGGAAGTCTGAAAGCTCCCTGCCAATTAATTGACTCACAAGAAGTGGCCTTTGCTGGGACAGCTGGCAGTTCTGAAGGTGAGACATTGATGGACTCCAAAGTATCAGCTATTGATTGGGTCTCATTTGGCAGGATCCAATGAGGAATGTAGGGCCAAGGATTGATGAGGTGAGGGGCAAAAATGCAGGGGTTGTGAGGGAATACCTCAGGATTAGATTAGATTACATTACATTACAGCGTGGAAACAGGCCCTTCAGCCCAACAAGTCCACACCACCCGCCAAAGCGCAACCCACCCATACCCCTACATTTACCCCTTACCTAACACTATGGACAATTTAGCATGGCCAATTCACCTGACCTGCACATCTTTGGAGTGTGGGAGGAAACCGGAGCGCCCGGAGGAAACCCACGCAGACACGGGGAGCACGTGCAAACTCCACACAGTCAGTCGCCTGAGGCGGGAAATGAACCCGGGTCTCAGGCGCTGTGAGGCAGCAGTGCTAACCACTGTGCCACCGTGCCGCCCCAACAGGAGGCACATTCACAGCCTGACCACAAAATTGCCAGCCAAATGTTTTGGACGTAGGATCCTGTGCCATATTGCAGTATTGCAGTGAGAGGAGACCCTAGCACCTCCTTTAATTGGGCAAAGAAGACTCTAAATTGGCCCACAGGCAAGTGAACTGTCTGACACTTGCCCCACTCCTGGTGAAATACACATGTCTGCCATCAGAACATCAGATGTTAGGGCTCTCCCACCTTCCATCCTATTCCCTTGAAAGATGTAAAATATCGCCTCATTTCCCTGAGGCTTAAACCCAGAACCTGCTAACACCAAAGTAATCACACCACCCACTGAACGATATCCAGCACTGGTTTGAGCAATCAAATTATGATCTTGACAATTGTCTTTGCCCCCTCTCATGTTGATTTTTTTTGACTGCAGTACAGAACAAGAACTGTTGACTTATTTGTTTATTGAAAAAAATCATCATGGTAATGGCTGCCGAATTATGGTAAAAAAATTAATTACAATTCATAGTGTAGTTACTGACAACATATGGAACAAAAATAAAGTATTAAAAAATAAAAGGATTGCATGATTATGAAAATGTTAATTCGCAACACAAAATGCAAGCCTCCTTATTTTACAGAATTACATGGAAGATCTATTACTTAATATCAATAAAGAGGGTGTGCCAGGAAGCGTTCATTAAATTGTTGAGCACTTGCATACAGTTATGAGTTTTCTAAAGTAAGAGATTAGGACATCTCATAGCCTCCCAGTTTTATATGTAATGCGCAGAATTTTGACTTTTCTCCTTAATTCCATTGCACCTTACATTCGAGATAGTAGCAATGGTAAGTGTAATATGGTATTATATGCAGGTATCGGTAATATAACATTTGCCTATGCATCGTATCTACTTTCAGGTGCGTTTGAAGAGTTACTTCACATATATTGACAATTACTAAGTGAATGCAGCACCAGTCATTGGCTTTTATACTTTACATAGGTGGATTGGATACTGTAATTATTCCATTTTCAATATTGTAATGTATTGCAGCCATCTCTATAATATAATCCAGGATTGTCTCTTACAATAAATGCTATTAGGCACTATCAAAAATTGTTGACTTGTTCTTCATGTTTTAAAGACCATGAAAGGAATAGACATATGCTAGAATTCTTGAGACATCTCTGCGCCCAGCCTACAGACAATAGAAAATATAAAGCTTGCATGTCAAGTTCCAGGGGACTTAGTCAAATTCTCTCATTACAGAGACTTAGTCAAGTTTTGTCATTTCAGTCAACTAAAAGCACTGTAGAAAATCAAATGCTAGTTAATGACAGTGGTATCAGTTATAACTATATGGGATGTCATTTCATAGCTCTTCAGTGAATTGATAGCAACGGATATCTGAAAGATTGCATTTCAGTGCTAATGAGAATGAATTATATCAAAGGATATCAAACATTTCTGGTAGGGCATTCAAGAGTTTCTAGCAAAGTCCAAACAGATCTCTGTCCAACTTTCAACAAAGATTAGTTATAACGGGAACATGGATATGAATGTATAGTGTGGCCCTGGAAGTCAGCCCTCTGAGTGACACAGGTACTTCACAGCTAACAGCCTAACAGTTTACTCAAAAACAAATGTTCTTTGTCCAGACGTCTTTGTAATCTCTTATTTCAATACCTTCTTTAGCATTTTTGTTTAGTAACAATTCCAATTTAGCTTTTACAAACAAATATTTTTCATTATGCAGAGTGGATTCTGTCATAGCTCCAGGCGCAATATAATTAAATTATCCTTAGTCTGTTAATAATGTGCCTATTTCAAGAACGATTAGAGTTAAAGAGTCATAGAGATGTACAGAACAGAAACAGACCCTTAGGTCCAACTCATCCATACCAAACAGATATCCCAACCTAATCCATTCCCACTTGCCAGCACCCAGCCCATATCCCTCCAAATCCTTCCTATTCACATACCCATTCAGATGCCTTTTAAATGTTGCAACTGTACCAGCCTCCACCACTTCCTCTGGCAGCTCATTCCATACATGTACCACCCTCTGCGTGAAAATGTTGCCTCTTAGGTCATTTTAACTCTTTCTCCTACCACCCTAAACCTATACCCTCTACTTCTGGACTCTCCCACTCCAGGGAAAAGACTGTGTCTATTTATCATATCCATCTCCTTCATGATTTTATAAACCGCTATAAGGTCATCCCTCAGCCTCCAATGCTCCAGGGAAAACAGCCCCAACCTATTCAGCCTCTCCCTATATTTCAAATCCTCCAGCCCTGGCAATATCTTTGTAAATCTTTTCAAGCTTCACAAATCCTTCCAATTGGAAGGAGACCAGAATTGCATGCAATATTCCAACAGTGACCTAACCAATGTCCTGTAAAGCAGCAACATGACCTCCCAACTCTTATACTCAATACTCTGACCAATAAAGGAAAGTATACCAAACACCTTCTTCACTATCCTATCTACCTGTGACTCTACTTTCAAGGAGCTATGAACCTGCACTCCAAGGTCTCTTTGTTCAGGAACACTCCCTAGGGCTTTACCATTAAGTGTATAAGTCCTGTTAAGATTTGCTTTCCCACAGTGCATTACCTCATATTTATCTAAATTAAACTCCATCTGTCACTCCTCAGCCATTGGCCCATCTGATGAAGATACCGCTGTAATCTGAGGTAACTTTCTTCACTGTCCACTACACCTCCAATTTTGGTGTCATTTGCAAACTTACTAACTATACCTCCTTTGTTTACATCTGAATCATTTATATAAATGACAAAATGTAGTGGACCCAGTATCTTGTTGCACAACACTGGTCACAGACCTCCAGTCTGAAAAACAACCCTCCACCACCACCCTCTGTCTTCTATCTTCGAACCAGTTCTGTATCCAAATGGATGGTTCTCCCTGTAATTCATGAGATCTAACCTTACTAAACAGTCTCCCATGGGGAATCTTGTTGAACACCTTACTGAAGTCCATACAGATTACGTCTACCGCACTGCCTCACCGATCATCTTTGTTACTTCTTCAAACAGTTGTACTCATAACTGAAACAACTTTTATATTGCAACTTTAACATAATAAAAAGCCACAAAGTTCTTCACCAAGCATTGGCAGACAAAATTGAATACAAATGAAGAAGACTTGCATTTGATACTATCTCTCGTTGCCTCAGGACATCGGAAAGTGGTTTACAACCCATGTCATCCTTTTGAAGTATAGGGGCTGTTGTAATGTAGGAAAAGTGATTGACAGTAAGTAAGAAATACAGCTGACAAACTTGGATTAATTCTGAATCGCCTTACATTCAAAAAACTGCTTCTGATTTTACCCTTTTAAGACCTGCTCCCTAGTGGAATTCTTTGAAAGTCCTTTGTTTCATCATCTCTGTCATCCACAGTAATTTGCTTTTCTCCTGGACAAATATCATGGTTTCCCCCAAGAAAGTAATGCTGAGCTGATAAACATAACTGGAGAGCTAAATAGAAAAGCAAGCAGATTTGCTGATGGTGGAAGAAGCCACTAAATGCCCTAATGTGCATCATCAAGTCCTTTTCATCCCTAGTTCACCAACCTACAATTGATTCCAAGTCAAGCAATACTTTTATTTTTAATTTTTGTCATCAAATACTTCCATGTTTCAACTATTTTTTATCATTGCAATCTCCTTTAGCCTTATAACCCTGTAAGATATCTGCTGTTCTCTAACTCTGGTCTCTTGTGTAACCCTGACTTCCTCTGTCCTATCACTGGTGAGTTTGCTTCCAGCTACTTAACCCTAAACTCTGGAATCCTCTCCCTGAAGTCTCTGCATTGATCATTTTTTTTCCTTCTTCAGATAAACATCTTTGACCAAACTATCCTAACATCTTCTGTTCTGGTTTGGGGTAAATAAACTTGGGAGATTTAAGGTACTAGATAATGCATGTTAGCTGTTTTTGACTCTAATGAAGATGTGAACACACATCAATAAACACCAATGGATGGGATAAACAGACTTTCAGCCAGAATGGTGGGCTACAGTTCACAGATCTTATTGTTGGAGGCTCATTATCAATCAGGCTGAAACATCAGGCCTGATTCCAGTACTGGATTTAATCCCCCTCCATAGCCTGTTTTCTATCTCAACTCTTTGAGGACCAAATGTAAAGTCAAATTGTTTGCAAGCATTACCAGCTTTTTAACTCCACTCATTTAAAACTTTGTAAAGTTTCCTGAGTAACTTACGTTTAACATGGTTGTCACCATTGTCATTCAATTAGGGACGGAACTGGAAAGTCCTGAGGGCAGCAGGGTATTGCGGCAGTATTGTACAGTCAGTGGAGGATCATCACAGAATAAAAATTGTCTGTATAATATCCCACGCAGTTAAGTACAGGTGAGATAATTGACAGGGGACAATACCACAGTCATCCCATTCTACCTGGTTCTTGGAGTTACTATATCTACCACTTTTGCATTTCAGCAAATATGTCTTTTTGTTATGAATCTGCTATTCACTCTGGTAATTCTCAGTTCCTGAACTATATGGTATTAATTGCAAAAAGCTCCCTGCATAAACATCACACAGCTGGAAATGGCAAGACATTGAACATATATTTCAATTTGAAGTCACGGCCAATTTAAAAACTTCTAACAGAAGTTTCTTTCTTAGGAACACTAGATGTGTTTCTACTTACTTCATTTAAAAACTAAAGGTCACTGCATCTTTTTTTTTCTCCCCTGAGCATTGTGTCTGTGTTCTTCAAAAAACATTACTGCTCCTGTGGTTGTAATTATTGCAGATCTGTTAGCTCACTTCAAAAGATAATGTGACTTGGTTGCTGTACACAATGAAGATTGGGTTTGTACCCTCTACAGTCATCTCTGACTGGAACAATATGTTCATTGCTGCCACCATATCCTTTTAAAGTTGGACCACAGGAAAGCCATTGAAATTCCCTAGACTCAATTTAGTTTTGACAAGATTTCAAAACCTTTGTGAGGACTTCTGACTTGTACCAACAAGAGTTAAAAATTTGTTTTCTTCGAAAATTATGATACTTGAAAACTAATCAAATGTATTATGTTCCTTAGGAACAGATCCTTTGGGAATAAGGATTTTGATCTTGCTACCGTATTTTGGAAGTTTCGATCCTGACTTGTTTCAGGAACAGACTGAGCTTGGTTATAATTCTGCTTGGTTATAATTCCAGTGATTACCTGAGGATCCTGTTATATAGCAGCATCTATAATTGCATCGATATGGGGGTCAGAGGCTGGATATCTAAGTAGCATATATCCTGCAATCTCTGTAAGAAAGCTTAGCCTCCCACAAAAGGTTCTCGAGTTCAGTTCAATCCCTGTCAGAGGTGCAGACCACAATCCCAGGCTGGACTCATACATTCTGCCATTGACAAAAGGCAGAGTTGTGCTTCCTTCTCAGCATTCTTCTGAACAATCCACTTGCAGCTCAAAGAATGTTCGAGGCACTCAACAGCTTCCAGAGACAAGTAATCCAGTGGATTACCACTCCATCCACCACCTTCAACCTTCACCTCCTCCTGTCTTGATGCTCGGTATCTATAGTGTGTACAGAATAGGACTGCAAATGCTGGAAACTAGAGTCTAGATTAGAGTGATGCTGGAAAAGCACAGCAGGTCAGGCAGCATCCAAGGAGCAGGAAAATCAACGTTTCGGGCAAAAGGCTCATAGTGTGTACAGTGTACAGTAATTCACCAAGGCACCTGAGACATTATGTTACAAACCAATAATCTCTTCCATCCAAAGGGTCAAGGGCAGCAGATACAGAGGAACTCTACTACCTGCAAGATCCCCTCCAAACCACTCACCATCTATGGTGGAATGTGGAATTATATTGCTGTTTCTTCATTGCTGCTTGGTCCAAATGCTGGAACTCTGTTCCCTACAATATTTTAGTTGTTCCTATATCACAAGAGGGTCACTGAAATAACTACACAGAGGCCAGTATCCCATCATCAAATGACATGGGGATAGTTCTTGACACTGATTCAACTTCCTCAGAGCCAGCTCTCAGGGTGAACAGGATGTCTGATACTTCTGTTTATATCTGTCAGCCAGGGCTCCCCGATTGGACCAGTTTTACAGCCCAAATCAAGGAACTCATATTCTATGAGGTCCACCTGGCTAACCTCATTACAATCATCACGGTCACTATAATCAGAAGAGTTACAGTGCATCACAGAATCACAGGAAATCACACAATTCTTACATTTCAGAAAGAATCCATATGGCCCATCACACCTGATTGTTACTGATTGTCACTCCCAGGAACTTGTCACCCCCAACCATCTCCACCTCAGCATCATTGATGCAGACTGGGGCGTGCCCTCCACTCTGCTCTCTGAAGGCAATGACCAGCTCCTTTATTTTGCTGATGTTGATGGAGAGATTGTTATAGTTACACCAAGCTGCTAAATATTTTATCTCCTTCCTGTATTTCGTCTCGTTGTTGTTTGAGTTCCGAACTACAATGGTGGTGTCGTCAGCAGGCTTGTAAATTCAGTTATAAGACCATAAGAAGTAGGAGTGGAAGTAAGGCCAGTCGGCCCATTGAGTCCACTCTGCCATTTAATCATGGCTGAAGAGCATTTCAACACCACTTACCCGCACTCTCCCCGTATCCCTTAAGTCCTTGCGAGATTAAGAAGTTATCTATCGCTGCTTTGAAGACATTTAACGTCCCGGCCTCCACTGTGATCCATGGCAGTGAATTTCACAGGCCCACCACTCTCTGGCTGAAGAAATGTCTCCACATTTCCATTCTAAATTGACCCCCTCTAATTCTAAGACTGTGCCCACGGGTCCTAGTCTCCCCACCTGATGGAAACAATTTCCCTGAGTCCACCCTTTCTAAGCCATGCATTATCTTGTAAGTTTCTATTAGATCTCCCCTCAACCTTCTGAATTCTACCGAATACAATCCCAGGATCCTCAGCCGTTCATCGTATGTTAGGCCTACCATTCCAGGGATCATCCTGGAATCTCTGCTGGATCTCTGCTGGACACACTCCAGTGCCAGTATGTCCTTCCTGAGGTGTGGGGCCCAAAACTGGACACAGTATTCTAAATGGGACCTAACCAGAGCTTTATGCAGTCTTAGTAGCACCTCACTGTTTTTATATTCCAACTCTCTTGAAGTAAATGACAACATTACATTTGCTTTCTTAACCACAGACTCAACCTGCAAGTCAACCTTTAGAGAATCCTGTACTAGCACTCCAAGATCCCTTTGTACTTTGGAATTTTCTCACCATTTATAAAATAGTCCTTGCCTGTGTTCTTTTTTTCCAAAGTGCAAGACCTGGCATTTGCTCACATTGAATTTCATCAGCCATTTCCTGGACCATTTTCCCAAACTCTCTAAATCTTTCTGCAGCCTCCACACTTTCTCAGAACTACCTGCAGGTCTACCTAACTTCGTATCATCAGCGAACTTCGCCAGAATACCCCAATCTCTTCATCTAGTACATTTAGACACAAACAGAACAGCTTCGGCCCCAACACTGAACCCTGCAGGACACCACTTGTCACCAGCTGCCATTCTGAAAAAGAACCTTTTATCCCAACTCTCTGCCTTCTGCCAAACAGCCAATCCTCAATCCATGCCAGTAGCTCACCTCGAACACCTTAGGCCCTCACCTTACTCAGCAGCCTCCCATGTGGCACCTTATCAAAAGCCTTTTGGAAGTCTTTGTAGATAACATCCACTGCTTTCCCTGGTCTAAACCACTTGTTACTTTTTCAAAGAAATCTTACAGGATTGTCAGGCCTGACCTCCCCTTACTAAATCCATGCTGACTTGTTCTAGTTCGACCCTGCACTTCCAGGAATTTAGAAATCTCTAAACAATGGATCCTAGAATTTTACCTACAACCGAGGTTAGGCTAATCGGCCTATAATTTTCCATTTTTGTCTTGATCCTTTCTTGAACAAGGGGGTTACAACAGTGATTTCCCAATCATCTGGGACTTTCCCTGATTCCAGTGATTTTTGAAAGATTACAACCCACGCATCCGCTATTTCTTCAGCCACTTCCCTTAGAACTCTAGGATGTAGCTAATCTGGGCCAGGAGATTTATCAGTTTTTAGACTTTTTAGCTTATCAAGTACTTTCTCCTTTGTGATGGCCACTATACTCAACTCTGCCCCTTGATTCTCTTTAATTGTTGGAATATTACTCATGTCTTCCACTGTGAAGACTGACACAAAGTATTTATTAAGTTCTTCAGCTATTTCCTTATCTCCCATCACTAGCCTTCCTGCATCAATTTGGAGCAGCACAATATCTACTTTTGCCTCTCATTTGTTTCTTATGTATTGAAATAAACTTTTACTCTCATTTCTAATATTACTGGCTAACTTACCTTCATAGTTGATCCTCTCCTTTCTTATTTCTCTCTTTGTTACCCTCTGTTTGTTTTTGGGGTCTTCCCAATCTTCTGATTTCCCAGTGCTCTTGGCCACTTTATAGGCTCTCTCTTTTTCTGTGATATATTTCCTGAATTCCTTCGTCAGCCATGGTTGTCTAATTCCCCTCCAGGTAATCTTTCTTTTCTTTGGGATGTACCCCTGTATTGTGTTCTCAATTACATCCAGAAACTCCTACCATTGTTGCTCTACTGTCCTCTCCACTAGGCTCTGCTTCCAGTCGATTATCATCAGTTCCTCTCTCATGCTCCTGTAATTACCTTTATTTAACTGTAACACCATTACATCCAATTTTGCCTTCTCTCTTTCAAACTGCAGACTGAACTCTACCATATTATGATTGTTGCCTCCTAAGTGTTCCCTTACTTTAAGATCTTTTATAAAATCTAGCTTGTTACATAGCCATAAGTCCAGATTAGCCTGCTCCCTTATGGGCTCCATTACAAGCTGTTCCAAATGCCATCCTGTAATCATTCCATGAATTCCCTTTCTTTGGATCCACCAGCAACATTATTCACCCAGTCCATTTGCATATTGAAGTCCCCCATGATGACTGTGACCTTGCCTTTCTGACATGCCCTATTTCCTGGTACATCTTGCATTCCTGGTCCTGACCACTGCTGGGAAGTCTGTACATAACTCCCATTATGGTTTTTTTGCCTTTGTAGTTCCTCAACTCCACCCACACAGACTCCACATCATCTGGCCCTGTATCATTTAATTCCATAGATTTAATTTCATTCTTAATTAACAGGGCAACCCCACCACCCTTTGCCCACCTCCCTGTCTTTTCAATAAGTCGTAAATCCTTGAATGCTTAACTGCCAATCCTGACCCCCTGCAACCACATCTCTGTGATGCCAACCACATCATAATCATTTACGATGATTTGTGCTGTTAATTCATCTACTTTGTTTCAAATGCTTTGAGCATTCAGGTAAAGCACCTTAATGCTATTTTTTTATCCTCATGATTTCCATCACCTCTACCTAAGTTATCCTTCCTTTTTGCTTCATTCATACTCTGCCTTGAACTTAAACCCTGTACACATGCTAACCTGCTGCTTACCTTTCTACTTGACTCCATACTCCCTGTTGCTTTCCCTTTCCTTTCCCCCGACTCACAAGTTTAAAGTCCGAGTGACCACCCTATTTATCCTTTTCGCCAGAACACTAGATTCAGATTGTTTCAGGTGGAGACCGTCCCATTGATAAAAATCTCCCCACTTCCAATACTCATGCCAATGTCCCATGAAATGGAAACCCTCTTTCCCACAACGATCTCTTAGCCACTTGTTTCCTTCCCTAATTTTCTTATCCCTATGCCAATTAACACGTGGCTCGGGCGGTAATCCAGAGTTTATAACCCTTGAGGACCTGTTCTTCAATTTCCTTCCTAATGCTTGATACTCCCCAAGCAGGTCCTCCTTCCTAGCCTTACCTATGTTGTTAGTGCCAACGAGGACCACAACAACAGGATCCTCCCCCTCCCGCTCCAATATTCTTTCAAGCCGTTCGGAGCGTTGCTGCAGAATTTTGCCACACAGTTATGTGTGTGTGTAAGATGTATAGCAGGCAGCTGAACACACAGTCTTGGGGGCACCGTGTTGGGGATTATTTGGGGGAGGGAGGGGGAAATGCTATTATCTATCTTTGGCCAAAAGTGAGGACTGCAGATGCTGGAAACCAGAATTTAGATCAGAGTAGTGCTGGAAAAGCACAGCAGGTCAGGCAGCACCCGAGGAGCAGGAAAATCGACGTTTCAGGCAAAAGCGCTTTTGCCCGAAACGCCGATTTTCCTGCTCCTCGGATGCTGCCTGACCTGCTGTGCTTTTCCAGCACCACTCTGATCTAAAACCTATTGCCTATCCTTACTGACTGAGGCCTTTTGGTCAGGAAGTCAAGAATCTAGATACAGAGGAGGAAAGCAGAGACCTTGTCCTGGACTTTGGAAATGAGTTTGTTTGGAAATATGGTGTTGTAGTCAATAAGTAGGAGCCTGACATACATAAATTTGTTGCCCAGATGTTCCAGGGATGAATGTAGGGGCAGGGAGATAGTGTCTGCATGGACCTGTGGTATCACTAGGCTTAACTGCAAGGGATCAAGAGGGTCTGGGAAGGCTGGAGTTAATGTGAGCCATGACTAACCTCTCAAAGCACTTCATAATTATGGAGGTTGGAGCCACCAAGTATAGTCATTGAGGCATGCTACATGATTTTTCTTTGGCATTGGGATGATTGTGGTCTTCTTGAAGCAGGTGGAGAGTTGTAGTAAGTAGTAAGTAGTAAGAGATTGTAGTAAGGAGAGGTTGAAGATGTCTGGGAATACTCCCAATATCTTGTCCGCAGAGGATCTGAGTGCAAGGCCAGGGACTCCATCCAGCTCAGTCACATTACGTGAATTCACCCCTAAGTAGGCCGATCAAGCATCTGCGGTGGTGAGCGAGGGTACAGGTGCATCAGAGGCTGATGGGATAGATGACATTGTTTCACTGCCCTTCTGTTCAAAGCGAGAGTAGAATGCATTGAGCTCATTGAGTAGGAATGTACTGCTGGCCACAATTCTGCTCGACTTCACTTTGTAGCCCATCACATTGTATAAGCCTTGTCACAAATGACGAGTCTCCATGTGGTTAGCCTGGATTTCAAGTTTAGTTTGGTATTGCCTTTTAGTGTTCCTGTTGGCCTTACAAAGGTCATGCCCAAATTTCCTGTACAGGTCAGGCTTCAGACCTGGACTACAATAGAGAATGGATCTCCCAGTTCATCTATGGTTTCCAGCTGGGGACCATTTGGATTAACTTCACCATCATTTTGATATTTACTAATGAAGTCTGTAATGGCAGTGACATAACCATGTAGGTTGGCTGTGGGTTCTTGTGGCCTCCGCCACAGATTCACCTGCACCTCCACACACATCATTTACTGCATCCGCTGCACCCGATGTGGCCTCCTCTATATTGGGGAGACAAGCCGCCTACTTGCAGAACGTTTCAGAGAACACCTCTGGGACACCCGGACCAACCAACCCAACCACCCCGTGGCTCAACACTTCAACTCCCTCCCCCCACTCCACCAAGGACATGCAGGTCCTTGGACTCCTCCATCACCAGACCATAGCAACACGATGGCTGGAGGAAGAGCGACTCATCTTCCACCTAGGAACACTCCAACCACAAGGGATGAACTCAGATTTCTCCAGTTTCCTCATTTCCCCTCCCCCCACCTTGTCTCAGTCCCAACCCTCAAATTCAGCACCACCTTCCTAACCTGCAATTTTCTTCCTGACCTCTCCGCCCCCACCCCCACTCCAGCCTATCACCCTCACCTTAACCTCCTTTCACCTATCGCATTTCCAACGCCCCTCCCCCAAGTCCCTCCTCCCTACCTTTTATCTTAGCCTGCTTGGCACACCCTCCTCATTCCTGAAGAAGGGCTCATGCCCGAAACGTCGATTCTTCTGCTCCTTGGATGCTGCCTAACCTGCTGCGCTTTTCCAGCAACACATTTTCAGTTCTTGATTACAGACCAGTCCACTGACTTTATGCAGTCCCTTGGAAGCCCAATTGTTTTCTCAGACCAACACCGCATTACTTTCTGCGCTGGGTCTTCACAAATTTGCATGCGGAAATTTCTCTGCCATTATAAAATAAAGATACTAATGTTTAGTTTTGCATTGTCCTACAATTTTAGAAAGTGTGATTTTCTTCAAAACAACCAATAACTCCATTGCCATTTATATCTCATTCAGACGTTAACAAGTTTAGACTCACTCTAGTGAGTAAGTTTGCTGTTTTGAATGGGACTGAGTCATTCCTGCGAGGAGGATCCCTCCGTCTGTCTTGGCCTTTGCCATGTTAACTGATCTCATGAAGGGCAGGATGTTTTATTTATGAAGTTTTAATTCAAATATGTTATTTTGCTAAAGGAAATTAGGAGAAACTATTTCCACTGATGGAAAGATCAGCATGACCAGACTAAGGCAATTGTCAAGAGAATCAGAAGGGAGGTGAGAGTTTTTTTTGTGTGTTGTGATCTGCGATGTGCGGTCTTAAAAGGATGGTGGAAAAAGATTCAATAGATTCTTGAAAATATATATTTTCAGGGCCATGGAGAAAGACCAGGGAGGAATGGGGCTAATGACTTCAAAGAGCAGGCACAGATTGGATGGAGAGATAGCCTCTTTTGGTGCTGTGCGATTCAGTGGAATTGGGTGGTAGGGAAGAGAAATATTCCTTACCTGTGATCTTCAGTAACAGATGCTGCAAATGACAGTGAGCCAGTGTCCAATTCTAAGATCCCCACAACTGACCATTCTGCTGGCATCATGTCCAGATATATAGAGTATATACAAGAATGAAGTACAGGTTTCCAGGTCTTTATGCAACATTGAAAGGAAATATTGAGTAGGTAACAAATATTCCTTTAGGAAAGAAAGATCGAGCAGTGAGGTATAATTTTCTCGATTCATTAGTATCAGGTGGGAGAAAAGATTGGCAAGAGTAGAGAGCAATTTGATGTGCACCACAATGGCCATACACAGTTGACACATTGAAATGATTCAGGGTGATTTACATCATTGCCTCACTGTTGAGGAGAGAAACATAGATTGCCCAACACTTTTTAAACCAGAGAGGTGGCAGGCCTTGAACAAACTGCTTACAATTTCTTTCCCTTTCAGCAGCTACTAACACTGAAAAACAAAGGGGACTTTGCAACCTTCATTTACAAAGGTTGTCAGATTTATGCATTGTAAGAAAAGCAATGACCGGGCTTCCCTGTTAACTAAAGCGACAGATCACTATCCTGCTCAAGAATTCAAAGCTGCAAGGTCCTCCCTCAGTCACTATTCTGTAATGAAATAACTGGCCGGGGCTATGAGAGCAGTTGGAGCACCGGAACTAGCCAAGTTACTCCATAGCGATAGAAATGGAGGAAAAATCAAAGCAGCCATGGTTCCTGCCTCCTGCTGGGTGGTGTTTATGTGTGAGGTCAGGAATCAGGGATCAGAGGTCAGCTGTGATGCTCTCCCCAGTCATATACCTTTTCAGCACTCTGTCATGAAGCTGGGAGTAACGTTAGCTGAGGCCCCTTAGAATGGTATGTCTGATGATCAGAGCTTGGGGGGCCTAGAGCATATCCAAATCCCTCAGCATTGCTCAAAATGGAAGTGGGTAACTGTGCTCATTAGGTATAAATTGTCCCCTCTCTAAGGTCATGTGGACACTCCAATATGTCAACAACAACAGTACGCAGTGGATGGCAGTTATAAGAAGAGGGGAAATTCTCAGATACAGTCACATAGTTGGGTTAACTCCAGTAAAGGTAAGAGAGGTAGGCAGCTAGTGCAGAAGTCCTTTTTGGCTATACACATTTCAAACAAGTATGCTGTTTTGTAAAATGTAGGGGGGTTGGATTCTCAGGGGAACATAGCACAAACAGCGTTGTTTCTGGTATTGAGACTGGCTCTAATGCAACTAGAAGTACGTGGGTTCCAAGAGATCAATTGTGTTAGGGGATTCTCTAGTCCAAAGTACAGACAGACGTTTCTGTGGCCAGCAGTGAAAAACCAGAATGGTGTGTTGTTTCCCTGGTGCCAGGATCAAGGATGTCTCAGAAAGGGTGCAGAATGTTCTCACGGGGGAGAGGGGCCAGCATGAGGTCATTGTCCACATTGGAACCAACGACATAGGAAGGGAAAAGGTTGAGATTCTGAAGGGAGATTACAGAGAGTTAGGCAGGAATTTAAAAAGGAGGCCCTCGAGAGTAGTAATATCTGGATTACTCCCGGTGCTACAAGCTAGTGAGGGCAAGAATAGGAGGATAGAGCAGTTGAATGCATGGCTGAGGAGCTGGTGAAGGGGAGAAGGATTCACATTTTTGGATCATTGGAAGCTGTTTTGGGGTAGAAGTGACCGGGACAAGAAGGACGGATTGTACCTAAATTGGAAGGAGACTAGTATACTGGCAGGAAAATTTGCTGGAGCTGCTCGGGAGGATTTAAATGAGTAAGGTGGGGGGGTGGGACCCAGGGAGATAGTGATGAAAGATGTCAATCTGAGATTGGTACAGTTGAGAATAGAAGCGAGTCAAACAGTCAGGGCAAGCAGGGACAAGATAGGACTAATCAATTAAACTGCAGTTATTTCAATGCAAGGGGCCTAACAGGGAAGGCAGATGAACTCAGGGCATGGTTAGAAACATGGGACTGAGATATCATAGCAATTACAGAAACATGGCTCAGAGACAGGCAGGACTGGCAGCTTAATGTTCCAGGATACAAATGCTACCGGAAGGACAGAAAGGGAGGCAAGAGAGGAGGGGGAGTGGCGTTTTTGATAAGGGATAGCATTACAGCAGTGCTGAGGGAGGATATTCCTGGAAATACATCCAGGGAAGTTATTTGGGTGGAACTGAGAAATAAGAAAGAGATGATCACCTTATTGGGATTGTATTATAGACCCCCCCCAATAGTCAGAGGGAAATAGAGAAACAAATTTGTAAGGAGATCTCAGCTATCTGTAAGTATAATAGGGTGGTTATGTTAGGGGATTTTAACTTTCCAAACATAGACTGGGACTGCCGTCGTGCTAAGGGTTTAGATGGAGAGGAATTTGTTAAGTGTGTACAAGAACATTTTCTGATTCAGTATGTGGATGTACCTACTAGAGAAGGTGCAAAACCTGACCTACTCTTGGGAAATAAAGCAGGGCAGGTGACTGTGTCAGTGGGGGAGCACTTTGGGACCAGCAACCATAATTCTATTAGATTTAAAATAGTGATAGAAAAGGGTAGACCAGATCTAAAAGTTGAAGTTCTAAATTGGAGAAAGGCCAATTTTGACGGTATTAGGCAAGAACTTTCGAAAGCTGATTGGAGGCAGATGTTCGCTGGTAAAGAGACAGCTGGAAAATGAGAAGCCTTCAGAAATGAAATAACAAGAATCCAGAGAAAATATATTCCTGTTAGGGTGAAAGGAAAGGCTGGTAGGTTGAGGGAATGCTGGATGACTAAAAAGAAATTGAGGCTTTGGATAAGAAAAAGAAGGAAGCATATGTAAGGTAGAGACAGGATAGATCGAGTGAATCCTTAGAAGAGTATAAAGGCAGTAGGAGTATACTTAAGAGGGAAATCGGGAAGGCAAAAAGGGGACATGAGATAGCTTTGGCAAATAGAATTAAGGAGAATCCAAAGGGTTTTTACAAATACATTAAGGACAAAAGGGTAACTAGGGAGAAAATAGGGCCTCAGCCTTTGTGAGGAGCCGCAGAAAATGGGGGAGATACTAAGCGAGTATTTTGCATCAGTATTTACTGTGGAAAAGGATATGGAAGATATAGACTGTAGGGAAATAGATGGTGACACCTTGCAAAATGTCCAAATTACAGAGGAGGAAGTGCTGGATGTCTTGAAATGGTTAAAGGTGGATAAATCCCCAGGACCTGACCAGGTGTACCCTAGAAGTCTGTGGAAACCTAGAGAAGTGATTGCTGGGCCTTTTGCTGAGATATTTGTATCAGGTCACAGGTGAGGTGCCGGAAGACTGGAGTTGGCTAACGTGGTGCCACTGTTTAAGAAGGGTGGTATTGACAAGCCAGGGAACTATAGACGAGTGAGCCTGATATTGGTAGTGGGCAAGTTGTTGGAGGGAATCCTGAGGGACAGGATGTACATGTATTTGGAAAGGCAAGGACTAATTAGGGATAGTCAACATGGCTTTGTGTGTAGGAAATCATGTCTCACAAACTTGATTGAGTTTTTTGAGGAAGTAACAAAGAGCAATTGATGTGATCTATATGGACTTCAGTAAGGCGTTCAACAAGGTTCACCATGGGTGACTGATAAACAAGGTTAGATCTCATGGAATACAGGGAGAACTAGTCATTTGGATACAGAACCGACTCAAAGGTAGAAGACAGAAGATGGTAATGGAGGGTAGCTTTTCAGACTGGAGGCCTGTGACCAGTAGAGTGCCTCAAGGATCGGTGCTTGGCCCTCTACTTTTTGTCATTTACATAAATGATTTGGATGAGAGCATAAGAGGTACAGTTAGTAAGTTTGCAGATGACACCAAAATTGGAGGTGCAGTGGACAGCGAAGAGGGTTACCTGAGATTACAACAGGATCTTGATTAGATGGGCCAATGGGCTGAGAAGTGGCAGACGGTGTTTAATTCAGATAAATGCAAAGTGCTGCATTTTGGGAAAGCAAATCTTAGCAGGACTTATAGACTTAATGGTAAGGTCCTAGGGAGTGTTGCTGAACAAAGAGACCTTGGACTACAGGTTCATAGCTCATTGAAAGTGGAGTCGCAGGTAGATAGAATAGTGAAGAAGGTGTTTGGTATACTTTCCATTATTGATCAGAATATTGAGTACAGGTGTTGGGAGGTCATGTTGCAGCTGTACAAGACATTGTTTAGGCCACTGTTGGAATATTGTGTGCAATTCTGGTCTCCTTCCTATCCGAAGAATGTTGTGAAACTTGAAAGGGTTCAGAAACGATTTACAAGGATGTTGCCAGGGTTGGAGGATTTGAGCTATAGAGAGAGGCTGAACAGGCTCGGGCTGTTTTCTCTGGAGTGTCGGAGGCTGAGGGGTGACTTTATTGAGGTTTCCAATATTATATGGGGCATGGATAGGGTAAATAGGCAAAGTCTTTTCCCTGGTGTTAGAGAGTTCAGAACCAGAGGGCATAGGTTTCGAGTGAGAGGGGAAAGATGAAAAAGAGACCTAAGGGGCAACGTTTTCACACAGAGGGTGGTATATGTATGGAATGAGCTGCCAGAGGAAGTGGTGGAGGCTGGTACAATTGCAACATTTAACAGGCATTTGGATGGGTATATGAATAGAAAGGGTTTGGAGGGATATGGGCTGGGTGCTGGCAGGTGGGACTAGATTGGGTTGGGATATCTGGTCGGCACGGATGGGTTGGACTGAAGGGTCTGTTTCCATGCCGTACATCTCTATGACTCTATGTCGCATTTTATTGGTCCAGCCACAACCACTGTAACAGCTCCTCTTCCCATTCCCCACACAATTACTTTTGACCTTTCATCTACATTCTGATGCTTGATGATGTCATCAAAATACATGACTTCAGTTTCCACATCTGTGCTGACAATCTCCAGCTCGACCCCATCAATCCCGCTCTTGATCCCAAATGCTTTCTATTACAAGGACTGCATACTTGCACCTTGATAACATTGTCCATCTCCACCCTGCCTCATCTTGTCAAAATCCTCACATATGCTTTGATCATTCCCTCATCCTTCACCCGCTCCATTACTGGCATGGCTGGATGTGCTCTCACATCGCACACTCCTTAAATTTTATCTCATCCAAACTGCTGCCTTTATAACTCTCACCAAATCTCATTAATCTAACATCCACTGTGTTCACTGACATACATTGGCTACCAGTCTACCAGTGTTTTTGTTTTGAAATTCTTGTCCTTGTTTTCATATCATTCCCTGGCTTTGCACCTTCAATCCCATAGTGCTGCAAGATCTCTGTGCTTCTACAGTTCCGGCCTATTGTGCATTCTCAATTTTCTTGACTTTGTACGAGGCTGTACGCTTTGAAATTCCTTCCTTAGATTCTCCACCTCTCTCATTTTCCGGCAATCTCTTATGTCTAGTGCCTGGTGTCTGTCTTATTCCTTTTATGGTACTCTGTTTAGTGATGGTAGGGTGCCACGATAGATATTAATAGCTCAGAGGGTTTATGTATAAAATGCATAATGACATCTTTACAAATATGGTGCAGTCACTTATGTGTTTATGAAATGAAACTGCAAAATTTCACTGTTTACTATAGGAGCAGAATTTCACATGAGCTCAGGCTCGTAAAGTTGCTTTCTGCATTTTCTTTGCTGAAACCTTAGCATGATTTATCTGCTTTATGTTTCTGTTTTTAATGTCCACCCACAAGACAGCAGGCAGTTCTGATTTCAACTCAAGCAGTCTTTTTTAATTTGTTCCTGGGATGTCAGTGTCTCTGGCAAGGTCACCATTTGTCACTCATCCATAATGACCCTGGAGAAATTAATGGTGAAATGGCTTCTTGCACTGCTGCAGTTCTCCTGATGTAGGAACACCCACAGCACAGTTAGGAAGAGCTTTCAGGATTTTTTACTCAGTGAAAACAGTGAAGGAATAGTGATATAGTTTCATGTCAGACTAGCATGTGTCTTGGAGGGAAACGTGCGGATGGTCATGTTTCCATACAAATGCGGAAGAGAGTTGTGTGCTTGGAGGATGCAGTTGAAGATGCTGTAGGTGAATGGAGTGCCAGTCAATTCGGTTACAATGCCATTGTCTTGAATGTTTCCAAGCATCCCTGGTGTGCTTTCCTTATGGGGTGAATTTCTACCTTACCATGATTGATAGAGTGAAAAAAAGTCACCCTGTTCAAGAAGAGGAGACATTCAGCATGGCCCAATTATTGATGTCTCCTGCAGGCCACTCAGGAAATAATAGACCCAGGGCCCCCATGAAATCTTTGCAGTTTTGGCAATCTCTGTGCACCATCTTCAAAGTCAAAAGTAATAAATGCTTTATTATTGAAGGAAACACATAACACAGGATAAATGAAACTTTCTGATTCCCTCCATAAACCTCCCTCCATCTACACCTCTCCCTCATCCTCTCGAATACTCCCTACCATGTTTTTGATCACCAATCCAAATGTCCTGTCATGTGGCTACTTTTCTTTGCTAAAGGTCGCATGAAGCACCTTAAGATACTTTACAAAATTAAAGGTGCCAATTAAATGCAAGTTGTTGTTGTGAAAAATAACACAATCCTGTTGTCCAACATTAGACTAACAGTTGTTTGTTGAATTGCTTCATGACG
Source organism: Chiloscyllium plagiosum (assembly GCF_037043375.1). Classification (NCBI taxonomy): domain Eukaryota; kingdom Metazoa; phylum Chordata; class Chondrichthyes; order Orectolobiformes; family Hemiscylliidae; genus Chiloscyllium; species Chiloscyllium plagiosum. The sequence continues at coordinate 44,487,186 of NW_028270142.1, forward strand.
GGAGTGGTCACTGATTTGGAAAATATACACTAATGATTCTGTTGGGTCATTTGTTTGCAAGACAGAATGTAAAATACTGAATTTGGAAATATGAGCGAAGGAGGAGACTTTCATCTTACTGAAAACTATCTGTTCAAACAAAAAGTGAGCAAAATCATATCCCTTCCATCAGAAATCTGTGAAAATGACTGCTTAATCTTTAGGACTCTGTCCAATATTTCGATAAGTTATGAAGAACCCCTGAAACTAACGTGATTCTATTACTTAGCTGGAAACCCTCTGAAATTTCATATGTACAACAAACCTGGGTCACATAGAATCATCACAGAATCATAGACTCCCTACGGAGTGGACAAAGGCCCTTCAGCCCAACAAGTCCACACAAACACTCCGAAGAGTAGCCCACCCAGGCCCATTCCCCAACCCCATTATCATATATTTACCCCTGACTAGTGCACCTAACCTACACATCCCTAGACACTATGGGCAATTTAGCATGGCCAATTCACCTAACCTGCACATCTTTGGATTGTGGGAGGAAACTGGAGCACCCAGGACAAAACCCTTTGGGAAAATTGAGCCTTTACTTCACTTAATATTTTTAAGACAACAGCTATATAGCAACACACTGCACTAACCCCATTACCTCTGCTGTATGAAGACTGAACAGTGTTCTTGATAATGTTAATAAAATATCTTGCAATAGAAGCAGGAAGATGATTAGGATACAGGATTGCAATTAGAAGATGAGTTTATTTTAATCTCGGATTTTACCATCCCCCTGCTTTCTCTTCTTCTCCTTATGGTGAACACATTGCGGTCAATTCTGAAATGCTAACTGCCCATCCCTCACCTGAAGATGGGAAGATAATACGTGATCAGCAGACATTCGCCTATGTACATGCATCTCTATTCCTCTTCTGTGTTAATGCTTCTCATATTCAGAGTACATCCATCTTATTGACTGGTAACCCTCAAAATTTAGCATTTTGTGAAATTCTGCATTGAACAGCACTTGTCACCCTGTTTAATTTGCTAATCTGTTCCTTTCAATCTCTGATATTAACACATGACGTTGCTATCTCTTCATCAGCAAACAGTCCAACTATTGGCTTTTTTTCTACCAAAATCACTTCTTGACATTTTGTGGCTGAGGGATTTCAGTCACAATGTTGGTTTGGAGAATTTCAGCTTCTTCCCCTTGGAGCGAGAGATTGAGGGAAGTATCACACACGTGTACAAGATTATAGCAGGATTAGAAGGGTATGAAAAATATTGGAGGAATGGTTGCTTCAGAATGCTAAAGTGGATAGGAAGAGCACACAGATTTCGTTGTAGCTTCTCCTGTCCTTTCTCCATGTAAACCTATGTAATTAAACTAAGATTCATTTGATCGCATTAACACCCACAGAAAAATGGACAAAACTGCGTTCTGGTGAGCAATTCCTCTGAGTTCCCTCTTTGTTCGCTATAACCACTATTGAATCATAGCATGCTTCATGTTGCACATTTAGCAGTTTGTTGTATATGTTAGAGCAATCACAGAACATCTACACTCATGCCTATTGCTGTATTGCTTCTAGGTCATTCTGTAAATACTTTAATCTTCAATCTGTTCCCAGGTTTATCAATTCAAGTACAGCGGGAATAGATCAGTTACCATTCAGTCATAGAGATGTACAGCACAGGATCAAACCTTTCAGTCTAACTCACCCATGCCGACCAGATATCCCTATATTAATCTAGTCACATTTGTCAACATTTGGCCCATCTCCCTCCAAGCCCCTCTTATTCATATACCCATCCAGATGCCTTTTAAATGTTATAACTATAGTAGCCTCCACCACTTCCTCTGGCAGTTCATTCCATACACACACAACCGTCTGTGTGAAAAAATGGTCTCTTTAGTCCCTTTTAAGTCTTTCCTTCTCACCTTAAACCTATGCCCTCTAGTTTTGGATTCCTCTACACTGGGAAAAAGACTTTTACTATTCACCCTATTCATCCCCCTTGGGATTTTATAAACCTCCAGAAGATCAACACTCAGCTTCCAAATTCCAGGGAAAATAGACACAGTCTCTCCATGGAGTTCAAACCCTGCAACCCTGGCAACACCCTTATAAGGAGAAAGTGAGGTCTGCAGATGCTGGAGATCAGAGCTGAAAATGTGTTGCTGGAGAAGCGCAGCAGGTCAGGCAGCATCCAGGGAACAGGAGAATCGACGTTTCGGGCATAAGCCTTTTCTGAACCCATTCAAATTTCACAACATCCTTCCTATAGCAGGGAGACCAGAACTGAATACAGGCCTAACTAATGTCCTGTATAGCGCAACATGACCTCCCAACTCAGTGCACCGTCCAATAAAGGAAAGCATACCAAATGCCTTCTTCACTATCCAATATACCTGCGACTCCACTTTCAAGAGTCTATGATCCTGTACCCCAAGGACTCTTTGTTCAACATCGCTCCCCAGCACTTTACCATTAAGTATATAATGATTTGCCCGACCAAAATACAGCATCTCACATTTATCTAAATTAAACTCCATCTGCCACTTCTCAGCTCGTTTGCCCATCTGATCAAGGTCCCATTGTACTCTGAGGTAACCTCTTTCACTGTTCACTAAGCCTCCAATTTTGGTGTCATCTACAAACTTACTAATCATGCCTCTCATGTTAACATCCAAGTCATTTCTATAAATGACAAAAAACAGTGTACCCAGCACCGATCCTTGTGGAACACCACTGGTCACAAGCCTCCAATCTTTAAAGCATCCACCCACTACCACCCTCTGTCTCCTACCTTCAAGCCAGTCTTGTATCCAAATGGCTAGTTCTCCCTGTATTCCATGTGATCTAACCTTGTTAACCAATCTACCATGTGGAACCTTGCTGAACACCTTACTGAAGTCCATTTGGACAACAACCACTGCTGTGCCTTCATCAATCTTCTTCGTCACTTCTTCAAAAAACTCCATCAAGTTAGTGGCATAAGAATTCCCATGCACAAAGCCATGTGGAGTGTCCCTAATTAGCCCTTGTCTCTTCAAATACATGTAAATCCTGTCCGTCAAGATCGCCTCCAAGAACCTACACACCACTGATGACAAGCTCACCAATCTATAGCTCCCTGGCTTTTCCTTACTGCCATTCTTGAAAATCGACATCATATTAGCCAACTGCTAGTTCTTCCGGCACCTCACCTGCGGCTATGGACAATACAAATATCTCAGAAAGGGACCTAGCAATCACTTCCCTCGCTTTCTGCAGAGTTCTGGATTACACCTGATCACATCCCAGGGATTAATCCACATTTATGCATTTTCAGACATCCAGCACCTCCTCCTCTATTTATTTCCCCAGTTCTCTAACTTCCATGTCCTTCTCCACAGCAAACACTGATGAGAAATATTCCTATAGTATCTTCCCATCTCCTGTGGTTCCATACACTGGCAGATCTGCTGATCTTTAAAGGGCCTATTCTTTCACCAGTTGCTCTTTTGTCCTTCATTTATTTGTAGAATCCCCTTGACCCTATTTGCCAAAGCTATCTTATGCCCCCTTTTTGCCCTCCTGATTTCCCTCTTAAGTATACTCCTACTGCCTTTATGCTCTTCTGGGGATTCAGTAGTGAACCAGTTAAAACCCAGAGATGCACTGGATACCAGAAATTGAGAAGCACAGATATTTCAGAATGTTACAGACTTGGAGAAGATTATAGAGATCGGGTGGTCAAGGCCATGGAAGGATTTAAACCATAAATGAAGATTTTATAATCATGGACTAATGGCTAACGCAAATCCAAGAGCACAGGATATGATATGATCAGGACATGGGACACGGGCAACAGAATTTTAAGTTTAAAGTAAAATACTGCTGATGTTACAAATCCAAACTAAAAGCAGAAAATACTGGAGAAACTCAGCAAATCTGGCAGCAGCTACAGAGAGATCTCTCCCCACAGATGCTGCCAGATCTGCTGGATTTCTCCAGCAATTTCGGGTTTTGATTCAGAGTTTCGTGCTAATTCAAGTTTATGGTGCATTGGAATAATCAAGTCTGTCCAGAATCAAAAGGCTATTGAATTCTTGGATGTGCTAGGGTGATTTATTCCTGATGAAGGGCTTATGCCCAAAACATCGATACTCCTGCTTCTCAGATGCTTCCCGACCTGCTGCGCTTTTCCTGCTCCACCCATTTCAACTCTGATTCTCCAACATCTGCAACCCTCACTTCCTCCGAGGATGATTCATTGCTTGAAACCTTCCAGTCCCCAACATAACAACTCAGAAAATAGCTCTGCAGATACAAAAAAATTGGGTTGAGAGAGAGAGTATCTCTGATGAAGAGTCATCTAGACTCAAAATGTTAGCTTTCTCTCTCTCCATGGACGCTGCCTGATCCACTGTGATCTGCAGCATTTGTTGTTTCCAAACTAACAAATATTTGATGATTTGGAGATGCCGGTGTTGGACTGGGGTGTACAAAGTTAAAAATCACACAACACCAGGTTATAGTCCAACAGGTTTAATTGGAAGCACACCAGCTTTCGGAGTGCCACTTTACAATTGTGTCCTCCACAACCACCTGATGAAGGAGCAGCGCTCCGAAAGCTGGTGTGCTTCCAATTAAACCTGTTGGACTATAACCTGGTGTTGTGTGATTTTTAAGCATTTGATGAATTGCTCCATGATGGGAGTGGTCATTTATTTGGAAAATATACTGTTACTTATTTGCAAGACAGAGAATGTAAAATACTGAAGTGGAAATATGAGAAAGGAAGGAGGCATTCAGATTACTGAAAGATTCTAGTATCTGTCCAACAATAACAAATAAAATGAGTCAAATCATACCCCTTCCATCAGCGATCTGTGAAAATGACTGCTTAATCTTTAAAAATTCTGTCCAATGATTCTACAAGTTTTAAAGTGCCCAGCAGCTAACATGATTCTACTAGTTAGCTGGAAACAGGAAGCACTCTGAAATTTCATAGGTACAATAAATCTGGGTCATATCATTGTGAAAACTCAGCTTTTAATTTACATTGTGTTTAGGAAACAACAGTCATATAGCAACTAGCCTCGTTATCACGGCTGTATGAAGACTGAACAGTGTTCTTGATAATGCTAATGAAATATCTTGCAATAGGAACAGGAAAATGATTAGGATACAAGACTGCAATTTAAAGATTAGTTTATTTTAATCTCGGATTTTACCATCCCCCTGCTTTCTCTTCTTCTCCTTATGGTGAACACATTGTGATCAATTCTGAAATGCTAACTGCCCATCCCTCACCTGAAGATGGGAAGATAATACGTGATCAGCAGACATTCGCCTATGTACATGCATCTCTATTCCTCTTCTGTGTTAATGCTTCTCATATTCAGAGTACATCCATCTTATTGACTGGTAACCCTCAAAATTTAGCATTTTGTGAAATTCTGCATTGAACAGCACTTGTCACCCTGTTTAATTTGCTAATCTGTTCCTTTCAATCTCTGGTATTAACACATGACGCTGCTATCTCTTCATCAGCAAACAGTCCAACTATTGGCTTTTTTTCTACCAAAATCACTTCTTGACATTTTGTGGCTGAGGGATTTCAGTCACAATGTTGGTTTGGAGAATTTCAGCTTCTTCCCCTTGGAGCAAGCAATTGAGGGAAGATTTCACAGAGGTGTACAACATTATAGCAGATAGATATGAAAAATACTGGAGGGAATCCTTCAGAATGCTAAAGTGGATTGGTGAAACGCATGAAATTTGGTCATAGCTTCTCAGATGGATTTAACTCCATGTGTGTGTTTGTAAATTTGTGCAGTTAAACTAAGACTCATTTGGTCACATTATCACTCACAGGAAAACAAACAAAACTGCATTCTGGTGAGCAATTCCTCTGAATTCCCTCTTTGTTTGCTATAACCACTATTGAATCATAGCATGCTTCATATTGAACACTCAACAGTTTGTTGTACAGGGTATATGTATTGGAGCAATCACAGAACCTCCACGAAAATGCCTATTGATGTATTGATTCTAGGTCATTCTGAATATACTTTAATCCTAAATCCATTCCAAGATTTATTCATTCTTGCATAGTGGGCATAAATTAGTTACTGCTGTGTCATAGAGTTATATAGCACTGAAACAGACCCTTTGGTCTAACTCGTCCATGCTGACCAGATATCCTAAATTAATCTAGCCCCATTTGACAGCATTTGGCCCACCTTCCTCTAAACCCTTCCTATTCACAAAACCATCCAGATGCCTTTTAAATGTTGTAAGTGTACCAGCCTCCACACTTCCTCTGGCAGCTAATTCCATACATACACGACCCTCTGTAGGCAAACCTTGATCCTTCGTTCTCTTTTAAATCTTTCCTGTCTCATCTTAAACCTATCCTGTCTAGTTTTGGACTTCCCTACTCAGAAAAAGACCTTGGCTATTCACCCTATCCATACCCCTCGTGATTTTATAAACCTCCATAAGTTTACCTTTCAGCATTCAACACTCTGTGGAAACTAACCCCAGCCTACCCAGCATCTATCTATAGCTCAAACCCCCCAACCCTGGCAACTTCCTTGTAAATCTTTTCTGAACCTTTTCAAGTTTACCAACATCTATCCTACAGCATCGAGACCAGACTAATAATAAATGAACACAGAACAGTTGAGCCATTGAATACTCCACCCACGGCAAACATGGAGGCTATTTAACCTGTTGGGTGCCAGCTGGCTCTTTGCAAGAGAAAATTCACTGGTTCTACTTTCCCACCTTGCCTGGAATTCTTTTCCCCTCAGGTGCTTATTCAATTCAAGTTTGAAAGCCATGATTAAGTCTGCCTCCATGACACTTGCAGGCAATGTCTTCCAAATCCTAACCACATGTTTCGTTTTGTTCCTAAAGCCACTGTGTTGTTTTATCATTCACTTTAGACCTGATTCCCCAGGTGCTTGATCCTTCCATGGATGGGAGCATTTCCTCCTTTTTGCTTATGATTTTGAACGTCTCTTAAATCTCCATGCAATCTGCTCTTTTTTAAGGGGAACAACTAATCCAAACTACATCGCAAAGTGTAGTGAGTCTGTATAGTGTGTGTTAGATGCAGTAATTGACACAGTGATATAGTTTTAATAAGAGATGATCCAACATCAGTACAATGCACACCTTTCATTATCACTGATTGTAAATGATACTTATAGTGTCTGATTATCATCTATGTCTAACCTTTATCACAAACATCAGACTACCTAATGATCTTTATCATCGACAATACTCTTAAAGTTAGGGACTTCGATCTTCTTTCTTTGAAGCTCTAATACCATAAGAGGAGGTTTAGTTAGTAAGGTTGCAGATGAGACCAAATTTGGAGGTGTAGTGGACAGCGAAGAAGGTTACCTCAGACTACAACAGGACCTTGATCAGATGGGCCAATGGGTTGGTTTAGATAAATGTGAGGTACTGCATTTTGGAAAGGCAAATCAGGACAGGACACATACAATTAATGGTAAGTGGGGAGTGTTGCTGAACAAAGAGACCTCGGAATGCAGGTTCATAGCATTTGAAAGTAGAGTTGGAGGTAGATAGGATTGTGAATAAGATATTTGGTATGCTTTCCTTTATTGGTCAGCGCATTGAGTATAGGTGTTGGGAGGTCATATTGTGGCTGTACAGGACATTGGTTAGGCCACTTTTGGAATATTAGTATAGATTAGATTTCCTAAAGCATGGAAACAGGCCCTTCAGCCCAACAAGTCCATACTGACCCTCCAAAGAGCAACCCACCCAGACCTATTCCCCTACATTTACCCCTGACTAATGTAACTAACACTATGGGCAATTTAGCATGACTAATTGACCTAACCTGCACATCTTTGGACTGTGGGAGGAAATCGGAGCACCTGGAGGAAACCCACGCAGACACGGGCCGAATGTGCAAACTTCACACAGACAGTCACCCGAGGTGGGACTTGAGCCCGGGTCCCTGGTGCTGTGAGGCAGCAGCGCTAACCACTGAGCCACCGGGCCCCCCCCCCATATTGTGTGTAATTCTGGTCTCCTTTCTATCGGGAAGATGTTGTGAAACCTGAAATACTTCAAAAATGATTTACAAGGATGTTGCCAGGATTGGAGAGCTTGAACTATAGGAAAAGGCTGAATAAGCTGATGCTGTTTTCCCTGGAATGTCAGAGGCTGAGGGCAGATGTTATAGCAGTTTATAAAATCATGAGGGGCATGGATAGAAGAAATAGACAAAGTCTTTTCCCTGGGGTGGGGGAGTCCAGAACTAGAGGGCATAGGTTTAGGGTGACAGGGGAAAGATATAAAAGACACGTAAGGGGCAATTTTTTCATACAGAGTGTGGTGTGTGTATGGAATGAGCTGCCAGAGGAAGTGGTGAGGCTAGTAAAATTACGACATTCAAGAGGATCTATGAAGAGTTCAGAGGGATATGAGCCAAGTGCTGGTGAATGGGACTGGATCAATTTAGGATATCTGGTCAGCAGGGACAAGTTGGACTGAATGGTCTGCTTAAAAATGTGTTGCTGGAAAAGCACAGCAATTCAGGCAGCATCAAAGGAACAAGAGAATCAACGTTTCAGGCATAAGCCCTTCATAAGACCTTTTCCCTCCTGAATGGTCTGCTTCCCTGCTTTCCATTTCTATGACTCTAAGACGATAAGAAATAGGAATGGGAGTAGGTCATTCAGCCCCACAAGCATGCTCTGTCAATCAATAGGATCATGGTTGATCAGACATCCTCATGTCCACTTTCCTGCTTTTTCCATAACCCTTTATTCCCTGACTGATCAACTATCTATCTCTCTCAGCCTTAAATATACACAAGGATTCTATCCCCAAAGCTCTCAGTGGCAAGAACTTTCAAAAACTCTCAACTCTCTGAGAGAAAATACCCCCCTTACTTCAATCCTAAATTTGCGCCTCTTTATTGTAATATTATGCCCACTGGTCCTTGACTCTACCATGAGTGGAAACATCCTCTCAACATTTACCCTGTCAAGTCTCTTAAGAATCCTATATATTTCAATAAAATCCACTTCAAAGTGATTGCCACCATTTAAGTTCCAATGAGTAGATTCCCAACCTGTTTAATCTTTGACCATGCCAAGGATCATCCTGGTGAACCCTCTCTGAAGTTCCTGCAAAGAAATAAAATCTTTCCTTAAGTAAGTGGACCGAAAACTGCTCACAATACTCCAGATGTGGTCTCACCAGCACCTTGTACAGCTGCAGTAAGACTTCCCTTCTCTTATACCCCAAAACCCTTGGGTGGCACGGTGGCACAGTGGTTGGCACTGCTGCCTCATAGCGCCAGAGACCTGGGTTCAATTCCCACCTCAGGCAACTATCTGTGTGGAGTTTGCACATTCTTCCCGTGTCTGCGTGGGTTTCCTCCGGGTGCTCCGGTTTCCTCCCACAGTCCAAAAATGTGCGTGTTCGGTGAATTGGCCATGCTAAATTGCCCATAGTGTTAGGTGAAGGGGTAAATGTAGGGGAATGAGTCTGGGGGGGTTGCTGTTCAGAGGGTCAGTGCGGACTTGTTGGGCCGAAGGGCCTGTTTCCAAACTGTAAGTAATCTAATTTAATATAATTGAGGGCCACCATTCCATTAACCTTCCCAATTACCTGCCGCATCTGTGCACTAGCTTTCTGTGTTTCAAGTAAAAGTAGTCCCAAATTCCTTTGAGCGCAGTTTTTCTCCATTGACATAATATGCTTTTTTTTGTGGTACATGTACTTGTGATATACATTACAGAACATTTTGTCTGATTGCCATGTCTCATAATTCAAGCGCAGTTGCAACATGCTCAAGTTAATCACTTCCAATGATGTTGTAGATGTTTCCAACAGTGAGGTTACAATTTCTCACAATAATTATCAAAGACTGTGACATCATACAATTATGCAGCACCTTTTACATAATAAAACATTCCAAGGTGCTTCACAAGGGAACTGTAAAACAAAATATGACACCAAGCTACCTGAGGAGATATCGGCACAGCTGACCAAAGGCTTAGTTTTAAGGAGTGTCATAATGGAGAAAAGCGAATTAGGGAAGATTTGTGACTTACAGAGGGAATTCCAGAGTTAAGATTCAGACAACTGAAGGCATGGCCATCATCGGTGAAAACAACTAAAACCCAGAGATGCACAAGAGACCAAAATTAAAGAAACATAAATATTTCAGAACATTATGGGCCTGGAGGAGATTACAGGGTTTGGGGGAGGGGGCAGCAGGGAGGGTTGGGGTCAAGGCCACGGAAGGACTTAAAACAACAACGTAGATTTTATAATCATGGACAAAGAGCCACTGTAGTTCCACGGGATATCATATGAGACAACACATGGGCAACAGAATTTTTACTTAAAAGTAAAATACTGCTGATGTTACAAATCCAAACTAAAACTAGAAAATGCTGCAGAAACCCAGCAAGTCTGGTAGCACCTAGAGAGAGATCTCTCTCCACAGATGCTGCCAGTCCTGCTGGATTTCTCCAGCAGTTTCTTGCTTTGTTTCAGAGTTTTGTGTTAATTCAAGTTAGAATAGGAGGCTAGCCTTCTACTGGAATTGTCAGGTCTGTCCAGAATCACACAGCTATTGAATTGTTGGCAGTACTAAAGTGATTGATTGTTTGCTTGAAACCTTACAGTTCCTGACACAACAGCTCAGAAAATAATCCCACAGATATAAAAAGGTTGGCTTGAGAGCGAGAGACAGCACCTCTCCCAGTGAGCACAGGATAGTGATGTGTGGAAATTTTCTGTGGGTGTCTCTGTACAATTTTTTTCTCACAGTGCAATACAGATTGGAAACCTCCTGAGATAGGCAGGAGGCAGCCAGACTGGCATCATTACAAGGATTCCCAGAACAGGAACCTAGTGATGACAGGCTGAGATAACACAGCAAAAGGCTAAAAATACAAGGGCATTTGTTGGCCTTAAATTCATTCACCTGTGAAATACAAGACCAAACACATATCGCTTCAGTGTGGATTAAAACACATTAAGTTAATGCTGTTAATATACTTCATTGTGAATATTGATTCTCAGGAATCTAGCATCTGATATATTAGTGTGTATCATGGTATTGGTGCAGTTGGAAATCCCAGCCATTGTTATCACTACTGGAAGATGATAGAAACTACTGCATCAACAGAGATAACAGTGACTGATGTATGGAACTTCGAGCACTCAACTGTTGGGCGATACAGTCGAGGCAGACTTGAAAAATATCCAACTACACCACCAACACAAATATGAGGTGAGAATTTCCATCCTTCCTGAGCACTTGAACAATAGCACTTCTGTTTGAGTAAGACTTCCATCAAATAATGATTTGAAATCACTAATTCCAATTTTAACAGATCATACTTTGTGGATCACTATATTTAACAAAACTCTATGAAGGGTTTTGAAAGAGTAAAGAAGGAGAAGCTAGTTTCACTGGAGGATAATCATCAGAGCTCATCAGGGGGATTCTGGGTAATCCAAGATGAAGAACGGGAATAATTTCTGGCTGTAACAGCTGCTCCTTTTTTGAGGTATTTTAGGTGTTGGAGGTGATTTCCTCGAATTCCAGGAGCAGCTATTACTGTTTTATATGCTGTTGCATTGTTTTGGAACATTGGAAAAAAAAAGTCAAAACAACAGCAGTTTTAAAAGGGAGAAGAACGGACAAAGGAAGCACATGATGAGGTCAGTGCAGGAGAGAGAGAGAAAACCTGCACAGTTACTGCCTTTGCTGTTTGAATTCATGTATCGCTGGACATCGGAGTGCATCTGGGAAAGTTGACAAACAGTGAAATTCACAACTGATCTTGGAGGAACTGTTGGGTGAAGTTCACAGCACAGAATCAGATACGTTAATTGTTGTTTTTAAGTGTGGCCTACAGAGAATCTGCAGTAGTAAGTAGAGTGGGTTCTTTCTTGATTATATGTTTATGGAGATATGTCTCTTGATTAAACTTAAAATATAAGCCATAACTATTAATTTAACTTGGGGCGGTGTTTGTAGGGGAATAGGACAGTGTTATTTTCTGGGTCTGTAGATTGTGAAGGAGGAAAAATGGCCTTTAATAGAGTGATATGTTCTTCTTGTCAGATGTGGGAGTTTAAAGAGAGTTTAAGGGTTACTGCGGATTATATCTGCCATAAATGCTGTTGGCTGCAAATCTTATCAGATCGAATTGATCAGTTCGACAGACAGTTAGAAGCAATGAGGAATTTGCAACAGCTACAGTATGTAATGGATGACAGTTATAGGAAGGGGGAAAGTCTCAGATACAGTCACATAGATGGGTTAACTCCAGGAAGGGTAAGAGAGGTAGGCAGCTAGTGCAGGAGTCTTTTGCAGATAAAGCCATTTCAAACAGGTATGCTGTTTTGGAAAATATAGGGGGTGATGGATTCTCAGGGGAATGTATCACTAAAAGCCAAATTTATGGTATTGAGACTGGCTCTAATGCAACGAGGGGTACATCGAGTTCCAAGAGATCAATTGTGTTAGGGGATTCTGTAGTCTGAGGTACAGACAGACGTTTCTGTGGCCAGCAGAAAAAAAGCAGAATGGTGTGTTGTTTCCCTGGTGCTAGAATCAAGGATGTCTCAGAGACGGTGCAGAATATTCTCACGGGGAAGGGGGGCCAGCAAAAGGTCATTGTCCACTTTGGAACCAACAACACAGGAAGGGAAAAGGTTGAGATTCTGAAGGGAGATTACAGAGTTAGGCAGGAATTTAAAAAGGAGGTCCTTGAGAGTAGTAATATCGGGATTACTCCTGGTGCTATGAGCTAGTGATGGCAGGAATAGGAGGATAGAGCAGATGAATGCACGGTTGAGGAGCGGGTGTATGTGAGAAGGATTCACATTTTTGGATCATTGGAAGCTGTTTTGGGGTAGAAGTGACCAGTACAAGACGGACGGATTGTACCTAAATTGGAAGAGATTGATATACTGGCAGGGAAAATTGCTAGAGCTGCTCAGGAGGATTTAATCTAGTAAGGTGAGGGGGGGGGGGAAGGGTGGGACCCAGGGAGATAGTGAGGAAAGATGTCAATCTGAGACTGGTACAGTTGAGAATAGAAGCGAGTCAAACAGTCAGGGCAGGCAGAGACAAGGTAGTACTAATAAATTAAACTGCATTTATTTCAATTCAAGGGGCCTAACTGGGAAGGCAGATGAACTCAGGGCATGGTTAGGAACATGGGACTGGGATACCATAGCAATTACAGAGACATGGCTCAGGGATGGGCAGGACTGGCAGCTTAATGTTCCAGGATAAAATGCTACAGGAAGGATAGAAAAGGAGGCAAGAGAGGAGGGGGAGTGGTGTTTTTGATTAGGGATAGCATTACAGCTGTGCTGAGGGAGGATATTCCTGGAAATACATCCAGGGAAGTTATTTGGGTGGAACTGAGAAATAAGAAAGGGATGATCACCTTATTGGAATTGTATTATGGACCCTCTAATAGTCAGAGGGAAATTGAGAAACAAATTTGTCAGGAGATCTGAGCTATCTATAAGAATAATGGAGTGGTTATTGTATGGGATTTTAACTTTCCAAACATAGACTGGGACTGCCATAGCATTAAGGGTTTCGATGGAGAGGAATTTGTTAAGTGTGTACAAGAAAATTTTCTGATTCAGAATGTGGATGTACCTACTAGAGAAGGTCCAAAACTTGACCTACTCTTGGGAAATAAGGCAGGGCAGGTGACTGAGATGTCAGTGGGGGAGCACTTTGGGGCCAGCAACAATAATTCAATTATATTTAAAAGAGTGATAGAAAAGGATAGACCAGATCTAAAAGTTGAAGTTTTAAATTGGAGGAAGACCAATTTTGATGGTATTAGGCAAAAACTTTCAAAAGCTGATTGGAGGCAGTTGTTCGCAAGTAAAGGGACAGCTGGAAAATGGGAAGCCTTCAGAAATTAGATAACGAGAATCCAGAGAAAGTATATTCCTGTTAGGATGAAAAGAAAGGCTGGTAGGTGTAGGGAATGCTAAATGACTAAAGAAATTGAGGGTTTGGTTAAGAAAAAGAAGGCAGCATATGTAAGGTATAGACAGGATAGATCGAGTGAATCCTTAGAAGAGTATAAAGGCAGTAGGAGTATACTTAAGGGGGAAATCAGGAGGGCAAAAAGGGGAGAACTCTGTGGGAAGCTAGAGAAGTGATTTCTGGGCCTCTTGCTGAGATATTTGTATCATCGATATTCACAGGCGAGGTGCCGGAAGACTGGAGGTTGGCTAACGTTGTGCCACTGTTTAAGAAGGGTAGTCAGGACAAGCCAGGGAACTATAGACTGGTGAGCCTGACCTCGGTGGTGGGCAAGTTGTTGGAGGGAATCCTGAGGGACAAGACATACATGTATTTGGAAAGGCAAGGACTGATTAGGGATAGTCAACATGGCTTTGTGCATGCGAAATCATGTCTCACAAACCTGATTGAGTTTTTTGAGGAAGTAACAAAGAGGATTGACAATGGCAGAGTGGTAGATGTGATCTATATGGACTTCAGTAAGGCGTTCGACAAGGTTCCCATGGAGACTGATTAGCAAGGTTAGATCTCGTGGAATACAGGGAAAAGAGGGTTACCTCAGATTACAACAGGATTTTGACCAGATGGGCCAATGGGCTGAGGAGTGGCAGATGGAGTTCAATTCAGATGAATGCGAGGTGCTGCATTTTGGGAAAGCAAATCTTAGCAAGACTTATACACTTAATGGTAAGGTCCTAGGGAGTGTTGCTGAACAAAGAGACCTTGGACTACAGGTTCATAGCTCAGTGAAAGTGGAATCATAGGTAGATAGGATAGTGAAGAAGGCATTTGGTATGCTTTCCTTTATTGGTCAGAGTATTGAGTACAGGAGTTCGGAGGTCATGTTGCAGCTGTAGAGGATATTGGTTAGGCCACTGTTGGAATATTGTGTGCAATTCTGGTCTCCTTCCTATCAGAAAGATGTTGTGAAACGTGAAAGCGTTCAGAAAAGATTTACAGGGATGTTGCCAGGGTTGGAGGGTTTGAGCTACATGGAGAGGCTGAACAGGCTGAGGCTGTTTTCCCTGGAGCGTCGGAGGCTGAGGGGTGACCTTATTGAGGTTTCCAAAATTATGAGGGGCATGGATAGGGTAAATAGGCAAAGTCTTTTCCCTGGGGTCGGGGAGTCCAGATCTAGAGGGCATAGATTTAGGGTGAGAGGGGAAAGGTATAAAAGAGACCTAAGGGGCAACTTTTTCACACAGAGGGTGGTACGTGTATGGAATATGCTGTCAGGGGAAGTGGTGGAGGCTGGTACAATTGCAACATTAAAGAGGCATTTGGATGGGTATATGAATAGAAAGGGTTTGGAGGGATATGGGCTGGGTGCTGGCAGGTGGGACTAGATTGGGTTGGGATATCTGGTCTGCATGGACGGGTTGGACTGAAGGGTCTGTTTGCGTGTTGTACATCTCTATGACTCATCAAAAAAAATCTCAAGGTAATTAAGGAACCGGAGAGGATATGAGGATACTTGCTTTTACACCATGACTTTGTTGTATTCTGAATGCATTGCTGAAAGGGTGGTGGAAACAGATTCAACAGTAATTTTGCCGATGGGGCACGATCCCATGAGTGTTGGTCATTCCTCAGTGAACGCGCAGCAACCTACTGAGTCATGGAAAGCATCACAGCCAGGCCATATCCTGCTTCCACCCAACTTTCATAAGCATGGACTTTCCAATTTGAGTCATGGATCGAGATTAAATGTAATAATGTCGTCTGATTGACCTTTATATTCCTGAATTATGAAGGCTGTAGTAAGTTAGAAATTGTCATATTCATTCACAAAGAAACAATGGTGCATTTTCAAGTAGTTAATGTCTTTTTGAATTTATGCTTGCTAGCTCTCAGCTGGAGCATTGTGTCCAGTTCTGGGCATCACACTTTAGGAAGGATGTGCGCAGTAGCAATAATGTAGTGAAGATTCACAAGATTGGTTCCAAGGATGAGGGTCTTCAGCTCCATGAAAGGATTGGGGAAAATGTTGCTCATATTCTCTTGAAAGAAGAGTTGGATAAGAGATTTAATCAAGGTATTCATAACGACAAGAAGTATAAATACAGTAATCCTTGATTTTCCTTGATTACTAACATTCCCATTGGCTGAAAAATAAAAATAAAATCTGGAATTAAGAGTCTAATAATGACCATGAAACCATTATTGATTGTCTGATTCATTAATGTCCTTCAGGGAAGGAAGCTGTCATCCTTACCTGGTCTGACCAACATGTGACCCCTGACCCACCGCAATAACTCTTCGTTGTTCTCTGGGCAATTAAGGATGGGTAATAAATGCTGGCCCAGCCAGTGACACCCACATCCCGTGAATGAATATAATAATGGACCAAGTGCCAGAATGCACAGATTTAAGGTGATTGACAAAGAAGCCAAAGGCGAACTCAGTGATTGGTTCATATCTGAAATATACTGTCTGAGAGTGTGGTGGAAGCAGATTAATTTGTGGCTTTCAAGTGTTGGCAGGGCAAGAATTTGTCTGCTTTACTCCAGCTATTGTGACACAGTATCATTGAAAGTCAATCTTGAATGCTGTGAATATACATTTATCCTTGTTGAGTGTCAAATAGCATTGAGCCAGTCAAGTATTCAGCACTGATTGGCATAGAAATAAGTGAGGACTGCAGATGCTGGAGGTCAGAGTCAAAAAGTGTGGCGCTGGAAAAGCACAGCCATTCAGGCAGCATCTGAGGAGCAGGAGAGTCGACATTTTGGGCATAAACTCTTCATATGGATTATGTCTGAACTGTCGACTCTCCTGCTCCTCAGACACTGCCTGTCCTGCGGTGCTTTCCCAGTGCCACAATGATTGTCATAGAGTTATAGAGTCATACAGCATGGAAACAGACCCTTCTGTCCAGCAGTCCATGCTGACCATAATCCCAAACTAAACTACTCCCACCTGCCTGCTCCTGGCCCACATCCCTCCAAACCTTTCCTATTCATGTATTTATCCAAATGTCTTTTAAATGTTGCAATTGTGCCACATCCATCACTTCCTCAGGAAGGTCATTCTACACTGAACCATCTTCTGTGTAAACAATTTGCCCCTCGTGCCTTTTTTAAATCTCTTGCCTCTCAGCTTAAAAATGTGATCCTCATCTAGAAATCCCCCATCCTCGGGAAATGACACTTATCATGAACCCTTTACATAACCCTCATGATTTTATAAACTTTATACGGTTGCCTCTCAACCTCTTACACTTCTGTGAAAAAAGTCTCAGCTTTTCTTTATAACTAAAACTGTCCATACTCGGCAACATCCTGGTAGATCTCCTCTGAACCCTGTCTAGCCTAATAATATGCTCCCTATAACTGGGTGACCAGAAATGGACACAGTGCTCTGGAAGATTTTCTTCAGCTTTGGGAGAAAGGGATTTTATGAAATGCACTAGTTACTGAACAAGGTGTTGAATGGAGCATTCTGTGGTACAGAATATATCTCCCTGAGTAACAACAGCTGTATAATATATATTTTGTAATATCTGAAAACAGCTGCACTGCACTGGGAGCATCATTAGCACTGTTGGGCCATGAAATTATGTTGATAGTTCTTCTTTTCTAGGAAATGCATTCCCTTCTGGAATAAAAAAAAAACTGAAAGAACTGCGGATGCGGGAAATCAAAAACAAAAACAGAAATTGCTGGAAAATCTCAGCAGGTCTGGTAGCACATGTGGAGGGAAATCAGAGTTGATGTTTCAGATCCAGTGACCTGAAACAGTCACTGTTCTGAGGAAGGGTCATTGGATCTAAAAGGTTAACTCTGATTTCTCTCCACAACCGCTGCTGAGATTTTTCCAGCAATTTCTGTATTAGTACTTTTCTGGAATGATGGCCTGGTTGACAACAAGGTTCAGTTTGCTACTATCGCGTTGCGTAATGACTGGATTTGAGATCCATGGCAATGAATTGATTCACTCAATGATACAGTTGCATTGTGTCATTTAAACTCCTATGAAACGATTGCTTAATGGCAAAGAGCCACCTAGCCTTCTCATACTGACACTGTTCAATTCCAGACACAATGTCATGCCATTTATATGGTGCAGTGTGATTAATATGGCCATAGTCTCTTGTGGGGACTGGTAGATGTAAAATTCAACAGAATGCTCAGTGGAAATGTTACCCTGATTGGACACTTACTCCAATATGGAGTCCATGACTGATGATATATTCTAGTAGCATTGGTAACTTTAAACAAAGGTGAGGGAGAAGGGAACAGAAAAATGGCCTTACCTATATACTGTATAATTCTAAATCTACGGTTTGGCCTCTCCTAATCTATCCTCTGTAAATCTGATCTCATCCAAAACTCTGCTGCCCGTGTCGTTATTTACACCAAAGCCCATTCACCCATCACCCATGTCCTCATTGCCCTGCATTAACTCTTTGTGAAAGGATAGCTGTATTTCAAACTTTTTATGCCTTTTATTTTCAGATCTCTCCAAATCCTAGCCATTCACTATCACTACAAACTTGCTTCAACACCACAACCTTTTGATATCTCTGTACTCCTCCAATTCTGGCTTCTTAAGGACTTCTGGTTTTAATCGTTACCCATGCTATCAGCTGTCTTGGTCCTAAACTCAGGATTTCCCTTCTTAAACCTCTCTACCCTCCTTATGGACACATTTTAATTCTACTTCTTTGAGTAAATATCTCCTCATGGGATCAGTACTAAATTTTGTTTTATAATGCACTTGCATAGTGACTTTGAATGCATATCACATTAAGGGCGTTATAAAAATGCAAACTGTTGATAGGATGGGATGAAGAGGAGCAGGAGGAGGCTCCTGGAGTCAAACAACCTGTTTCTGTGCTGAATGTTCTCTGTGTCTGGATGTAAGTAAATGGTTTTCCAGCAGCAATTGTAAATCATCATGTATTTACGTGGCCCCACTGGACTTCAGACCCTGCTCTGGGTGGAGTGAGATAGCTTGTCACAGATGGCATTTCACTGAGGAAACACTGCCACCACTGACAGCCCGCCATCCCCCCCACCCCCCCCTCCCCCTCTCCCCAATCAACATCTGTGTCTGTTTTTAATCTTGGACAGCACTGAGAGTGACTCTGCCTAGTTTTCCTGTACATCCAAAGGATGTTCTTGTAGAGGCTTGACTTCCACTCCGGCAAAACAGAATTTTTGTTCACATCAGGGATATCACCCAAAATAATCTATGCTGCAAATGACGTGAGAATCATAAGTGGGCTTGCTGAACATTTCAATAAAGTCATAGAGTTGCACAACACAGAAACAGACCCTTTGGTACAACTCCACCGCACCAACAAGATATCCTAATCTGACCTACTTCCATTTGCCATATTTGACCCACACCCCTTTGAACCCTTCCTATTCATACATCCATCCAGGTGCCTTTTAAATCTTGTAATTGTACCAGCTTCCACCACTTCCTCTGGCAGCTCATTCCATGCATGTACTATCCTCTGCATAAGAAAATTGTCCCTCGGGTCCCTGTTAAATCTTCCCTAAGACCTTAAACCTATACCCTCTAGTTTTGTACTCCCCTACCCAGGAGGAAAAGACCTTGGCTATTCACCCTATCCAAGCTCCTCAAGATTTTATAAACCTCTATAAAGTCACTCATCAATGTCCGATGCGCGAGGGAAACCAGCCCCAGCCTATTTGGCCTCTCCCTACAGTTCAAAACCTCCAATCCTGTCAACATCCCTCTATAACTTTTCTGAACCCTTTTCAGTTTACCAACATCCTTCCTATAGTAGGGAGATCAGAGTGTACACAGTATTCTAAAAGTAGCCTCACCAATGTCTTGTACAGCCGTAACATAATGTCCCAACTCCTGTACTCGATGTTCTGACCATTGAAGGAAAACGTGTCATGTGCCTTCTTCACCACCCTGTCTACCTGCGACTCACTTTCAAGGAACTATGCACCAGCACCCCTCGGTCTCTTTGTACAACAACATTCCCCAAGGTCCTACCATTAATTTTATAAGTCCAGCCCTGATTTGCCCTACCTCACATTTATCTAAATTGAACTCCATCTGCCACTCATCAGCCCATCTGATCAAGGTCCTATTGTACCCTGTTCTGTGCTGTATTGTTCTATGTTCTATGTTCTATACTTCTTACGCTCACATCCAGATCATTTATATAAACGATAAAATGTCTTTGCAGTATTCCGCTGGTCACAAATCTCCAGTCTGAAAAGTAACCCTGTACCCACCAACCTCTGTCTCCTACCTCGGCAACACAATAAGAATTTTTCAAATGCAACTGGAAAGCTTGGAAGCAACTCTGGTTTCCAGTGGAAAAGTGTTGAACATAGGAGTTCGGGAGTGACTAAAGCAATACTTTCAAGTAATGCTTCTTTGGGAGGGATGAAGATGTCTCATCACGAGACACCAGTGAAACCATAAATAACTTCAGTTGTGACAGGGACCATGCAACACAAAACTGAGTTCTAACCAGTTGTAAAGATAAGCATTGCTTTTATATTGTCAAAGTGTTTCTTTTGTTTTTGGGAGTGTTTAATTGTGAGGTTCAGGGGATAAGCAAATGAGCCATGATGGGACTCTGAGCAATGTGGACAATGACCAGATTTGCAAGGCAGAATCGGTCAAGACAACTGACACTGCCCTTGTTAATGTTTGGGGAATCTCACTCCATCTTTAATGCTCTAGCCAAGTGGTAGAGTGAGATTCTCACTAAGCAGCACCAAGTTCTCAATTAACTGGGATTACAACTTGGAAAAAGTGAGGACAGCAAATGCTGCAGAGACAGAGTTGAAAAGGGTGGCACTGGAAAGCTCAAGAAGCCAGGCAGCATCCGACCAACAGGAGAGTCATGTTTCGGGCATAAGCCCTTCATCAGAACTATTCTCCTGCTCCTCGGACGCTGTGCTTTTCCAGCGTCACCCTTTTCGACTAAGATTATTGCTGGTTCAACGCCTCATTAACGAACAACTTCATTAGTATTCAGCTTCCTATCTTATCAAACGCACCAAACAAGCGAGGCATTAAGAATTCTCAACTTGGAGTTGGAGTGGATACCTGGTAACCTCAGCTTGCTACTGGCTGTGAACAGTTTCCGTATTGATTGGCACCAAACATTATCTCAACGTCTGGTCCACAGGCACCAGCAACATACACCCCTCATCAACAAACGTCCAACACTTACCATCATGAATCCCCTCTAAACCATTGTAGGATGCAAAGGAAGCACCGACCAATATTGCAGGCCCATTGACAACTGGCATTGGAAGGCTGCTGCAAGGACACTTTACACTCAGGGACAGCTATCCAGCTCACACACTGGACCAGGCTGCATGTCAGGGCTGCTTGCTTGTTCTCTTAAGGACTCACTCATTTACTGCCTATCTGCATGCTCACAGCATTTTCGCTGTCTATGCCTTGCCATTGTTATCCCTTACCTTGTTATGCTGTGCCATGCCTGTTAGCATTTGGCTCTGGCTGAAGAGCCAATGTGCTCTCAGCATTGCTGCTATGATGTGCTGTTTTGTGCAGACACACAGGCTGCTTTTTGTGCTTGTCAGTTGGAATCTGTCCACGCTGGGGCAATAACATCATGATGTGAGTTATTCAACTAAATGGCATGTCAGAAATTGGGTATGGTCTAGTCCCTAGTCCAGTCAAGTGGAGGCTGGTGTCAGTCAGGGAGTCTCAGTACTCACAGTCAGGGGCACAGTCCATACACAGTCCAAGGGTCAGTCAGCAGCTTGGGTGGCTCACAGTCAGCAGATTTGTCCGACTGCAGTCCAGGGATTCGGCAATGGTCCATACCTCATCATCAGGGAGCTGCAAAGACAGCAGTCAGAGTCTGATCAGTCATGTCTTGGAGCTGCTTTTCAAGGTCATTTGGAGGCCTGGGGCAAATACGGTCCTCTGGGGGTCCGTCTGTGGATTGTTAAGGAGGGTGCTGTGGGGGTCTGTCGGTGGATTGTTAAGGAGGGTGCTGTGGGGGTCCGTCTGTGGATTGTTAAGGAGGGTGCTGTGGGGGTCCGTCTGTGGATTGTTAAGGAGGGTGCTGTGGGGATCTGTCTGTGGATTGTTAAGGAGGGTGCTCTAGGGGATATGGCAGAGTCAGGGTTAGGTGAGGGTGTGAAGATGCAAAGGCATTTATGCAGATGGTAACAAGAATATGATGGGGCAATCTCAAGGTGTATGCAGGATTTGCAGAGCAGTCTCACAGGCATGGTAGGCTATGAGCATGAGGGGCTGGGGTTTGTAGGAACCATCATAGACGGAGCACGGAGCAGCAGGGTGGCTATCATTTTGGGACTTGGGGATGGGTGGAGGAGGGAGCAATTGGAGGCAAAGTTCAATGTCATGTGTTTCTATATTGGGTGTTAGATAGAAATGGGCTGTTTTGGTAGAACAAGGTAAAATGGGACAGAAAGTATCTGGGGTTGATGGGTATCTGGCAACCAGGCAGAGCCCAGTGCTTACGGTGCTCAGCATTCCCTGCCATCACTTGCGGTTCTCTTGTTGTGAAATGTAACGGAGAAGTGACTGGGACTGCATCCAGGATGGTCAGAGTCTGTGTCAATTTGATGGGCAAAAGCACAGGATCCACATCTGCTTGGCATTAAAATCTTGAAGGGCTAAACACTGTGTTTGCAAACTCCAGTTACATTTAATTTGCAAACATACCTTTACACAAACGCAAAGTATGCAGAGCAAACATGTTTAGATGACAAAAGATAAATAGCACCATACCATCAAGGCTAGGCAAACAAATATCATCATCTCAGTAGTTCAGGAAGGAGTGGCAATAATTTAAAAAGGAGGTGAATGCTGGCCCATCAGTGGTTGAATCTCCAAGGGTGCTGTGGGGCCAAGGGAACATCCCAGTTATTTCCCAGTTTATGTAGCTGACTTCCATGTTCCCCATCTGGGACGTGACTAATAATGTGGAATACACAGATTGGCTTCCTGTAAGGAATGTTGCCCCGGCTGCTTGTCTTTCAGGATCTGGCAGCTCCGTGTGATATTGCCATCGGTGGAGCAACACTTGTACAGCAGGAGCTAAAAATTCAAAGCAAGCACCAAAGCATCTGAAACTATTCTGGAGGTTCTCCAATGGAGAAGATTTGCTGCTGACATCTCTCATCCATACTTTTGTAACTTCCAGACTCGAAAGCCCCAATGTTTTCTCAGCCTCCCACCTTCTGTTCTCCATAAACTTCAACACATCTCCAACAGAATGTGCTCATAAACACAGCAGGTCAGGCGACACCTGTGGAGAGAGAAACAGAGTTAACATTGCGAGCCTGATATGACTCTTTTTCAGAACTGAAAGGGGTCGGAAAATGGTGATCTTTATGCTTTGGCCAGAAAGGGAGGAGGAGAGATTGTGAAGAGTGCCCACAGCAAATGCTGGGGAAGTAGAGATAGAAATGTAAAATAGGTGTAAATGGAGATCTGAAAATGAAACACGAGGTCTGCTATTCTAAGTGGAAAGTCAACGAAACACAAATAAGACATGGCCTAGTGGAGAGGGGACGTAAGCAAAATGGAAGATCATGTTATGAAAGTTATGGAATTCAACATTGAGTCCTAAAGGCTGTCAGATGCTGAAGCAGAAAATGAGGTGCTGTTCCTTCAGCATGCATTATGCTTTGTTGGAACACTGTAGCAGGTCAAAGATAGACATGTTAGCATGGGAGTATGGTGATTTATTGAAATGGCATGTAACTGGAAAGTCAGGGTCATATCTATAGACAGAAAGGAGGTAGTCACCAGAAATCAGTCGACCAAATTGAACAAAGCACGATTAAAATGCTGCTTTGCCTGGAAAGTGTGTTTGGGACATTGGACAGTGAGGAAGGAGGAGGTGAATGGGCAAGTGTGTCTGTATGGTGCTATGGACCAGGCCAGACCCCCTCAAAATATTTTAAGAAGGTAGCCTAGACTCCAAGTTTTTCTTATTTTAACAGCAGATGTGAAGTGGATATTCCAGGTGTGATACAGCTGGTCAAACCACTTGGCTTTAAGCAAAACAGAATTTATTTAAACACTACAGTTGAAACAAAAACAAAAGAAAATGGAATTTAGAATAACAACAATTGGAAAACATATTCTGGGTTAGTGGTGCTGGAAGAGCACAGCAGTTCAGGCAGCACCAACCCAATACAGCAACCTAACTAAGGAACTGTTCCAATGCCTGTAACATCCTGTAAACACACCCCTTGGCAAAAAGGCAAATTGAAACACAGATTCTTACAGGCAGGAGGAAACAACATCCAAAGAGATTTCAGAGAGAAAGTCAGGCAGGAATCATTTGCTGAAGCTTGCAACTTTCCTGGACTCTAGCATCTTGAGGCTGCCACAGCTAAACCAAATTAGAAAGAAACCTGAACTGGGAGAACTGGTCACTCCCTTGGCATTGTTAAACTAGGCTCTTCTTAGACTCCTCAGCAACTCTGCCTTTAGAATCCCTCTTAAAAAAAACCCAAGCAGAAAATAACCTTGTTAAGATGATAGCATCATCACAATGGGAAGGTGCTTTGGGGAGTGAGAAAATGATAGAAGTGATGCAGGAGTGAACCACAATTTCATGACATAAGCTTCTATAACTTTAAATGTTCAATGTGAATGTTAGTTAATAGATGAATAAGTGAATGGACAGGTGACATAACTCCATAAGATGACAGTGGGTGAGGTGTGGAGGGTGCCAAATGGGTAGGGTTGCAGGGGTTAGGTTGGTAGAGTGGAATGTGTGTGAAGTGGAGAGAGGACTCACTGATTCAGTAGTCAGGTGGTTAGTCGGTTCAGGTCATGTGATATCTTGTTGGGACTAGCTGAGTGGTTGGTGTACAACATGGTCAGGAGGGGTAGTCAGGTTTGATTGCAGAGATATACGGGGAATCGGAGGGGTTGATAAGGAGTGAGTCAGTAATAGGGGTGGAGCAGTTAGTCTGCATACCTGGGAGTCAGGTCTGTAATTACCAAGAGTTCAGAATAAGGTGTTTCTGTCTAAAAATAACAATCCAGCAATGTAAATTGGAACGATCTAAAGTCTCTGACTTTAGCTCCGACTCGGAGATCCTTTCAGAAGATTCCAGGGAGCAGGGGAATTGTCCATCTGATCTGGGCCATTTATCACATGTTTATGGGCACTAAAGGGAAAGGAAAGAGTCTGTCAAGGCTCATTTCACTTCAACCTCTTGCAGTCAGCAGACAGAAGAGAACCTTAACCTCATCTGTGATCTCTCAATACTGGTCACTATTTATGAAGTCAACAAGAAAGGCCAATATTTTTCAAGCTAATGATTGGTACCAAATGAGAGATTGCCTCAAGATTTAAAGCAAAATGCAGAAGCTGATGTCATGTTTTCCAAGCTCAAAGTCAATTTTTACGCTTCTCATTATGTGAAATTAGTTGGATTTATGTGCAATGAATTAACCTTTGTGCCTTGATCTTGTTTGATTCTCTCTCTGTTAAGAACTATTGGAACATTTAAAGTAAAAATGTTTACTGTTAGGTTAAAGGGATAAATGTAGGGGTATGGGTGGGTTGCGCTTCGGCGGGTCAGTGTGGACTTGTTGGGCCGAAGGGCTGTTTCCACACTGTAAGCAATCTAATCTAAAGAAAGTCTGTGCATGCACCCTCATCTGGGACTAAATCCTGGGCTTGGTTTCCCTTGCTTCCCTCACTCTGTCCTGCCCTTTCTACAATGCCTTCATTACAGCAGTGAGATTTAGGAATCCAGTACCTTCTTGTGAGTAAGTGACTCTTAGGGGAGTTCTGGAAAGATGGAGATTGGAGAAAGAGTTCTCTGCTGTCACGATGACAACCTGCTGACATAGTAGCCCTGAACGCTTAGGCCCCTACTTATGCCATTGAGGTTCAAGAATTGTGAGAGCTGATCCTCGTTGGTGCTTCCCCCCCCCCTCAACATGATGAAGTGCATTTCATAGAACATACAACATAGAACATAGGAAGTACAGCACAGGAATGGATGCTTCAGCCCAGGAGGTTGTGCTGAACATGACACCAAATTAAACTAATCCCTTCTGCCTGCCCATGACCCTCCATTCTGTACATATTCATGTGCTTATCATAAGTCCCTTAAATGCCCCTATTCTATCTGCCTCTTTAAGTTGCCTTAGCTTTTAAGATCTTCAGTGGGACTCGGGCCAGGAGTAGACAGGTGGGACTAGTTTAGTTTGGGATAATGGTTGGTTGTTTTGATCGAAGGATCTATTTCCATGCTTTTTGACTCTATGACTCAATTTACACCACACCTCCTCCACATGTTTATCTGTCACTTATCAACTAAAATTAGTTCTAAACAGGAGATGGAATTGGCAGCAAAGACAAATGGAACAGAATTATAGAAGAGTTACAACACAGAAGCAAGCCATTCAGCCCATCATGTTCTTACCAGCTCTGGTTCTTTCATAACCACCTTAAATCAGTGTCCTCTGGCTCTCAACACCTCCTCTAATAGGATTAGCTTTTCCTATCTATTCTGCCCAGACACTTGTGATCGTGAACACATCTACCAAATCTCCTCTCAACCCTCTCCTCTCTAACTGGAGCAATTTCTTGTCAAATATTTTTTGCACACTCTCTAATGCCTTCACTCCTGCCTTGATTTTCAGAATTGGTGCACAGCCAAAGCTAATGGCTTTGGTTTTCCCAGTTTGTAGCTGAAGAAAATTATCGTTCATTCAAGTCAAGTGATTCTGACAAATATTTGTCAACCTCATTGCCGAGGTTAAGCACTGGAGGTACATCATTAGCAGCGCCTTCACAAGATCCTCCAGATTCGCTGGTAAAAGAAGAGAGTGCAATTGTGACAAATTCTCCCAAAATAACTTGTTCAGCATCAAGGCAATAATCACTCAATAATCACCAGCCCTCTGGGAAACGAGGACATGTCTGTTGTGTACCTGACACCAGACTTCTGAAGCAACTGTTTTACTCAGTACCCAACTTCATCAGGAGGACAGTGGAGGATAGAAATTTTAAGTTTGTAATGTGCTGAAAGGTTGTGGAAAGCGGGCAGGAAAGTGAAGTTCACACCAAGATGAGATTAGCCATATTCTTATCATATGACAGAGCAGCATGAAGGGGCTGAATTGCCTCCTCCTGCTCCTAGTTCTCAGATTCTCCTGTTCGTATGTCATAAAGTCATAGAGTCATAGGGATGTACAGCAAGGAAACAGACACCTTGGTCCAACCCATCCATGCTGAACACATATCTCAACCCAATCTAGTCCCACCTGTCAACACCCATCCCATATCCCTCTAAACCCTTCCTATTTATATACCCATTCAGATGCCTTTTAAATGTTGCAATTGTACCAGCCTCCACCACTTCATCTGGCAGCCCATTCCACACACACACACCACCATCTGTGTGCAAAAGTTGCCTCTTAGGTCTCTTTTACATCTTTCCACTCTCACCCTAAACCGATGCCCCCTAGTTCTGGACTCTCCCACCTCAGGGAAAAAACTTTGTCTATTTATCCTATCCATGCCCCTCATGATTTTATAAACCTCTATAAGATCACCCCTCAGCCTCCGACGGTCCAGGGAAAACAGCCCCAGCCTATTCAGCCTCCCCCTATAGCTCAAATCCTCCAACCCTGGCAACATCCTTGTACATTTCTTCTGCACACTTTCAAGTTTCACAACATCTTTCCGACAGGAAGGAGACCAGAATTGCACGCAATATTCCAAAAGTGGCCTAACCAATGTCCTGTACAGCCGCAACATGACTTCCGATCTCCTGTACTCAATACTCTGACCAATAAAGGAAAGCATACCAAACGCCGCCTTCACTATCCTATCTACCTGTGACTCCACTTTCAAGGAGCTATGAACCTGCACTCCAAGGTCTCTTTGTTCAGCAACACTCCTGCTAAGATTGACTTGCAGTTTGGGAAAGCAAATCTTAGCAGGACTTATACACATAATAGTAATGTCCTAGGGCGTGTTGCTGAACAACCCTTTAGGGGTTGAAGAGATCAAACATCCCAGTCAATTCATGGGAGCCCTTAACTTGCGATTAACCAAGATAGAAGAGCTTCATCCTAAACGTCACTGATCACATCCAGAGACTGTGTTAGGAATGTACTGAGGCAAATTTGAGATATTGGAGAGCATGTACAAAACTCAAATCAACTCATCCCAATCCTCCATTGCCAGCAGCCACCGATGTGACAAATTTTGCAGATCATGTGTCAAATGTATCAGCCATTTCAGAACCTGTCGGACAGAAGTGGAAGCAAGTCAACTTTGATTCCAGAGTTTGTCACATTACAGGTGATCACCATTGCACTACACACACACACTCTCACATACACACGGACACAGGTACACACAGACGCACACACAGACACCCACACACACTCTTATAGACACACACACTCCCACACTCACACATGCACTCACTACACACACACACTTTCTCACACTCACAACCCCCACCCCAGACAGACACACACACACAGACAGACAAAGACCCACATGCACACATATATTTTGTGGGGTGAATTTGTACTTGCAGAGTTACATTGCACTTTGCTCAAAAACTGCATACATTCATGTAGAACTCTGAGCTCAAAAACTGCCATGAATTTATGTAAAACTCTGTTATCTCACTTTTTAGATTAGAATCAATCTAAACACCATGGCGTAGACAGAGAACACAGGGGGCTAACACCTTCAACATATTGTCTAGCTATCACCATTGTTAACAGCTAACCCGAGAATGCAACTTTTAAAAAAAGGTTTTGTGATTTACACATGAAAGAAGTGAAACTATCACTGTATTCTAACAGATGAAAGGCTTAACAGACAATCAATTTTTCAATGTATAATTTCGGTTACATCACACTGTAAATTTTTGCTACAAATTCTGTGTTACAATCGAGCCCTCCACTATCACCTGATGAAGGAGCATCGCACCGAAAGCTAGTGTGCTTCCAATTAAACCTGTTGGACTATAAGCTGGTGTTGTGTGATTTTTAATCTTGATTCCAGAGGACTGCCTCAGATAAAGAAGGAGGTGAAGAGAGCCAGCAGGGGTGCTGGAACTGGATATAAGGTGATCCTATAATAACAATATTGCATTCATATAGCACGTGGGATATCATCAGGACATACCAGAGTGCATTGCAACAATTGAAGTATTTTTGAAGTGTCCTCACTCTCATAATTTAGGAATTTCAGTGCCCAATTAACACACAGCAAACTCCCGTAAGGAACAATGTATTGATAAAAGATTATCGGCCTTTGCAAAATTATGTTGACTGCAGCTTGTGCTGGATAAATGGAATGCTGTCTTGCCGCCTGAGAGAGCAGATGAATTTTGGACTGGATGCCTCACAGCATGCTTTAGGATAGTCTGAGGTTGGGTGCTATAGAAATGTTCTTCCTTTCTTAACTGAAATAAATGTTGGCAACGTCTCATCAGGGTAGAAGCAATCAATATATTTTACTTTCTGATGCATAGTTTGAAGCATAAAGCAAAGCAACTTTAATTAATACTATTTCTCTTGTTAATGTGTGATTGTACATTAATCTACATGGGAGGTTGCAGCTTTATGCTGAAAATTAATCCATGGAGAGAAAATTTAAAAAAAGGCAGAAGAATAAACAATGGGTGAGTGAGTTTCCCAGGAAAACCATGAATACGACTTTCAATTCTGGTCTCCCTGCTATCGGAAGGATTTATGAAATTTGAGAGAGTTCAGAAAAGATTTACAAGGATGTTGCCAGGGTTGGAGGGTTTGAGCTAGAGGGAAAGGCTGAACAGGCTGGGACTGTTTTCCCTGCAGCATCAGAGGCTGAGGGGTGACCTTACAGAGGTTTATAAAGTCATGAGGGGCATGGATAGGATAAATAGACAAGGTCTTTTCCCTGGAGTGGGAGGGTATGGAACTGGAGGGCATAGGTTTAAGAGGGGAAAAATTTAACAGGTACATAAGGGGGCAATATTTTCATGCTGAGGATGGTGCATGTATGGAACAAGTTGCCAGAGGAAGTGGTGGAGGCTGGTACAATTACAATATTTAAAAGGCATCTGGATGGTATATGAATAGGAAGGGTTAAGAGGGATATGTGCCAAATGCTGTTAAATAGAACTGGTTAATTTTGGATATCGGGTCTGCATTGACCGAAGATTCTGTTTCAATATTGTACATTTCTATGATTTCCTATGAACACACAAACTGATGACGATCTTTTTCAGTATCAGAGAGTAAGAGCTCAAAAAGGCATCTAATAAAAACTTATCTGCTCTGTATTTTAGATTAGATTAGATTAGATTAGATTAGATTAGATTAGAATACAGTGTGGAAACAGGCCCTTCGGCCCAACAAGTCCACACCGACCCGCCGAAGCGAAACCCACCCATACCCCTACATTTACCCCTTACCTAACACTATGGGCAATTTAGTATGGCCAATTCACCTGACCCTGCACATCTTTGGACTGTGGGAGGAAACCGGAGCACCCGGAGGAAACCCATTTGTGGAAAGTTACTGCAGGAATATTTAAGAATTACAGTTAAATAGTTGGTGCTATGTTAACAGAGTGTTTAGAGTACAGAAGGAGGCCATTCAGCCCATTCCATTTATGCTGAGCCCCTGAATAAACGACGTTTCCAGTGCCTTCCTCACCCCCACCCTCTCCCAGAAGCCTTGCAGATTCTTCCATTCTAGATAATAATCTAATTCCTCTTTAAATGCCTTGGTTAAACCTACCTCCACCACACGCTCAGGCAATGGATTCCAGATTCTAATCACTCACTTCGGGAAAATGTTTTGTCATTGCATCTCTAATTCATTACCTTAAACATGTGCTCGATCCATGCACCAACAGGAAGAATTTGTCTTCGGCTACTCTGTCCAGATTTCCAACTGATGCTTTTAATACGAACAACAACGTGAACTCTTCATCAGAAATGTTTGGAGTGATATGGGCCAAGTGCAGGCAGGTGGGACTAGTTTTGTGTTAGATTATTGTTTGCATGGACTGGTTGGACAGAATGCTGTACGGCTCTATGAATCTATGATTCTCTGGCTAAGCAGGCTGTAACCTTAAACTGAAATCTGGAGTGAAATCTGCAATGGGTGTTTCCTAGCACCGTCCAACAACTCCAGTAGCCTATTAGGCCTGGAATTTCACTTTCTCTTTGACACCATGTTACCAGGTGGAGACGCAGATTCAGAAGCTAGGCAAAGTGATAAACTGTGGTGAAAAAAAACAAAAGGGATCTTTGGCATGTGAAATTGTAAGAAGGTGGATGCCAACTGTCCAGGTAGAAGCAGGCTGCCAGGAGGAGAATGCAATGCAAACAGATGAGAATTCAGGATCTTTGCAAACAGCGTAGCAGAAGCTCACGAGCTGTCTCTAAATCACCGTGTTAACAATGTAAAACAAAGAGCATCCTGGCAACAAACACTCCAGGACATGGGACAAACGTCAGTCATGAGCCATTCCTGGAACACCCATGTGGGTTAGTCACTCTGATCTGGTCCATCTGAAAACATGCCCGGGCCATGCAGTGAACAAAGAGAGGGGAAGTTCTGAAGAAGACTCCAAACTCCAAACATCAACTCTGTTTTTCTCCCTACAGATGCTGCCAGATCTGCTGCATTTCTCCAGTACATTCTGTTTTTATTTAAGATTTCCAGCAACCACAGCATGTTGCTTTTATTAAGGAAAGGGGGAAATTGCCTCATCCCCATCAGATTGGATTCACGACATGCCCAGCATTCTGGATAGATGGGATGATGCTGATAACAGCAACAAGCAGTGACTACCGTATCAAACATGTCCAGCCATCCTTCCTAGTCATCAGTGCAGAGGGAGATGCTGCATATGTTCAACAGTCTCTTCTTTTATTGGGGGCTATTGAGTTTCTGACTGGATAAACTAGACTTCCCCTTTAATTGAGAGGTATTGCATTAACTCCTTGGTAGGTTCAAGCATTAATTGAAGCTGTCCATTGTGCCCAGCTACTTGAAAAGATCAACAGCGTCCTGCTCACTGAACTATAACATACAGCACTTTAGTGTAAAGAAAACAGCCCTAAAGATCTTTCACTTTAGACAATACAACAGTTCTGTTGTATCTTGGTAAGAGATTAGAACATGTCAGCCTATGGTATATCTGAGGGTTAATTACAAGATGTGTTATCTATAAGTGAATTGCAATTCCCCTCAATCCATCACCCTGACATTCTGTTTGTTATCCTGTTATTCACAAGTTCAGAAATAAAGCCAATAGCAAAGGCTGTGATTCTTTGATGTGCCTGTGAGCTTGTTTGTTTCCGGTCTATATATCAAGATGTGACAAACTACAGCCCCCCACTCCGCTCCATTGATCGTCATTTGGAAA
The DNA here is from genome assembly GCF_037043375.1 of Chiloscyllium plagiosum. Lineage (NCBI taxonomy): Eukaryota > Metazoa > Chordata > Chondrichthyes > Orectolobiformes > Hemiscylliidae > Chiloscyllium > Chiloscyllium plagiosum. The sequence goes on from NW_028270142.1 coordinate 44,519,626, forward strand.
GTGAGCACTCACAGTTTAAAACCCAATCTGAGAATTAAGTGTGAAAGAATGTTGAGGTCTCACCTGCACTAGAATCAATCTTAAAAATCACACAACACCAGGTTATAGTCCAATAGGTTTATTTGGAAGCATTAGCTTTCGAAGCACTGCTTCTTAACAACCACCTGATGAAGGAGCAGCGTTTCGAAAGCTAGTGATTCCAAATAAACCTGCTGGACTATAACCTGGTGTTGTGTGATTTATAACTTTGTCCATCCCAGTCCAACACCAGCTCCTCGAAATCATGCAATCCATCTGCAAAGGTAAAGCATGAATCACAATCTCCAAACCTGTTTCCAGGAGCTTTCAAATTTAATTCCCCCTACCCGGTTGTTGATTTAATTGCTCCAGGTGGGATCTTGCTGTGTGTTGTGATTCCCTGTGACCTGAAGTGTTGTCTGTGAGAAACTTTGGGATACCCTGTGGTCATGAAAGATGCATTACCACTAGTAATGCTAGTCCTTCCTCCTTGTCTATCAGCAACCCTTTGTGTAAGTCATTTGCAGGGTAAACAAACATTCAACACTTTCAATCTGTCTGAGAGAAGCAAAGAAAATGACCCACCAAAGAGAAGCTTATCTTAGTAAATGTTGCTTGAAAACTTCTTCCAGCTCAGTAACAATCCACAAACAGTTTTAAGAAAAGCTATTTTTGTGCTTTATCAAGTTTTAGCAAATCACTAACACTAGCCTTAATTTTTTTCTAAGAACGGCCGACTGAACTTGCATTCAGTCTCCAGTCCCTCCCTATAACTGAATGACCTCACAAGCAATGCTGCTAAGAAAATGCCGCTCATGCATCACTGTCATGGTTAACTGCTCAATGTGCCCCAGTTGAATCTTCCTAATAACTGAATGACTGGTCCCTACAGTCTACAGGCTCCCTGACTGAGAAACAGATCAAAATCTGACCAGGATCAATGTAGCACTTTGTTGTCAAGTTGCAGTAACAAAGGTGTGACAACAAAGGTGTAACAAAGGTGTGCCTACAGGCACAGAGGAACCACAATTTCTTGCAATGTTACTAAATGGCCCTGGCCATATTATTAGTGTGGTTACAAAACCTGTCATGGGATAACAGGAAGGTCAACAGCGTTGTTATGCGGCTGTTAAATGACACCATTGTCACTTGTGCAGTAATGGCAGTGCATTGTAATTGCATTGCTTGTTCATGTCCATTTCAAGTGAAGCATTATAAAAGTCTGATTGCCCTGGTAATGTTCTATTGTTTCCCCAGACATTCTGACATCTCCAATGGGCAAATCAACTCATCCTGTCTGGAATATAGATGAGCCAGTGATAAAACTAAGTATAAATGTTAGAGAAAGATTTTAAATAGCTTACAACAATTGGTGTAAATAAAGTGTGCATCATTGAAAGGGTTACAAATGCTTGACTTTGTGTTTATGGGGCACATTGATTTGACTTCTCTAATATGTATAGTGTCAGCAATGGTTATATTCTTCTCACTGCTTGTTTTTATTTTCTTTATAAAATTAGTAAAATTAAGATCTAAATCATTCCAAATTTGATATTACAAGATTCAAGTTGTCTCCATAATACAGCATGTTCCACATTGAGATACCTCAATAGAATTTCATAACTTGTGACATTTACTATCCCCATTCTATGTCAAAATTAAAAATCACACAACACCAGGTTTATTTGGAAGCACTAGCTTTCGGAGCGCCATTCATTCATCAGGTGGTTGTGGAGGTTAAGATCACACTCACAGAAAGGAGTTCAGTGTCATGGAGATGTGATACAGTAAACAATCTTAAATTAAAACTTGCATCTTTTATAATGGGATATGCTGGTTTCTGTTTTTTGATATGGTATAAGGTTGGTAGATATGCTCCAGATGGTGTGCAGGGGAAGGACGAAACATAAATGATACATGAAGATGGAGCCCAGCAAGACAGAACAACAGCTGGGCAGAAGCAGGAATGGGTAATGTTAGCCAGGCTGATCTTTCATTAATTTTTTAAAGGGCTGGTCACTCGAGCTATGCCCAGTATCCTGGTCAATAATTATCTGATTATTACACATTGTTGTTTGGAGAACATTTGTTGTGTGTAAATTAGATCTTATGTCTCATTTTTAATAAAAGTTGTTACACGGCAAAGATATTTCACTATCAAAGACACTTCAGCACCTTGATACATCCAGTAGTTGTTGTGAGAAATACAAGGCTTTTTTTACATATGGAGGTGTTTTTGTTTGGAGGTTAAAATTAGAAGGGTAGACCCCGAGTTACATAAAACCACAGTGATCCTGTGTTCTGGAGAAAAATGCTGGTGGTTGCCAGTGTCAACAGAGAACAGGATATAGAAATCATTCTCCCAGATCCACGATCACTCAAGTTACCTGAGCAGTATAGTATTTGCGAGCAAGAAGAGCTAATGATTTACCAAAACATCCAGTTGGCAAATGCACTGTTTGATAAAAAAAAAACTAAGTTGTAGAATTAACAGCTCCCATGACCTCAGTCCCGAGATGGTGTGTGCTCACTAACCTACAGTGAGCCCAGTTGAGCAACACCTCAACTTCAGAAGTCTCTTTCTTGTTTTTCAATCCTCACCTTCCCTATTTCTGTAACCTCCACTAACAATTCTCCAATTGAGCTTCCTGAGCATCTTTAATTCTCATTAATTCTCGCATGAATTCTCTAATTCTCCATTGTTGTCAAGTGTATTTCAGCTAGGCAAAAATGAGGACTGTAGATGCTGGAAACGAGAGTTTAGATCAAAGTGGTGCTGGAAAAGCACAGCAGGTCAGGCAGCATCCGAGTAGCAGGAAAATCGATGTTTCGGGCAAAAGCCCTTCATCAGGAATTTGTATTTCAGCTGCCTGGGCCCTAAGCGCTGGAATTATTTACCTAAACTTCACCAGCTTTTTACTTCTCTCCTCCTTTAAGATATTTCTTAAAACCACACTACTTTATGAAGCTTCTGGTCACCTTACTTACTGGACAGTGGGGCCACATATTTGTCTGATACTCCCAGAATGCTTTTATTATGTTAAAAGCATTATATAAGTATAGTTGATCCTTTCTGCAACATGTTATTTAAACATCAACTTTCATTTATATAGAGCCTTCAAGAAAGTAAAATATCTCAGGAAGCATGAAAAATTAGGAGAGAGGTTGAGGAAGAGAATTTCAGAGAGTTTTGATTACAGGCAGTTAAATGTCATCAGCGCTGGAGCAATTAAAATTTCAACAAGGTGCAAGAAGCTGGAATTAGAAGAATACATATATCGCAGAGGATTGTGGGACTGCAAAAGGTTAAGAGTTAGAGGGCTGAGGCTTCCAGATTCTTGGTTCAAACATGGACAAAAGAGCTGAAAGAGGTGAGAGTTACTACCCTTGATTAATATGGCATTAGGAAGCCCTAGCAAAACTGAAATCAATGGGAATCTGGGAGAAGACTCTCCCTGATTGGAGCCATCGCTGGCACTAAGAAGATGGTTGTGACTGTTGGAGGCCAGTCATCTCTGCTCCAGGACATCTCCTGAAGAAGGGCTTATGCCCGAAAAGTCGATTCTCCTGCTCCTTGGATGCAGCCTGACCTGCTGCGCTTTTCCAGCAACACATTTTTCAGCTCTGATCTCCAGCATCTGCAGACCTCACTTTTTTCCAGGACATCTCTGCCAGAATTTCTCAGAGTAATGCCTTCAGCCCAACCATCTTTAGCTGTTTCATCATAGAGTCATAGAGATGTACAGCATGGAAACAGACCCTTTGGTCCAACCTGTCCATACCGAACAGATATCCCAACCCAATCCAGTCCCACCTGCCAGTACCCGACCCATATCCCTTCAAACCCTTCCTATTCATATACCCATCCAAATGCCTCTTAAATGTTGCAATTGTACCAACCTCCAACACTTCCCCTGGCAGCTCATTCCATACACGTACCACCCTCTGCGTGAAAAGGTTGCCCGGTAGATCTCTTTTATATCTTGTCCCTCACACCCTAAACCTATGTCCCCAAGTTCTGGACTCCTTGACCCCAGGGAAAATGTATCTATTTATCCTATCCATGCCCCTCATAATTTTGTAAACCTCTATAAGATCACCCCTCAGCCTCCGACGCTCCAGGGAAAACAGCCCTAGCCTGTTCAGCCTCTCCATGTAGCTCAAATCCTCCAACCCTGGCAACATCCTTGTAAATCTTTTCTGAACCCTTTCAAGTTTCACAACATCTTTCTGATAGGAAGGAGAATTCCAACATTAGTCTAACCAATGTCCTGTACAGCCGCAACATGACCTTTCAACTCCTGTACTCAATACTCTGACCAATAAAGGAAAGCATACCTTCTTCACTATCCTATCTACCTGTGACTCCACTTTCAAGGAGCTATGAACCTGCACTCCAAGGTCTCTTCATTCAACAACACTCCCTAGGACCTTACCATTAAGTGTATAAGTCCTGCTATGATTTGCTTTCCCAAAATGTAGCACCTCGCATTTATCTGAATTAAACTCCATCTGCCACTTCTCTGCCCACTGGCCCATCCGGTCAAGATCCTGTTGTAATCTGAGGTAACCTTCTTCGTTGTCCACTACACCTCCAATTTTGGTGTCATTTGCAAACTTACTAACTATACCTCTTATGCTCACATCAAAATCATTTATATAAATAATGAAAAATAATGGACCCAGCACCGATCCTTGTGGCACTCCACTGGTCACAGGCCTCAGTCTGAAAAACAACCCTCCACCACCACCCTCTGTCGTCTACTTTGAACCAGTTCTGTATCTAAATGGTTAGTTCTTCCTGTAATCAGTGAGATCTAACCTTGCTCACTAATCTCCCATGGGGATCCTTGTCGAACACCTTACTGAAGTCCATATAGATCACGTCTACCACTCTGCCCTCATCAATCCTCTTTATTACTTCTTCAAAAAAAACTCAATCAAGTTTGTGAGACATGATTTCCCAAGCACAAAACCATGTTGACTATCCCTAATCAGTCCTTGCCTTTCCAAATACATGTACCTCCTGTCCCTCTGGATTCCCGCGACAACTTGCCCACCACCAATGTCCGGCTCACTGGTCTATAGTTCCCTGGCTTGTCCTTACCACCCTTCTTAAACAGTGGCCTTCAGTCTTCCAGCACCTCACCCATAACTATCGATGAAACAAATATCTCAGCAAGAGGCCTAGCAATCACTTCACTCACTTCCCACAGAGTTCGAGGGTACACCTGATCAGGTCCTGGGGATTTATCCACCTTCACGCATTTCAAGACATCCAGCACTTCTTCCTCTGTAATTTGGACAATGACCTTCCATCCATCATAAGGTCAGAAGTGGGGACATTCATTCATGATTGCACAATGTTCAGCATCACTTGTGACTGCTGCAATACTGAGGCAGTCCATGTCCAAATACAGCAAGCATTGCTGGATCAAAAGTCTGGAACTCTCTCTCTAACAACATTTTGGGTCTACCTACACTCCATGAATTGAAATGGTTAAAGAAGGCAGCTGACTATCATCTTCTCAATGACAACTTGGAACAGGCAATAGCTGATGGCCCAGCCAGTGATGGCCATGTCTCATGAATAAATTTTAAAAATCTCAAAATCAAGGCATTGCTGCATTTTTAACATGTTTCAATGGGATGTATGTGTTGCTGACTGAGGAAACATTTATTGTCCATTCCTGATTACCATTCTTGAACTGTGACCGTCCTTGGAGTGTAAGTGTCTCCATAATACTGTTAGAAAGGAAGCTCCAAGAATTTGCCTCAATAACAATAAAGAGATGGCAAGTCAGGAATGGCTTTGAGGTAAATCAGAGATGGTTTCCATACATCGGTTGCTCCTCCCCTTCTATTGTGCAGTGGTCACAGGTTTGGAAGGTGCTGTCTAATGAGACTTTGTGATTTACTGCATTGCATCTTATAGATGGTGCATACTGCTGTCAATGAGTATCAGCCATAGAGAGAGTAAATATTGAAGGTGGTGGATGGGATTTTTATTCACATTGTGGGCTAGGCCACCACTTATTACCTGGCCCTAGTTGCCCTTGAGAAAGGGGTGGTGACCTGCCTTCTTGAAATTCTACAGTCCATGTTCTGTAGCTTCTCCACATTACTGTCAGGGAGAAACTTCCAGGGTTGTAATCCAACAATACTGAAGGAACAGTGATATGGTTCGAAGTCAGGATGGAGAGTGGTTTGGAGACAAACTTGGTGTTTCCATGTATCCTCTGCACTAGTCTTTCTAATTGGAAGTGGTTGTGGAATTGAAAAGTCCTGTCTAAAGAGGTGAATTTCAGCAGTGCAAGTTGTAGATGGTGCACACTGCTGCTAATGAGTATTGGTGGCGGATTGTGTGAATGTTTGTGGATATGTGCCAATCTAGTTGTCTGCTTTGTCCTTGATACTGTTCAGCTTCTTGAACATTGTCGGAGCTGCACTGACCCAGGCAAGTTGGGAAATCTCCATTACAATGTTGACATGTACCTTCTAGATGATGGACAGGAGATATGGGGTGTCAGGAGCCTAGCCTCTGATCTCCTGTTGTAGCCACTGTATTTATATGGTTAGTCCAATTCAGCTTCTGGTAATGGTAATGTCAGTTGTTGATAGTGGGGGTTCAGAGATCGTAATACCATTGGACACCAAGAAGAGACAGCTAAATTCTCTGTTGTTGGAGATGGCATTGATCTGGAACATTTATGGTGTTAAGGTTATTTGTCAATTGTCAGCTCAAGCCTGGAGATCGTCCCTGTCTCACTGTATTTGGACATGGACAGCTTCAATATTTGCGGAGTCATGAATGGTACTGATTATTGTACAATCATCAGTGAACATCCTCACTTCTGACCTTATGACTGAGGGAAGTTCATTGATAAAGCAGAGTCGAGTGTGATGCTGGAAAAGCACAGCAGGTCAGGCAGTTTCCGAGGAGCGGGAGAATCGATGTTTCAGGCATAATCCCTTCATCAGGAATGAGGCTTGTGGGCCGGTGGGCTGAGAGATAAATGGGGAATATGGTGGGGCTGGGGTGAATGTAGCTGGTAATGTGATAGGTAGATGAAGGTGCGGGTGGAAGTGATAGGTTGGAGGGGAGGGTGGAGCAGATGGGTGGGAAGGAAGGAAGATGGACAGGTAGGACCAGTCAATGGAGAGGTGCTGAGTTGGAGGCTTGGGATTGGGATAAGTGAGGGGAGGGGAAATGAGGAAACTGGTGAAATCCACTTTGATCCCATGTGGTTGCAGGGTCCCAAGGCAGAAGATGAGGCGTTCTTCCTCCAGGCGTCAGGTGGTTAGGCTTCATTGATGAAGCAGCTGAAGTTGGTTAAACCTAGGACACTAACCTGAGGGACTCCTGAAGTGGTATCCTGGGATTGAGATGATTGATGTGCTACAAGTAGAGCCATCTTCATTTGTGCTAGATTTTACTCCAACCAGCAGAAAGATTTCCCCGGATTATCACTGACTCCAGTTTGCTGGTCCTCACTGAGGCCACATTCGATCGAATGTTGCCTTGAGGTCCAGGGCAGTCACTTCACTTTGTCACTGGAATTGTACTCATTTGCCCAGATTTGGACCAAGGTTGTAATGCATTCAGGAGATGTTTGAACCTGATGGAACCCAAACTGAGCATCAGACACTATAGTATTGTTGAGTAAATTGACTTGATAGCACTATTGATGATCCCTTCTATCACATTACTGATGATTGAGAGTATACTGATGGGACAGCATTTGGCCAGGACACTGAGTGGGGATTTATATAAGTATATGAAATCATGAGCGATGTGGATAGGGTGAATGCAATCAGTCTTTTGTCCCCTTTCTAGGTGAGATTCTCAGTGCTGTGGAGCCTCCTATGAAGGGCTGCTGTACTGTGTCAGTTGGAATTTGTTTGGTTTCATTCCCGCTGCTTCTGGTTGTCAGTTCCGTTTGTTACAGTGTCAGGTATATTGGGTCTCAGTCAATGTATTTATTAATGGAGTCTGTGGATGAGGGCCAAGCTTCTAGTAATTTCTGGCTGTCCCCTGTTTGACTTGTCCTATTATTGTTGTGTTTTCCCAGTCAAATTTGTGGCCCGTGTCATCTGCATGTATGGCTACTAGGGACAGCTGGTCATGGCGTTTAGTGGCTAGTTGGTGTTCATGGATGCAGATTGCTAGTTGTCTGCCTGTTTATTCTATATATTGTTTTGTGCAGTCTTTGCATGAAATCGTGTATGCCATGTTTGACCTGCACATGATGGGTACTGGATCTTCGGTATCTGGTTCAGATATGTGGATGACACTTTTGGAATAATTAAAAGGAGTGCTCGAGAGCACACACTGGATTATCAACACCATGCTGACAGGGATCAAATTTACGAGAGAGGAGGAAACCAGCAACCAACTCCCATTCCTGGATGTGATGTTAGAAAGAACATTGAACAGTAAATGACAACAAAAGTATACAGAAAAAACACACACGGACCAGTTCCTCAACTACAACAGCAACCACCCAAACACACGCAAGAGAAGCTGCATTAGGACCCTGTGACAGCACAGTGTAGCACTCCTGACCTGCGAAGAGAGGAAGAATACCTCTCCAGAGTCTTCACCAAGCACGGACAGCCCCGCAACTTCATCCACAGATGCCTGGCAGACAAACAAAGGTGACGAGTTCATGCTATGACCCAACACATTAACCACTCTACCACTCGACCTTGTATGAAAAACCCCTCAGAACTGGCAGCCAGACTACTTCATCCACTCAGATTCATGATGGCCCACAAACAGACAGCCACACTCAGACAGAAACTCACCAGAATAAAAGACCCTATACCCATCATGTGCAAGACAAACATGGTCTACAAGATTCCAGGGAGTGCATGGAACACTATATAGGACAAACAGGTAACTGGCAATTCGCATTCATGAACACCAACTAGCCACTGAACGCCACGACCAGCTGTCCCTAATAGCTGTACACACAGACAACAAGAACCACAAATTTGACTGGAACAACACAACAATAATAGGACAAGCCAAACAGAGGACAGCCATGGAATTCCTAGAAGCTTGGCACTCTTCCATGGGCTCCTTCAATTAACACATTGACCTAGACCCAATAAACCTAACACTGTAACGATCAAACAGATCCAATAACCAGAAGTAGCAGGAACAAAATCAAATAAATTCCAACCGACACAGTACAGCAGTATGTCACAGGAAGCTCCACAGCACTGAGGATGTCACCTCGACAGGGAACTAGACGTCTGCAAACCAACCTCCCAGCTTGGCGAATATATCCACAACAACTGAGGGTCAGTGTGGACTTGTTGGGCCGAAGGGCCTGTTTCCACACTGTAGGGAATCTAATCTAAAACACTGCAATCAGCACCCAAGCTACAAATCTTTACACAAACCTTGAAGATAGGTACAATATCTTTGTACATTATGATAACACTTTGGCAGATGTATGATACGATTGAATCTAGCCCTTGTATAATTGTTATGACCTGACTCTGCAGCTTCACTCTGCTATACAGTCAGTGATTATGGATGGATGTGGATTTTACTTTCTCGCCATCTGGTCATTGTCTGGTATAATACTTCAGAATTATCATTTTGTAAGGCATAGAGTTGGTCACAAACAACTTGAATGCGTCACCAACTTGAACAAGAGCCCTTTATCCTGTTCCCACTCCATGAGACAATTCTATATCCATGCCAATATACTACCTCCAACACCATGGGCTCTTATCTTATGACTTAACCTTTTGTGAGGTATCTTGTTGAATGCTTTCCAAGGGTTAAAAATGCAACACACCTACTGGTTGAGAGATCCTCAAAAAGCTTTTAATTTATAATTGGTTTTGTAGAATTCAGTCATGGGAGATGGGCATCACTGGTTGGAGCAGCATTTATTGCCTGTTACACAGTACCCTAGAGAAGGTAGTGGTCAGCTGCCTTCTTGAACCACTGCACTCCGCTGATGTAGATAGAATCTGAATGTTGTTAGGGAGCTATCCCAGGTTGACAAAGTGACAGTGAAGGAATTGTGATGGTATTTCAAAGTCAGCATGGTGAGTAGAGGAGACTTTGCAAGTAGGGGTGTTTCCATGTAGCTGCTACTATTGATTTTCTAGATGGAAATGATCATGGGTTTGAAAGGTCTATCTGAAGATCTAAGCTAATAGATGGATTTATGTGCCAATCTCCTGGTATTTTCTGTGTCCATATGACCTATGTGTGTATGGTCAAGCTTATCTTGATGTTTGAAAACTACATGCCTAGAGAATACAAATTCATCCCTGAATGACCAGAAAGATTGTGGCTGTCCGTAGACTTGTTGCAAGTGGTCAGACCATCTTTGAACAATTTTTAACCAACCTGTTCAGGAATGGTATAACACACTTCTGGAGCAGGTGGGATTCGAACCTGAGCCTCCTGGCTCAGAGATAGGGAAACTACCAATGTATCACGGGAGCCCTGGACACTCGTTGATGATGATCTTTTTGAGCTGTTGCTGGTGGGCATCAGCAAACTTTGCTGAGTGAATCTGCATTGCTCAGCTCTGACCAAAATAACTGTGAGTGTTGTGGGACTAACTTGGATTCAATAATATCCACATTTAGTGGGGTTGGGAAGTCAGAAAGGAGCATCAGGAATAGTCATCTGTGAGCCTGGCTTGCATCGTGCTGTTGAATTACATCCTTGAATCTTCATAAACAGATGTCGTATCCATGAACATGCACTGTGAGAGGTTTTAGATAGATCATTTCCAATGGTTTGAGGTCAGTGTGAACAATGCAAGCTGACTGCGTAGATACGGGTGGAACATTTATATTCTGAAAACAAAAGTGGAAGTTTCCCTTTCTATGTTGCAGTAATTTGCCTGAGCTATAAGTACTTTGGAACTGAATATAATAGGCTTTCATCCTGTAATAGATAAACACTGAAACTTTTCTAGAATGCATCCACTTCCAACACGGTAAATTTGAAGAATTTACTTACTGGTCAACAATACTTAAGATATTGAAAAAGACATTGGTGATTTTCAGGTCTCTTGTATGATGTATCTTTCTGGAACAAATCTCAAAGAGGAGATACTTTAGCTGCAAAATTCAGGACTTGAAAAACTGAAGAAACCATGATATCTTTGTAAGTCACCTTCATCTTGTTTTGTAGGTATCTTCTTTATTTCTGCTACTCCAGTGGGACCAGGTCTCTTTTGAAGACTGGATGAATCTGGAGAAGATGATTTAGCTCATATTGATTTGACATATTTTTTATTGTAAATGCGACGATGCTTTCTTGCAGCTGCCATGAGCTGATGGAGATATGTCATGTTCATGTTTAGTTTTCCTTAGAACTTCAATGTCATCTGCAAACACAGAGTCAAATTGGTAAATTTGCAATGATATAATCCACACGTTTTCAGAAATTATCCTAGCTAATGGATGTCCAAAGGGTAATCTAAGAAAACAGAGTCTTCTGAAAGGACTTCCAAAAGTTGCTAGTTCCTGAGACTCTGGGGAAAGATGTGTGGATTAATATCCATTCTTGGAAACAAGCTTTGAAAAATGCTTCACACCAGAAAGCTTGGAACTGAATTCTTCTAGGGTAGGAATATTGCATGGACATCTCTTCAGTGCAATGTTTAGTTAAACTGGATCTGAACATACTCAACCTTTCTTAAAAACACAAGTAATGAAATTGCACCAATCTGTGCAATGCCCCAACTTAATTGATGAAGTTGTTTTGAACCACAGAATCCAATTCCAAGTTGAGCTTATCCTGAATGTGAACATTACACTCGTGAGGAACATCAATGATGGGTTGGACATCACTTTTCAGATGTAATACTACATTGCCATGAAGACCGACTCTTAACTGTCCTCTGGGCAATTAGGAATGGGCAATAAATGTTGGCCTTGCCAGTGTGTCACTCCCATTCTGTGAATGAATAAAATAATTTTAAAAACTGTCCCTTTCACCGAAATCATTTTTTTTTACATGAGACAGTCCATATCTTGTACAAGATTTAAATGGCTGGCCTTGTTGATGGCTACCACAACTGTTACAGAGTCAATGACCTGAAGATATTGCTGACTAGTTTCACTTTCTTGAAACACAACTTTCTCCTCTAGCAGTGTATCGATGGTATATTCTTTACATTTGTCCAGAAATGCTTTTGTAATTGAGTTAATGGGTGTAGAGGCATTGACCTTTCAGCTAAGTTAAATTTAGTGAAATTATATTTGTACCTTTGCTGTCTATGTATTAGTCAATATTTTCACTTGGTCATTGTTGTATGACATGAAGTCAAGCTTGCATATCCCAAAGTGACTCAGACCATTGGTGGATCTTGAAACAATTAGAAACTTTTGTCCAGATTCTTGCAGTTATCAGTAGAAATGCCAAAGGATTTGATCCTTCTTAATCCCTAATTTCCAAAGTGGTAAAATGTCTGAGTGCTTGTCTTTCTTCATCAGTTAACTGTTGAATCATAGAGTAAAGATTAATTCTATTTTGAATAACTGAAATTCTGACAGATTGTCACTGCATTTCCATTCCATGTTTAGAAGTTTGTTTTTGATCCCTATTGTGTTTTAGAAAATGGCAGTGTGCACTGGCTCTGATTGCAGTATGCTGCTTCTCTTATTTTGTACCTTCTTTTGTTTCTTTCCTTGTTGTTGCTTTAGAGGTTACTGCTTCCTTTTATTAGCATTCTCATCAAAAAGGATCATGGTGATGTCCTGCTTTCCTTCTGTTTTCATGTCATTTCCAAAGATTCCAAAGGAATCAACCAGTGACTGTGAACAGGTAAAGCTTACTAATATGAAAAGTACTTTTTTTGTCATTTTCAAGCTGCATTTCATTTGGGATTTTGTTTTGAGGCGGAACTGTCTTTGGCCTTTTTCAAGATGCTGTTTTTGTTTCAATTAGACACACCATGGCCTGCTTTTTCTCAAGAGAGAGATAGTGCCCACAAATGTTCCTCCATTTTGGTTGCCATTCATCAGTACAGTTCTAGACTTCACTCTTTCACCTTTAAGGTGGCGGTATACAGATTTATGATAGACAATTGAATCAAAGGTAGATGTGAATAAAAAACCCTCAACACACACATGATGTTATTGAATGTAGGAGCAGGTTGAGTGACAAATGGACTACTTCTCCTAGCTAGTACGTTTGCATTTTCTTAGTTGTTAAATATGAACTTCAGCTCCAAACTCAGACAAATGATGTTAGGAAAAGAAGGTTTCCCAACATCCCAATGCTGTCATCTTCTTTCAATCAATGGTTGCAACTTGCTGTCATGTCTTCCAGTGCCCACTGCTGCCACCATAATATAATGTGATTTTGATATGTTGACCCACATAACCTATATCACTGAGAGACAGGATTTATCATTGAAGTTTGTGAAAGTTTATTAACAACTAACTATGTGCACTAACATGGTGTCTCAGATTTACATATACAGGCTGGGTTATTTACTTATTGTCATTACCATTGTATTACTTACATAGTTGACTGGCTAACCAACATGCTGACTGTTTCGCTGCTTGCTAACAGATAAGTGATTATTTGTACAGAGAGTAAGATGGCAATCTCTTATGCCAGAGAGTCACATTTTGTGATGTCTTCTAGTTTCTAGTGCCTTTCTGAAACCTGTGCAATAATACAACATGCCAATGGTCCTTTTTGTGTGAGCGTGCTATGCATAAATTGATTGTTATGCTCCCAAGACTACATAATGGGTATAACACTCCTGTGCTATGTCCTGGAGTTGTGAAAGGTGCTTCATAAATGCAAGCTCTTTATTGTCCGTGTGCACAGTTGAAGTTTATTTTCATTTAAGATTTCTCA